>NC_141685.1:200698868-200706368 GCF_964263255.1 Lissotriton vulgaris | reverse complement strand
CACTGCACCTGCAGTCAATTTCAATAATTAGGATAGAAAACAAAAGGCCAAGCCCTGTAATACAACCGTAGGCATATAAGCAGAGGAAAATA
This sequence comes from Lissotriton vulgaris, assembly GCF_964263255.1. Taxonomy (NCBI): domain Eukaryota; kingdom Metazoa; phylum Chordata; class Amphibia; order Caudata; family Salamandridae; genus Lissotriton; species Lissotriton vulgaris. The sequence continues at coordinate 200,706,276 of NC_141685.1, read as the reverse complement.
AGTCAAAAGGCCCACAGCATTTGTTCATCTGGCATCGAAGGCTGCAAGTGTAAGGACCTCGTGGCGCAACGGTAGCGCGTCGGACTCCAGATCAGAAGGTTGCGTGTTCAAATCACGTCGGGGTCACTGCTTACCATTTTATTCCCCACTGAGTTCATATATATCATTTCGAAAACAAAGTCAAAAGAAAGCAACCTTGCATTGGCCGGGAATCGAACCCGGGCCTCCCGCGTGGCAGGCGAGAATTCTACCACTGAACCACCAATGCTTCACATGGTGTGTTCACAGCAAGAGCTCTGTCCAAGACAGTGGTCAGGTTCACACACTTAAATTGTACACATATGAACAAAGTGTGCGCAGCAGACATGATAACGCCAACGTTTCACATGATGATGGCAAGAATCAGATGCAGGAGACTATAAGTAATAATGTCTTTGCATTTGCTGAGGTCACTGGCTTGGTACTAGAGTTGTGGTTATCAGGGCATGATGGCAGGCTGCTCCTGACAGAAGTGGCTCACAGAATGCACCCGCCAGATCACCAGCACTATTGTGTTTCAGATCATGTCACTGAACTCTCCTCCTGGAAAATCCTTCCCACTGGCTTTGCCAGATTCTGTGTCCTCCCCAAAATGCTGGGGTGAAACGGGCAGAGTTCTGCGCCCTGCGCCCCTTTACGCGTCCCTAATGCCATCCCAACGCGCCCTGGTCGGGCTTAGATCACTGGAGCCTCTGGAGATCAAGAACTCCGGAAGCCTAGGGTCAGGCCTATTGCAGAGGCATCTTGTGCCTGGCCATTCCGGGATTGTTGTGTTTCAGGGCCTAGCCATCAATACTCCTGGGATTTCTTTCCAGGAGAACCCTCATGTCCCTGTCCTCCCACAAGCCCGAGCTTTTATGTAAAATAAAGTGTGCTCTGTGGGCCTTCCCCTATGTGCTCTCTGCCTAATCTCTTTCTCCCAAGCTGAGCTCTGCAGGTAAATGTATCTATCTGACTGAGGGGCTAGGGAGGGCCTTTCCCAGCAGTCTTACAAGCCAAGAGTTCAGAGAAAGCACCTGCTCTGGGAAGGAGACTCTGCTCACAGAGAAGACAAGTCCAACATAACACAGTGAAGATGGGATGGGCAAGACACACGCCTCACGGGCTGGTAGCACGCAAACAGAGGAGCAGGGAGCTACGCTAAGCAGGCAAGGAGAAAAGTCATGTATGAGTCTCATGCACTGTGACCGGTAGTAATACTGGCTCTAACACCATTAGACAGTAGTCTACACATCATAAATTACAACAGTAACAAGACACTAAGCAAATGACAAATGCTGTATGGCATAAAGACGCCTTATATAATACAAGCTCCAGGCAGGCGCACACATGTCAAGACATATATTGAGTCTCAGGAAATGTATACAGTCGATAGTCTCTGTGGTGCAATCGGTTAGCGCGTTCGGCTGTTAACCGAAAGGTTGGTGGTTCAAGCCCACCCAGGGACGTAGCCTTTTGTCTGCATGAAACACAGATACTTACCTTTGCTCTTTCCTGCGTGCGATCCTTTCCCTGAATAGTTCAATCCTCAGCGTTCTCACTGCACCTGCAGTCAATTTCAATAATTAGGATAGAAAACAAAAGGCCAAGCCCTGTAATACAACCGTAGGCATATAAGCAGAGGAAAATAAGTCAAAAGGCCCACAGCATTTGTTCATCTGGCATCGAAGGCTGCAAGTGTAAGGACCTCGTGGCGCAACGGTAGCGCGTCTGACTCCAGATCAGAAGGTTGCGTGTTCAAATCACGTCGGGGTCACTGCTTACCATTTTATTCCCCACTGAGTTCATATATATCATTTCGAAAACAAAGTCAAAAGAAAGCAACCTTGCATTGGCCGGGAATCGAACCCGGGCTTCCCGCGTGGCAGGCGAGAATTCTACCACTGAACCACCAATGCTTCACATGGTGTGTTCACAGCAAGAGCTCTGTCCAAGACAGTGGTCAGGTTCACACACTTAAATTGTACACATATGAACAAAGTGTGCGCAGCAGACATGATAACGCCAACGTTTCACATGATGATGGCAAGAATCAGATGCAGGAGACTATAAGTAATAATGTCTTTGCATTTGCTGAGGTCACTGGCTTGGTACTAGAGTTGTGGTTATCAGGGCATGATGGCAGGCTGCTCCTGACAGAAGTGGCTCACAGAATGCACCCGCCAGATCACCAGCACTATTGTGTTTCAGATCATGTCACTGAACTCTCCTCCTGGAAAATCCTTCCCACTGGCTTTGCCAGATTCTGTGTCCTCCCCAAAATGCTGGGGTGAAACGGGCAGAGTTCTGCGCCCTGCGCCCCTTTACGCGTCCCTAACGCCATCCCAACGCGCCCTGGTCGGGCACAGCCCTGGTCGGGCTTAGATCACTGGAGCCTCTGGAGATCAAGAACTCCGGAAGCCTAGGGTCAGGCCTATTGCAGAGGCATCTTGTGCCTGGCCATTCCGGGATTGTTGTGTTTCAGGGCCTAGCCATCAATACTCCTGGGATTTCTTTCCATGAGAACCCTCATGTCCCTGTCCTCCCACAAGCCCGAGCTTTTATGTAAAATAAAGTGTGCTCTGTGGGCCTTCCCCTATGTGCTCTCTGCCTAATCTCTTTCTCCCAAGCTGAGCTCTGCAGGTAAATGTATCTATCTGACTGAGGGGCTAGGGAGGGCCTTTCCCAGCAGTCTTACAAGCCAAGAGTTCAGAGAAAGCACCTGCTCTGGGAAGGAGACTCTGCTCACAGAGAAGACAAGTCCAACATAACACAGTGAAGATGGGATGGGCAAGACACACGCCTCACGGGCTGGTAGCACGCAAACAGAGGAGCAGGGAGCTACGCTAAGCAGGCAAAGAGAAAAGTCATGTATGAGTCTCATGCACTGTGACCGGTAGTAATACTGGCTCTAACACCATTAGACAGTAGTCTACACATCATAAATTACAACAGTAACAAGACACTAAGCAAATGACAAATGCTGTATGGCATAAAGACGCCTTATATAATACAAGCTCCAGGCAGGCGCACACATGTCAAGACATATATTGAGTCTCAGGAAATGTATACAGTCAATAGTCTCTGTGGCGCAATCGGTTAGCGCGTTCGGCTGTTAACCGAAAGGTTGGTGGTTCAAGCCCACCCAGGGACGTAGCCTTTTGTCTGCATGAAACACAGATACGTACCTTTGCTCTTTCCTGCGTGCGATCCTTTCCCTGAATAGTTCAATCCTCAGCGTTCTCACTGCACCTGCAGTCAATTTCAATAATTAGGATAGAAAACAAAAGGCCAAGCCCTGTAATACAACCGTAGGCATATAAGCAGAGGAAAATAAGTCAAAAGGCCCACAGCATTTGTTCATCTGGCATCGAAGGCTGCAAGTGTAAGGACCTCGTGGCGCAACGGTAGCGCGTCTGACTCCAGATCAGAAGGTTGCGTGTTCAAATCACGTCGGGGTCACTGCTTACCATTTTATTCCCCACTGAGTTCATAAATATCATTTCGAAAACAAAGTCAAAAGAAAGCAACCTTGCATTGGCCGGGAATCGAACTCGGGCCTCCCGCGTGGCAGGCGAGAAATCTACCACTGAACCACCAATGCTTCACATGGTGTGTTCACAGCAAGAGCTCTGTCCAAGACAGTGGTCAGGTTCACACACTTAAATTGTACACATATGAACAAAGTGTGCGCAGCAGACATGATAACGCCAACGTGTCACATGATGATGGCAAGAATCAGATGCAGGAGACTATAAGTAATAATGTCTTTGCATTTGCTGAGGTCACTGGCTTGGTACTAGAGTTGTGGTTATCAGGGCATGATGGCAGGCTGCTCCTGACAGAAGTGGCTCACAGAATGCACCCGCCAGATCACCAGCACTATTGTGTTTCAGATCATGTCACTGAACTCTCCTCCTGGAAAATCCTTCCCACTGGCTTTGCCAGATTCTGTGTCCTCCCCAAAATGCTGGGGTGAAACGGGCAGAGTTCTGCGCCCTGCGCCCCTTTACGCGTCCCTAACGCCATCCCAACGCGCCCTGGTCGGGCACAGCCCTGGTCGGGCTTAGATCACTGGAGCCTCTGGAGATCAAGAACTCCGGAAGCCTAGGGTCAGGTCTATTGCAGAGGCATCTTGTGCTTGGCCATTCCGGGATTGTTGTGTTTCAGGGCCTAGCCATCAATACTCCTGGGATTTCTTTCCATGAGAACCCTCATGTCCCTGTCCTCCCACAAGCCCGAGCTTTTATGTAAAATAAAGTGTGCTCTGTGGGCCTTCCCCTATGTGCTCTCTGCCTAATCTCTTTCTCCCAAGCTGAGCTCTGCAGGTAAATGTATCTATCTGACTGAGGGGCTAGGGAGGGCCTTTCCCAGCAGTCTTACAAGCCAAGAGTTCAGAGAAAGCACCTGCTCTGGGAAGGAGACTCTGCTCACAGAGAAGACAAGTCCAACATAACACAGTGAAGATGGGATGGGCAAGACACACGCCTCACGGGCTGGTAGCACGCAAACAGAGGAGCAGGGAGCTACGCTAATCAGGCAAAGAGAAAAGTCATGTATGAGTCTCATGCACTGTGACCGGTAGTAATACTGGCTCTAACGCCATTAGACAGTAGTCTACACATCATAAATTACAACAGTAACAAGACACTAAGCAAATGACAAATGCTGTATGGCATAAAGACGCCTTATATAATACAAGCTCCAGGCAGGCGCACACATGTCAAGACATATATTGAGTCTCAGGAAATGTATACAGTCAATAGTCTCTGTGGCGCAATCGGTTAGCGCGTTCGGCTGTTAACCGAAAGGTTGGTGGTTCAAGCCCACCCAGGGACGTAGCCTTTTGTCTGCATGAAACACAGATACGTACCTTTGCTCTTTCCTGCGTGCGATCCTTTCCCTGAATAGTTCAATCCTCAGCGTTCTCACTGCACCTGCAGTCAATTTCAATAATTAGGATAGAAAACAAAAGGCCAAGCCCTGTAATACAACCGTAGGCATATAAGCAGAGGAAAATAAGTCAAAAGGCCCACAGCATTTGTTCATCTGGCATCGAAGGCTGCAAGTGTAAGGACCTCGTGGCGCAACGGTAGCGCGTCTGACTCCAGATCAGAAGGTTGCGTGTTCAAATCACGTCGGGGTCACTGCTTACCATTTTATTGCCCACTGAGTTCATATATATCATTTCGAAAACAAAGTCAAAAGAAGGCAACCTTGCATTGGCCGGGAATCGAACCCGGGCATCCCGCGTGGCAGGTGAGAATTCTACCACTGAACCACCAATGCTTCACATGGTGTGTTCACAGCAAGAGCTCTGTCCAAGACAGTGGTCAGGTTCACACACTTAAATTGTACACATATGAACAAAGTGTGCGCAGCAGACATGATAACGCCAACGTTTCACATGATGATGGCAAGAATCAGATGCAGGAGACTATAAGTAATAATGTCTTTGCATTTGCTGAGGTCACTGGCTTGGTACTAGAGTTGTGGTTATCAGGGCATGATGGCAGGCTGCTCCTGACAGAAGTGGCTCACAGAATGCACCCGCCAGATCACCAGCACTATTGTGTTTCAGATCATGTCACTGAACTCTCCTCCTGGAAAATCCTTCCCACTGGCTTTGCCAGATTCTGTGTCCTCCCCAAAATGCTGGGGTGAAACGGGCAGAGTTCTGCGCCCTGCGCCCCTTTACGCGTCCCTAATGCCATCCCAACGCGCCCTGGTCGGGCTTAGATCACTGGAGCCTCTGGAGATCAAGAACTCCGGAAGCCTAGGGTCAGGCCTATTGCAGAGGCATCTTGTGCCTGGCCATTCCGGGATTGTTGTGTTTCAGGGCCTAGCCATCAATACTCCTGGGATTTCTTTCCAGGAGAACCCTCATGTCCCTGTCCTCCCACAAGCCTGAGCTTTTATGTAAAATAAAGTGTGCTCTGTGGGCCTTCCCCTATGTGCTCTCTGCCTAATCTCTTTCTCCCAAGCTGAGCTCTGCAGGTAAATGTATCTATCTGACTGAGGGGCTAGGGAGGGCCTTTCCCAGCAGTCTTACAAGCCAAGAGTTCAGAGAAAGCACCTGCTCTGGGAAGGAGACTCTGCTCACAGAGAAGACAAGTCCAACATAACACAGTGAAGATGGGATGGGCAAGACACACGCCTCACGGGCTGGTAGCACGCAAACAGAGGAGCAGGGAGCTACGCTAAGCAGGCAAAGAGAAAAGTCATGTATGAGTCTCATGCACTGTGACCGGTAGTAATACTGGCTCTAACACCATTAGACAGTAGTCTACACATCATAAATTACAACAGTAACAAGACACTAAGCAAATGACAAATGCTGTATGGCATAAAGACGCCTTATATAATACAAGCTCCAGGCAGGCGCACACATGTCAAGACATATATTGAGTCTCAGGAAATGTATACAGTCAATAGTCTCTGTGGCACAATCGGTTAGCGCGTTCGGCTGTTAACCGAAAGGTTGGTGGTTCAAGCCCACCCAGGGACGTAGCCTTTTGTCTGCATGAAACACAGATACGTACCTTTGCTCTTTCCTGCGTGCGATCCTTTCCCTGAATAGTTCAATCCTCAGCGTTCTCACTGCACCTGCAGTCAATTTCAATAATTAGGATAGAAAACAAAAGGCCAAGCCCTGTAATACAACCGTAGGCATATAAGCAGAGGAAAATAAGTCAAAAGGCCCACAGCATTTGTTCATCTGGCATCGAAGGCTGCAAGTGTAAGGACCTCGTGGCGCAACGGTAGCGCGTCTGACTCCAGATCAGAAGGTTGCGTGTTCAAATCACGTCGGGGTCACTGCTTACCATTTTATTCCCCACTGAGTTCAAACATATCATTTCGAAAACAAAGTCAAAAGAAAGCAACCTTGCATTGGCCGGGAATCGAACCCGGGCCTCCCGCGTGGCAGGCGAGAATTCTACCACTGAACCACCAATGCTTCACATGGTGTGTTCACAGCAAGAGCTCTGTCCAAGACAGTGGTCAGGTTCACACACTTAAATTGTACACATATGAACAAAGTGTGCGCAGCAGACATGATAACGCCAACGTTTCACATGATGATGGCAAGAATCAGATGCAGGAGACTATAAGTAATAATGTCTTTGCATTTGCTGGGGTCACTGGCTTGGTACTAGAGTTGTGGTTATCAGGGCATGATGGCAGGCTGCTCCTGACAGAAGTGGCTCACAGAATGCACCCGCCAGATCACCAGCACTATTGTGTTTCAGATCATGTCACTGAACTCTCCTCCTGGAAAATCCTTCCCACTGGCTTTGCCAGATTCTGTGTCCTCCCCAAAATGCTGGGGTGAAACGGGCAGAGTTCTGCGCCCTGCGCCCCTTTACGCGTCCCTAATGCCATCCCAACG
>NC_141685.1:200676368-200693868 GCF_964263255.1 Lissotriton vulgaris | reverse complement strand
GCGTCCCTAACGCCATCCCAACGCGCCCTGGTCGGGCACAGCCCTGGTCGGGCTTAGATCACTGGAGCCTCTGGAGATCAAGAACTCCAGAAGCCTAGGGTCAGGCCTATTGCAGAGGCATCTTGTGCCTGGCCATTCCGGGATTGTTGTGTTTCAGGGCCTAGCCATCAATACTCCTGGGATTTCTTTCCATGAGAACCCTCATGTCCCTGTCCTCCCACAAGCCCGAGCTTTTATGTAAAATAAAGTGTGCTCTGTGGGCCTTCCCCTATGTGCTCTCTGCCTAATCTCTTTCTCCCAAGCTGAGCTCTGCAGGTAAATGTATCTATCTGACTGAGGGGCTAGGGAGGGCCTTTCCCAGCAGTCTTACAAGCCAAGAGTTCAGAGAAAGCACCTGCTCTGGGAAGGAGACTCTGCTCACAGAGAAGACAAGTCCAACATAACACAGTGAAGATGGGATGGGCAAGACACACGCCTCACGGGCTGGTAGCACGCAAACAGAGGAGCAGGGAGCTACGCTAAGCAGGCAAAGAGAAAAGTCATGTATGAGTCTCATGCACTGTGACCGGTAGTAATACTGGCTCTAACACCATTAGACAGTAGTCTACACATCATAAATTACAACAGTAACAAGACACTAAGCAAATGACAAATGCTGTATGGCATAAAGACGCCTTATATAATACAAGCTCCAGGCAGGCGCACACATGTCAAGACATATATTGAGTCTCAGGAAATGTATACAGTCAATAGTCTCTGTGGCGCAATCGGTTAGCGCGTTCGGCTGTTAACCGAAAGGTTGGTGGTTCAAGCCCACCCAGGGACGTAGCCTTTTGTCTGCATGAAACACAGATACGTACCTTTGCTCTTTCCTGCGTGCGATCCTTTCCCTGAATAGTTCAATCCTCAGCGTTCTCACTGCACCTGCAGTCAATTTCAATAATTAGGATAGAAAACAAAAGGCCAAGCCCTGTAATACAACCGTAGGCATATAAGCAGAGGAAAATAAGTCAAAAGGCCCACAGCATTTGATCATCTGGCATCGAAGGCTGCAAGTGTAAGGACCTCGTGGCGCAACGGTAGCGCGTCTGACTCCAGATCAGAAGGTTGCGTGTTCAAATCACGTCGGGGTCACTGCTTACCATTTTATTCCCCACTGAGTTCATATATATCATTTCGAAAACAAAGTCAAAAGAAAGCAACCTTGCATTGGCCGGGAATCGAACCCGGGCCTCCCGCGTGGCAGGCGAGAATTCTACCACTGAACCACCAATGCTTCACATGGTGTGTTCACAGCAAGAGCTCTGTCCAAGACAGTGGTCAGGTTCACACACTTAAATTGTACACATATGAACAAAGTGTGCGCAGCAGACATGATAACGCCAACGTTTCACATGATGATGGCAAGAATCAGATGCAGGAGACTATAAGTAATAATGTCTTTGCATTTGCTGAGGTCACTGGCTTGGTACTAGAGTTGTGGTTATCAGGGCATGATGGCAGGCTGCTCCTGACAGAAGTGGCTCACAGAATGCACCCGCCAGATCACCAGCACTATTGTGTTTCAGATCATGTCACTGAACTCTCCTCCTGGAAAATCCTTCCCACTGGCTTTGCCAGATTCTGTGTCCTCCCCAAAATGCTGGGGTGAAACGGGCAGAGTTCTGCGCCCTGCGCCCCTTTACGCGTCCCTAATGCCATCCCAACGCGCCCTGGTCGGGCTTAGATCACTGGAGCCTCTGGAGATCAAGAACTCCGGAAGCCTAGGGTCAGGCCTATTGCAGAGGCATCTTGTGCCTGGCCATTCCGGGATTGTTGTGTTTCAGGGCCTAGCCATCAATACTCCTGGGATTTCTTTCCAGGAGAACCCTCATGTCCCTGTCCTCCCACAAGCCCGAGCTTTTATGTAAAATAAAGTGTGCTCTGTGGGCCTTCCCCTATGTGCTCTCTGCCTAATCTCTTTCTCCCAAGCTGAGCTCTGCAGGTAAATGTATCTATCTGACTGAGGGGCTAGGGAGGGCCTTTCCCAGCAGTCTTACAAGCCAAGAGTTCAGAGAAAGCACCTGCTCTGGGAAGGAGACTCTGCTCACAGAGAAGACAAGTCCAACATAACACAGTGAAGATGGGATGGGCAAGACACACGCCTCACGGGCTGGTAGCACGCAAACAGAGGAGCAGGGAGCTACGCTAAGCAGGCAAAGAGAAAAGTCATGTATGAGTCTCATGCACTGTGACCGGTAGTAATACTGGCTCTAACACCATTAGACAGTAGTCTACACATCATAAATTACAACAGTAACAAGACACTAAGCAAATGACAAATGCTGTATGGCATAAAGACGCCTTATATAATACAAGCTCCAAGCAGGCGCACACATGTCAAGACATATATTGAGTCTCAGGAAATGTATACAGTCAATAGTCTCTGTGGCGCAATCGGTTAGCGCGTTCGGCTGTTAACCGAAAGGTTGGTGGTTCAAGCCCACCCAGGGACGTAGCCTTTTGTCTGCATGAAACACAGATACGTACCTTTGCTCTTTCCTGCGTGCGATCCTTTCCCTGAATAGTTCAATCCTCAGCGTTCTCACTGCACCTGCAGTCAATTTCAATAATTAGGATAGAAAACAAAAGGCCAAGCCCTGTAATACAACCGTAGGCATATAAGCAGAGGAAAATAAGTCAAAAGGCCCACAGCATTTGTTCATCTGGCATCAAAGGCTGCAAGTGTAAGGACCTCGTGGCGCAACGGTAGCGCGTCTGACTCCAGATCAGAAGGTTGCGTGTTCAAATCACGTCGGGGTCACTGCTTACCATTTTATTCCCCACTGAGTTCATATATATCATTTCGAAAACAAAGTCAAAAGAAAGCAACCTTGCATTGGCCGGGAATCGAACCCGGGCCTCCCGCGTGGCAGGCGAGAATTCTACCACTGAACCACCAATGCTTTACATGGTGTGTTCACAGCAAGAGCTCTGTCCAAGACAGTGGTCAGGTTCACACACTTAAATTGTACACATATGAACAAAGTGTGCGCAGCAGACATGATAACGCCAACGTTTCACATGATGATGGCAAGAATCAGATGCAGGAGACTATAAGTAATAATGTCTTTGCATTTGCTGAGGTCACTGGCTTGGTACTAGAGTTGTGGTTATCAGGGCATGATGGCAGGCTGCTCCTGACAGAAGTGGCTCACAGAATGCACCCGCCAGATCACCAGCACTATTGTGTTTGAGATCATGTCACTGAACTCTCCTCCTGGAAAATCCTTCCCACTGGCTTTGCCAGATTCTGTGTCCTCCCCAAAATGCTGGGGTGAAACGGGCAGAGTTCTGCGCCCTGCGCCCCTTTACGCGTCCCTAACGCCATCCCAACACGCCCTGGTCGGGCACAGCCCTGGTCGGGCTTAGATCACTGGAGCCTCTGGAGATCAAGAACTCCGGAAGCCTAGGGTCAGGCCTATTGCAGAGGCATCTTGTGCCTGGCCATTCCGGGATTGTTGTGTTTCAGGGCCTAGCCATCAATACTCCTGGGATTTCTTTCCATGAGAACCCTCATGTCCCTGTCCTCCCACAAGCCCGAGCTTTTATGTAAAATAAAGTGTGCTCTGTGGGCCTTCCCCTATGTGCTCTCTGCCTAATCTCTTTCTCCCAAGCTGAGCTCTGCAGGTAAATGTATCTATCTGACTGAGGGGCTAGGGAGGGCCTTTCCCAGCAGTCTTACAAGCCAAGAGTTCAGAGAAAGCACCTGCTCTGGGAAGGAGACTCTGCTCACAGAGAAGACAAGTCCAACATAACACAGTGAAGATGGGATGGGCAAGACACACGCCTCACGGGCTGGTAGCACGCAAACAGAGGAGCAGGGAGCTACGCTAAGCAGGCAAAGAGAAAAGTCATGTATGAGTCTCATGCACTGTGACCGGTAGTAATACTGGCTCTAACACCATTAGACAGTAGTCTACACATCATAAATTACAACAGTAACAAGACACTAAGCAAATGACAAATGCTGTATGGCATAAAGACGCCTTATATAATACAAGCTCCAGGCAGGCGCACACATGTCAAGACATATATTGAGTCTCAGGAAATGTATACAGTCAATAGTCTCTGTGGCGCAATCGGTTAGCGCGTTCGGCTGTTAACCGAAAGGTTGGTGGTTCAAGCCCACCCAGGGACGTAGCCTTTTGTCTGCATGAAACACAGATACGTACCTTTGCTCTTTCCTGCGTGCGATCCTTTCCCTGAATAGTTCAATCCTCAGCGTTCTCACTGCACCTGCAGTCAATTTCAATAATTAGGATAGAAAACAAAAGGCCAAGCCCTGTAATACAACCGTATTCATATAAGCAGAGGAAAATAAGTCAAAAGGCCCACAGCATTTGATCATCTGGCATCGAAGGCTGCAAGTGTAAGGACCTCGTGGCGCAACGGTAGCGCGTCTGACTCCAGATCAGAAGGTTGCGTGTTCAAATCACGTTGGGGTCACTGCATACCATTTTATTCCCCACTGAGTTCATATATATCATTTCGAAAACAAAGTCAAAAGAAAGCAACCTTGCATTGGCCGGGAATCGAACCCGGGCCTCCCGCGTGGCAGGCGAGAATTCTACCACTGAACCACCAATGCTTCACATGGTGTGTTCACAGCAAGAGCTCTGTCCAAGACAGTGGTCAGGTTCACACACTTAAATTGTACACATATGAACAAAGTGTGCGCAGCAGACATGATAACGCCAACGTTTCACATGATGATGGCAAGAATCAGATGCAGGAGACTATAAGTAATAATGTCTTTGCATTTGCTGAGGTCACTGGCTTGGTACTAGAGTTGTGGTTATCAGGGCATGATGGCAGGCTGCTCCTGACAGAAGTGGCTCACAGAATGCACCCGCCAGATCACCAGCACTATTGTGTTACAGATCATGTCACTGAACTCTCCTCCTGGAAAATCCTTCCCACTGGCTTTGCCAGATTCTGTGTCCTCCCCAAAATGCTGGGGTGAAACGGGCAGAGTTCTGCGCCCTGCGCCCCTTTACGCGTCCCTAATGCCACCCCAACGCGCCCTGGTCGGGCTTAGATCACTGGAGCCTCTGGAGATCAAGAACTCCGGAAGCCTAGGGTCAGGCCTATTGCAGAGGCATCTTGTGCCTGGCCATTCCGGGATTGTTGTGTATCAGGGCCTAGCCATCAATACTCCTGGGATTTCTTTCCAGGAGAACCCTCATGTCCCTGTCCTCCCACAAGCCCGAGCTTTTATGTAAAATAAAGTGTGCTCTGTGGGCCTTCCCCTATGTGCTCTCTGCCTAATCTCTTTCTCCCAAGCTGAGCTCTGCAGGTAAATGTATCTATCTGACTGAGGGGCTAGGGAGGGCCTTTCCCAGCAGTCTTACAAGCCAAGAGTTCAGAGAAAGCACCTGCTCTGGGAAGGAGACTCTGCTCACAGAAAAGACAAGTCCAACATAACACAGTGAAGATGGGATGGGCAAGACACACGCCTCACGGGCTGGTAGCACGCAAACAGAGGAGCAGGGAGCTACGCTAAGCAGGCAAAGAGAAAAGTCATGTATGAGTCTCATGCACTGTGACCGGTAGTAATACTGGCTCTAACACCATTAGACAGTAGTCTACACATCATAAATTACAACAGTAACAAGACACTAAGCAAATGACAAATGCTGTATGGCATAAAGACGCCTTATATAATACAAGCTCCAAGCAGGCGCACACATGTCAAGACATATATTGAGTCTCAGGAAATGTATACAGTCAATAGTCTCTATGGCGCAATCGGTTAGCGCGTTCGGCTGTTAACCGAAAGGTTGGTGGTTCAAGCCCACCCAGGGACGTTGCCTTTTGTCTGCATGAAACACAGATTTGCTCTTTCCTGCGTGCGATCCTTTCCCTGAATAGTTCAATCCTCAGCGTTCTCACTGCACCTGCAGTCAATTTCAATAATTAGGATAGAAAACAAAAGGCCAAGCCCTGTAATACAACCGTAGGCATATAAGCAGAGGAAAATAAGTCAAAAGGCCCACAGCATTTGTTCATCTGGCATCGAAGGCTGCAAGTGTAAGGACCTCGTGGCGCAACGGTAGCGCGTCTGACTCCAGATCAGAAGGTTGCGTGTTCAAATCACGTCGGGGTCACTGCTTACCATTTTATTCCCCACTGAGTTCATATATATCATTTCGAAAACAAAGTCAAAAGAAAGCAACCTTGCATTGGCCGGGAATCGAACCCGGGCTTCCCGCGTGGCAGGCGAGAATTCTACCACTGAACCACCAATGCTTCACATGGTGTGTTCACAGCAAGAGCTCTGTCCAAGACAGTGGTCAGGTTCACACACTTAAATTGTACACATATGAACAAAGTGTGCGCAGCAGACATGATAACGCCAACGTTTCACATGATGATGGCAAGAATCAGATGCAGGAGACTATAAGTAATAATGTCTTTGCATTTGCTGAGGTCACTGGCTTGGTACTAGAGTTGTGGTTATCAGGGCATGATGGCAGGCTGCTCCTGACAGAAGTGGCTCACAGAATGCACCCGCCAGATCACCAGCACTATTGTGTTTCAGATCATGTCACTGAACTCTCCTCCTGGAAAATCCTTCCCACTGGCTTTGCCAGATTCTGTGTCCTCCCCAAAATGCTGGGGTGAAACGGGCAGAGTTCTGCGCCCTGCGCCCCTTTACGCGTCCCTAACGCCATCCCAACGCGCCCTGGTCGGGCACAGCCCTGGTCGGGCTTAGATCACTGGAGCCTCTGGAGATCAAGAACTCCGGAAGCCTAGGGTCAGGCCTATTGCAGAGGCATCTTGTGCCTGGCCATTCCGGGATTGTTGTGTTTCAGGGCCTAGCCATCAATACTCCTGGGATTTCTTTCCATGAGAACCCTCATGTCCCTGTCCTCCCACAAGCCCGAGCTTTTATGTAAAATAAAGTGTGCTCTGTGGGCCTTCCCCTATGTGCTCTCTGCCTAATCTCTTTCTCCCAAGCTGAGCTCTGCAGGTAAATGTATCTATCTGACTGAGGGGCTAGGGAGGGCCTTTCCCAGCAGTCTTACAAGCCAAGAGTTCAGAGAAAGCACCTGCTCTGGGAAGGAGACTCTGCTCACAGAGAAGACAAGTCCAACATAACACAGTGAAGATGGGATGGGCAAGACACACGCCTCACGGGCTGGTAGCACGCAAACAGAGGAGCAGGGAGCTACGCTAAGCAGGCAAAGAGAAAAGCCATGTATGAGTCTCATGCACTGTGACCGGTAGTAATACTGGCTCTAACACCATTAGACAGTAGTCTACACATCCTAAATTAACACAGTAACAAGACACTAAGCAAATGACAAATGCTGTATGGCATAAAGACGCCTTATATAATACAAGCTCCAGGCAGGCGCACACATGTCAAGACATATATTGAGTCTCAGGAAATGTATACAGTCAATAGTCTCTGTGGCGCAATCGGTTAGCGCGTTCGGCTGTTAACCGAAAGGTTGGTGGTTCAAGCCCACCCAGGGACGTAGCCTTTTGTCTGCATGAAACACAGATACGTACCTTTGCTCTTTCCTGCGTGCGATCCTTTCCCTGAATAGTTCAATCCTCAGCGTTCTCACTGCACCTGCAGTCAATTTCAATAATTAGGATAGAAAACAAAAGGCCAAGCCCTGTAATACAACCGTATTCATATAAGCAGAGGAAAATAAGTCAAAAGGCCCACAGCATTTGATCATCTGGCATCGAAGGCTGCAAGTGTAAGGACCTCGTGGCGCAACGGTAGCGCGTCTGACTCCAGATCAGAAGGTTGCGTGTTCAAATCACGTTGGGGTCACTGCTTACCATTTTATTCCCCACTGAGTTCATATATATCATTTCGAAAACAAAGTCAAAAGAAAGCAACCTTGCATTGGCCGGGAATCGAACCCGGGCCTCCCGCGTGGCAGGCGAGAATTCTACCACTGAACCACCAATGCTTCACATGGTGTGTTCACAGCAAGAGCTCTGTCCAAGACAGTGGTCAGGTTCACACACTTAAATTGTACACATATGAACAAAGTGTGCGCAGCAGACATGATAACGCCAACGTTTCACATGATGATGGCAAGAATCAGATGCAGGAGACTATAAGTAATAATGTCTTTGCATTTGCTGAGGTCACTGGCTTGGTACTAGAGTTGTGGTTATCAGGGCATGATGGCAGGCTGCTCCTGACAGAAGTGGCTCACAGAATGCACCCGCCAGATCACCAGCACTATTGTGTTTCAGATCATGTCACTGAACTCTCCTCCTGGAAAATCCTTCCCACTGGCTTTGCCAGATTCTGTGTCCTCCCCAAAATGCTGGGGTGAAACGGGCAGAGTTCTGCGCCCTGCGCCCCTTTACGCGTCCCTAATGCCACCCCAACGCGCCCTGGTCGGGCTTAGATCACTGGAGCCTCTGGAGATCAAGAACTCCGGAAGCCTAGGGTCAGGCCTATTGCAGAGGCATCTTGTGCCTGGCCATTCCGGGATTGTTGTGTATCAGGGCCTAGCCATCAATACTCCTGGGATTTCTTTCCAGGAGAACCCTCATGTCCCTGTCCTCCCACAAGCCCGAGCTTTTATGTAAAATAAAGTGTGCTCTGTGGGCCTTCCCCTATGTGCTCTCTGCCTAATCTCTTTCTCCCAAGCTGAGCTCTGCAGGTAAATGTATCTATCTGACTGAGGGGCTAGGGAGGGCCTTTCCCAGCAGTCTTACAAGCCAAGAGTTCAGAGAAAGCACCTGCTCTGGGAAGGAGACTCTGCTCACAGAAAAGACAAGTCCAACATAACACAGTGAAGATGGGATGGGCAAGACACACGCCTCACGGGCTGGTAGCACGCAAACAGAGGAGCAGGGAGCTACGCTAAGCAGGCAAAGAGAAAAGTCATGTATGAGTCTCATGCACTGTGACCGGTAGTAATACTGGCTCTAACACCATTAGACAGTAGTCTACACATCATAAATTACAACAGTAACAAGACACTAAGCAAATGACAAATGCTGTATGGCATAAAGACGCCTTATATAATACAAGCTCCAAGCAGGCGCACACATGTCAAGACATATATTGAGTCTCAGGAAATGTATACAGTCAATAGTCTCTATGGCGCAATCGGTTAGCGCGTTCGGCTGTTAACCGAAAGGTTGGTGGTTCAAGCCCACCCAGGGACGTTGCCTTTTGTCTGCATGAAACACAGATTTGCTCTTTCCTGCGTGCGATCCTTTCCCTGAATAGTTCAATCCTCAGCGTTCTCACTGCACCTGCAGTCAATTTCAATAATTAGGATAGAAAACAAAAGGCCAAGCCCTGTAATACAACCGTAGGCATATAAGCAGAGGAAAATAAGTCAAAAGGCCCACAGCATTTGTTCATCTGGCATCGAAGGCTGCAAGTGTAAGGACCTCGTGGCGCAACGGTAGCGCGTCTGACTCCAGATCAGAAGGTTGCGTGTTCAAATCACGTCGGGGTCACTGCTTACCATTTTATTCCCCACTGAGTTCATATATATCATTTCGAAAACAAAGTCAAAAGAAAGCAACCTTGCATTGGCCGGGAATCGAACCCGGGCTTCCCGCGTGGCAGGCGAGAATTCTACCACTGAACCACCAATGCTTCACATGGTGTGTTCACAGCAAGAGCTCTGTCCAAGACAGTGGTCAGGTTCACACACTTAAATTGTACACATATGAACAAAGTGTGCGCAGCAGACATGATAACGCCAACGTTTCACATGAAGATGGCAAGAATCAGATGCAGGAGACTATAAGTAATAATGTCTTTGCATTTGCTGAGGTCACTGGCTTGGTACTAGAGTTGTGGTTATCAGGGCATGATGGCAGGCTGCTCCTGACAGAAGTGGCTCACAGAATGCACCCGCCAGATCACCAGCACTATTGTGTTTCAGATCATGTCACTGAACTCTCCTCCTGGAAAATCCTTCCCACTGGCTTTGCCAGATTCTGTGTCCTCCCCAAAATGCTGGGGTGAAACGGGCAGAGTTCTGCGCCCTGCGCCCCTTTACGCGTCCCTAACGCCATCCCAACGCGCCCTGGTCGGGCACAGCCCTGGTCGGGCTTAGATCACTGGAGCCTCTGGAGATCAAGAACTCCGGAAGCCTAGGGTCAGGCCTATTGCAGAGGCATCTTGTGCCTGGCCATTCCGGGATTGTTGTGTTTCAGGGCCTAGCCATCAATACTCCTGGGATTTCTTTCCATGAGAACCCTCATGTCCCTGTCCTCCCACAAGCCCGAGCTTTTATGTAAAATAAAGTGTGCTCTGTGGGCCTTCCCCTATGTGCTCTCTGCCTAATCTCTTTCTCCCAAGCTGAGCTCTGCAGGTAAATGTATCTATCTGACTGAGGGGCTAGGGAGGGCCTTTCCCAGCAGTCTTACAAGCCAAGAGTTCAGAGAAAGCACCTGCTCTGGGAAGGAGACTCTGCTCACAGAGAAGACAAGTCCAACATAACACAGTGAAGATGGGATGGGCAAGACACACGCCTCACGGGCTGGTAGCACGCAAACAGAGGAGCAGGGAGCTACGCTAAGCAGGCAAAGAGAAAAGCCATGTATGAGTCTCATGCACTGTGACCGGTAGTAATACTGGCTCTAACACCATTAGACAGTAGTCTACACATCCTAAATTAACACAGTAACAAGACACTAAGCAAATGACAAATGCTGTATGGCATAAAGACGCCTTATATAATACAAGCTCCAGGCAGGCGCACACATGTCAAGACATATATTGAGTCTCAGGAAATGTATACAGTCAATAGTCTCTGTGGCGCAATCGGTTAGCGCGTTCGGCTGTTAACCGAAAGGTTGGTGGTTCAAGCCCACCCAGGGACGTAGCCTTTTGTCTGCATGAAACACAGATACGTACCTTTGCTCTTTCCTGCGTGCGATCCTTTCCCTGAATAGTTCAATCCTCAGCGTTCTCACTGCACCTGCAGTCAATTTCAATAATTAGGATAGAAAACAAAAGGCCAAGCCCTGTAATACAACCGTAGGCATATAAGCAGAGGAAAATAAGTCAAAAGGCCCACAGCATTTGTTCATCTGGCATCGAAGGCTGCAAGTGTAAGGACCTCGTGGCGCAACGGTAGCGCGTCTGACTCCAGATCAGAAGGTTGCGTGTTCAAATCACGTCGGGGTCACTGCTTACCATTTTATTCCCCACTGAGTTCATATATATCATTTCGAAAACAAAGTCAAAAGAAAGCAACCTTGCATTGGCCGGGAATCGAACCCGGGCCTCCCGCGTGGCAGGCGAGAATTCTACCACTGAACCACCAATGCTTCACATGGTGTGTTCACAGCAAGAGCTCTGTCCAAGACAGTGGTCAGGTTCACACACTTAAATTGTACACATATGAACAAAGTGTGCGCAGCAGACATGATAACGCCAACGTTTCACATGATGATGGCAAGAATCAGATGCAGGAGACTATAAGTAATAATGTCTTTGCATTTGCTGAGGTCACTGGCTTGGTACTAGAGTTGTGGTTATCAGGGCATGATGGCAGGCTGCTCCTGACAGAAGTGGCTCACAGAATGCACCCGCCAGATCACCAGCACTATTGTGTTTCAGATCATGTCACTGAACTCTCCTCCTGGAAAATCCTTCCCACTGGCTTTGCCAGATTCTGTGTCCTCCCCAAAATGCTGGGGTGAAACGGGCAGAGTTCTGCGCCCTGCGCCCCTTTACGCGTCCCTAACGCCATCCCAACGCGCCCTGGTCGGGCACAGCCCTGGTCGGGCTTAGATCACTGGAGCCTCTGGAGATCAAGAACTCCGGAAGCCTAGGGTCAGGCCTATTGCAGAGGCATCTTGTGCCTGGCCATTCCGGGATTGTTGTGTTTCAGGGCCTAGCCATCAATACTCCTGGGATTTCTTTCCATGAGAACCCTCATGTCCCTGTCCTCCCACAAGCCCGAGCTTTTATGTAAAATAAAGTGTGCTCTGTGGGCCTTCCCCTATGTGCTCTCTGCCTAATCTCTTTCTCCCAAGCTGAGCTCTGCAGGTAAATGTATCTATCTGACTGAGGGGCTAGGGAGGGCCTTTCCCAGCAGTCTTACAAGCCAAGAGTTCAGAGAAAGCACCTGCTCTGGGAAGGAGACTCTGCTCACAGAGAAGACAAGTCCAACATAACACAGTGAAGATGGGATGGGCAAGACACACGCCTCACGGGCTGGTAGCACGCAAACAGAGGAGCAGGGAGCTACGCTAAGCAGGCAAAGAGAAAAGTCATGTATGAGTCTCATGCACTGTGACCGGTAGTAATACTGGCTCTAACACCATTAGACAGTAGTCTACACATCATAAATTACAACAGTAACAAGACACTAAGCAAATGACAAATGCTGTATGGCATAAAGACGCCTTATATAATACAAGCTCCAGGCAGGCGCACACATGTCAAGACATATATTGAGTCTCAGGAAATGTATACAGTCAATAGTCTCTGTGGCGCAATCGGTTAGCGCGTTCGGCTGTTAACCGAAAGGTTGGTGGTTCAAGCCCACCCAGGGACGTAGCCTTTTGTCTGCATGAAACACAGATACGTACCTTTGCTCTTTCCTGCGTGCGATCCTTTCCCTGAATAGTTCAATCCTCAGCGTTCTCACTGCACCTGCAGTCAATTTCAATAATTAGGATAGAAAACAAAAGGCCAAGCCCTGTAATACAACCGTAGGCATATAAGCAGAGGAAAATAAGTCAAAAGGCCCACAGCATTTGTTCATCTGGCATCGAAGGCTGCAAGTGTAAGGACCTCGTGGCGCAACGGTAGCGCGTCTGACTCCAGATCAGAAGGTTGCGTGTTCAAATCACGTCGGGGTCACTGCTTACCATTTTATTCCCCACTGAGTTCATATATATCATTTTGAAAACAAAGTCAAAAGAAAGCAACCTTGCATTGGCCGGGAATCGAACCCGGGCCTCCCGCGTGGCAGGCGAGAATTCTACCACTGAACCACCAATGCTTTACATGGTGTGTTCACAGCAAGAGCTCTGTCCAAGACAGTGGTCAGGTTCACACACTTAAATTGTACACATATGAACAAAGTGTGCGCAGCAGACATGATAACGCCAACGTTTCACATGATGATGGCAAGAATCAGATGCAGGAGACTATAAGTAATAATGTCTTTGCATTTGCTGAGGTCACTGGCTTGGTACTAGAGTTGTGGTTATCAGGGCATGATGGCAGGCTGCTCCTGACAGAAGTGGCTCACAGAATGCACCCGCCAGATCACCAGCACTATTGTGTTTCAGATCATGTCACTGAACTCTCCTCCTGGAAAATCCTTCCCACTGGCTTTGCCAGATTCTGTGTCCTCCCCAAAATGCTGGGGTGAAACGGGCAGAGTTCTGCGCCCTGCGCCCCTTTACGCGTCCCTAACGCCATCCCAACGCGCCCTGGTCGGGCACAGCCCTGGTCGGGCTTTGATCACTGGAGCCTCTGGAGATCAAGAACTCCGGAAGCCTAGGGTCAGGCCTATTGCAGAGGCATCTTGTGCCTGGCCATTCCGGGATTGTTGTGTTTCAGGGCCTAGCCATCAATACTCCTGGGATTTCTTTCCATGAGAACCCTCATGCCCCTGTCCTCCCACAAGCCCGAGCTTTTATGTAAAATAAAGTGTGCTCTGTGGGCCTTCCCCTATGTGCTCTCTGCCTAATCTCTTTCTCCCAAGCTGAGCTCTGCAGGTAAATGTATCTATCTGACTGAGGGGCTAGGGAGGGCCTTTCCCAGCAGTCTTACAAGCCAAGAGTTCAGAGAAAGCACCTGCTCTGGGAAGGAGACTCTGCTCACAGAGAAGACAAGTCCAACATAACACAGTGAAGATGGGATGGGCAAGACACACGCCTCACGGGCTGGTAGCACGCAAACAGAGGAGCAGGGAGCTACGCTAAGCAGGCAAAGAGAAAAGTCATGTATGAGTCTCATGCACTGTGACCGGTAGTAACACTGGCTCTAACACCATTAGACAGTAGTCTACACATCATAAATTACAACAGTAACAAGACACTAAGCAAATGACAAATGCTGTATGGCATAAAGACGCCTTATATAATACAAGCTCCAGGCAGGCGCACACATGTCAAGACATATATTGAGTCTCAGGAAATGTATACAGTCAATAGTCTCTGTGGCGCAATCGGTTAGCGCGTTCGGCTGTTAACCGAAAGGTTGGTGGTTCAAGCCCACCCAGGGACGTAGCCTTTTGTCTGCATGAAACACAGATACGTACCTTTGCTCTTTCCTGCGTGCGATCCTTTCCCTGAATAGTTCAATCCTCAGCGTTCTCACTGCACCTGCAGTCAATTTCAATAATTAGGATAGAAAACAAAAGGCCAAGCCCTGTAATACAACCGTAGGCATATAAGCAGAGGAAAATAAGTCAAAAGGCCCACAGCATTTGTTCATCTGGCATCGAAGGCTGCAAGTGTAAGGACCTCGTGGCGCAACGGTAGCGCGTCTGACTCCAGATCAGAAGGTTGCGTGTTCAAATCACGGCGGGGTCACTGCTTACCATTTTATTCCCCACTGAGTTCATATATATCATTTCGAAAACAAAGTCAAAAGAAAGCAACCTTGCATTGGCCGGGAATCGAAACCGGGCCTCCCGCGTGGCAGGCGAGAATTCTACCACTGAACCACCAATGCTTCACATGGTGTGTTCACAGCAAGAGCTCTGTCCAAGACAGTGGTCAGGTTCACACACTTAAATTGTACACATATGAACAAAGTGTGCGCAGCAGACATGATAACGCCAACGTTTCACATGATGATGGCAAGAATCAGATGCAGGAGACTATAAGTAATAATGTCTTTGCATTTGCTGAGGTCACTGGCTTGGTACTAGAGTTGTGGTTATCAGGGCATGATGGCAGGCTGCTCCTGACAGAAGTGGCTCACAGAATGCACCCGCCAGATCACCAGCACTATTGTGTTTCAGATCATGTCACTGAACTCTCCTCCTGGAAAATCCTTCCCACTGGCTTTGCCAGATTCTGTGTCCTCCCCAAAATGCTGGGGTGAAACGGGCAGAGTTCTGCGCCCTGCGCCCCTTTACGCGTCCCTAACGCCATCCCAACGCGCCCTGGTCGGGCACAGCCCTGGTCGGGCTTAGATCACTGGAGCCTCTGGAGATCAAGAACTCCGGAAGCCTAGGGTCAGGCCTATTGCAGAGGCATCTTGTGCCTGGCCATTCCGGGATTGTTGTGTTTCAGGGCCTAGCCATCAATACTCCTGGGATTTCTTTCCATGAGAACCCTCATGCCCCTGTCCTCCCACAAGCCCGAGCTTTTATGTAAAATAAAGTGTGCTCTGTGGGCCTTCCCCTATGTGCTCTCTGCCTAATCTCTTTCTCCCAAGCTGAGCTCTGCAGGTAAATGTATCTATCTGACTGAGGGGCTAGGGAGGGCCTTTCCCAGCAGTCTTACAAGCCAAGAGTTCAGAGAAAGCACCTGCTCTGGGAAGGAGACTCTGCTCACAGAGAAGACAAGTCCAACATAACACAGTGAAGATGGGATGGGCAAGACACACGCCTCACGGGCTGGTAGCACGCAAACAGAGGAGCAGGGAGCTACGCTAAGCAGGCAAAGAGAAAAGTCATGTATGAGTCTCATGCACTGTGACCGGTAGTAATACTGGCTCTAACACCATTAGACAGTAGTCTACACATCATAAATTACAACAGTAACAAGACACTAAGCAAATGACAAATGCTGTATGGCATAAAGACTCCTTATATAATACAAGCTCCAGGCAGGCGCACACATGTCAAGACATATATTGAGTCTCAGGAAATGTATACAGTCAATAGTCTCTGTGGCGCAATCGGTTAGCGCGTTCGGCTGTTAACCGAAAGGTTGGTGGTTCAAGCCCACCCAGGGACGTAGCCTTTTGTCTGCATGAAACACAGATACGTACCTTTGCTCTTTCCTGCGTGCGATCCTTTCCCTGAATAGTTCAATCCTCAGCGTTCTCACTGCACCTGCAGTCAATTTCAATAATTAGGATAGAAAACAAAAGGCCAAGCCCTGTAATACAACCGTAGGCATATAAGCAGAGGAAAATAAGTCAAAAGGCCCACAGCATTTGTTCATCTGGCATCGAAGGCTGCAAGTGTAAGGACCTCGTGGCGCAACGGTAGCGCGTCTGACTCCAGATCAGAAGGTTGCGTGTTCAAATCACGTCGGGGTCACTGCTTACCATTTTATTCCCCACTGAGTTCATAGATATCATTTCGAAAACAAAGTCAAAAGAAAGCAACCTTGCATTGGCCGGGAATCGAACCCGGGCCTCCCGCGTGGCAGGCGAGAATTCTACCACTGAACCACCAATGCTTCACATGGTGTGTTCACAGCAAGAGCTCTGTCCAAGACAGTGGTCAGGTTCACACACTTAAATTGTACACATATGAACAAAGTGTGCGCAGCAGACATGATAACGCCAACGTTTCACATGATGATGGCAAGAATCAGATGCAGGAGACTATAAGTAATAATGTCTTTGCATTTGCTGAGGTCACTGGCTTGGTACTAGAGTTGTGGTTATCAGGGCATGATGGCAGGCTGCTCCTGACAGAAGTGGCTCACAGAATGCACCCGCCAGATCACCAGCACTATTGTGTTTCAGATCATGTCACTGAACTCTCCTCCTGGAAAATCCTTCCCACTGGCTTTGCCAGATTCTGTGTCCTCCCCAAAATGCTGGGGTGAAACGGGCAGAGTTCTGCGCCCTGCGCCCCTTTACGCGTCCCTAACGCCATCCCAACGCGCCCTGGTCGGGCACAGCCCTGGTCGGGCTTAGATCACTGGAGCCTCTGGAGATCAAGAACTCCGGAAGCCTAGGGTCAGGCCTATTGCAGAGGCATCTTGTGCCTGGCCATTCCGGGATTGTTGTGTTTCAGGGCCTAGCCATCAATACTCCTGGGATTTCTTTCCATGAGAACCCTCATGTCCCTGTCCTCCCACAAGCCCGAGCTTTTATGTAAAATAAAGTGTGCTCTGTGGGCCTTCCCCTATGTGCTCTCTGCCTAATCTCTTTCTCCCAAGCTGAGCTCTGCAGGTAAATGTATCTATCTGACTGAGGGGCTAGGGAGGGCCTTTCCCAGCAGTCTTACAAGCCAAGAGTTCAGAGAAAGCACCTGCTCTGGGAAGGAGACTCTGCTCACAGAGAAGACAAGTCCAACATAACACAGTGAAGATGGGATGGGCAAGACACACGCCTCACGGGCTGGTAGCACGCAAACAGAGGAGCAGGGAGCTACGCTAAGCAGGCAAAGAGAAAAGTCATGTATGAGTCTCATGCACTGTGACCGGTAGTAATACTGGCTCTAACACCATTAGACAGTAGTCTACACATCATAAATTACAACAGTAACAAGACACTAAGCAAATGACAAATGCTGTATGGCATAAAGACGCCTTATATAATACAAGCTCCAGGCAGGCGCACACATGTCAA
>NC_141685.1:200606368-200673868 GCF_964263255.1 Lissotriton vulgaris | reverse complement strand
GAATGCACCCGCCAGATCACCAGCACTATTGTGTTTCAGATCATGTCACTGAACTCTCCTCCTGGAAAATCCTTCCCACTGGCTTTGCCAGATTCTGTGTCCTCCCCAAAATGCTGGGGTGAAACGGGCAGAGTTCTGCGCCCTGCGCCCCTTTACGCGTCCCTAATGCCATCCCAACGCGCCCTGGTCGGGCACAGCCCTGGTCGGGCTTAGATCACTGGAGCCTCTGGAGATCAAGAACTCCGGAAGCCTAGGGTCAGGCCTATTGCAGAGGCATCTTGTGCCTGGCCATTCCGGGATTGTTGTGTTTCAGGGCCTAGCCATCAATACTCCTGGGATTTCTTTCCATGAGAACCCTCATGTCCCTGTCCTCCCACAAGCCCGAGCTTTTATGTAAAATAAAGTGTGCTCTGTGGGCCTTCCCCTATGTGCTCTCTGCCTAATCTCTTTCTCCCAAGCTGAGCTCTGCAGGTAAATGTATCTATCTGACTGAGGGGCTAGGGAGGGCCTTTCCCAGCAGTCTTACAAGCCAAGAGTTCAGAGAAAGCACCTGCTCTGGGAAGGAGACTCTGCTCACAGAGAAGACAAGTCCAACATAACACAGTGAAGATGGGATGGGCAAGACACACGCCTCACGGGCTGGTAGCACGCAAACAGAGGAGCAGGGAGCTACGCTAAGCAGGCAAAGAGAAAAGTCATGTATGAGTCTCATGCACTGTGACCGGTAGTAATACTGGCTCTAACACCATTAGACAGTAGTCTACACATCATAAATTACAACAGTAACAAGACACTAAGCAAATGACAAATGCTGTATGGCATAAAGACGCCTTATATAATACAAGCTCCAGGCAGGCGCACACATGTCAAGACATATATTGAGTCTCAGGAAATGTATACAGTCAATAGTCTCTGTGGCGCAATCGGTTAGCGCGTTCGGCTGTTAACCGAAAGGTTGGTGGTTCAAGCCCACCCAGGGACGTAGCCTTTTGTCTGCATGAAACACAGATACGTACCTTTGCTCTTTCCTGCGTGCGATCCTTTCCCTGAATAGTTCAATCCTCAGCGTTCTCACTGCACCTGCAGTCAATTTCAATAATTAGGATAGAAAACAAAAGGCCAAGCCCTGTAATACAACCATAGGCATATAAGCAGAGGAAAATAAGTCAAAAGGCCCACAGCATTTGTTCATCTGGCATCGAAGGCTGCAAGTGTAAGGACCTCGTGGCGCAACGGTTGCGCGTCTGACTCCAGATCAGAAGGTTGCGTGTTCAAATCACGTCGGGGTCACTGCTTACCATTTTATTCCCCACTGAGTTCATATATATCATTTCGAAAACAAAGTCAAAAGAAAGCAACCTTGCATTGGCCGGGAATCGAACTCGGGCCTCCCGCGTGGCAGGCGAGAATTCTACCACTGAACCACCAATGCTTCACATGGTGTGTTCACAGCAAGAGCTCTGTCCAAGACAGGGTCAGGTTCACACACTTAAATTGTACACATATGAACAAAGTGTGCGCAGCAGACATGATAACGCCAACGTTTCACATGATGATGGCAAGAATCAGATGCAGGAGACTATAAGTAATAATGTCTTTGCATTTGCTGAGGTCACTGGCTTGGTACTAGAGTTGTGGTTATCAGGGCATGATGGCAGGCTGCTCCTGACAGAAGTGGCTCACAGAATGCACCCGCCAGATGACCAGCACTATTGTGTTTCAGATCATGTCACTGAACTCTCCTCCTGGAAAATCCTTCCCACTGGCTTTGCCAGATTCTGTGTCCTCCCCAAAATGCTGGGGTGAAACGGGCAGAGTTCTGCGCCCTGCGCCCCTTTACGCGTCCCTAACGCCATCCCAACGCGCCCTGGTCGGGCACAGCCCTGGTCGGGCTTAGATCACTGGAGCCTCTGGAGATCAAGAACTCCGGAAGCCTAGGGTCAGGCCTATTGCAGAGGCATCTTGTGCCTGGCCATTCCGGGATTGTTGTGTTTCAGGGCCTAGCCATCAATACTCCTGGGATTTCTTTCCATGAGAACCCTCATGTCCCTGTCCTCCCACAAGCCCGAGCTTTTATGTAAAATAAAGTGTGCTCTGTGGGCCTTCCCCTATGTGCTCTCTGCCTAATCTCTTTCTCCCAAGCTGAGCTCTGCAGGTAAATGTATCTATCTGACTGAGGGGCTAGGGAGGGCCTTTCCCAGCAGTCTTACAAGCCAAGAGTTCAGAGAAAGCACCTGCTCTGGGAAGGAGACTCTGCTCACAGAGAAGACAAGTCCAACATAACACAGTGAAGATGGGATGGGCAAGACACACGCCTCACGGGCTGGTAGCACGCAAACAGAGGAGCAGGGAGCTACGCTAAGCAGGCAAAGAGAAAAGTCATGTATGAGTCTCATGCACTGTGACCGGTAGTAATACTGGCTCTAACACCATTAGACAGTAGTCTACACATCATAAATTACAACAGTAACAAGACACTAAGCAAATGACAAATGCTGTATGGCATAAAGACGCCTTATATAATACAAGCTCCAGGCAGGCGCACACATGTCAAGACATATATTGAGTCTCAGGAAATGTATACAGTCAATAGTCTCTGTGGCGCAATCGGTTAGCGTGTTCGGCTGTTAACCGAAAGGTTGGTGGTTCAAGCCCACCCAGGGACGTAGCCTTTTGTCTGCATGAAACACAGATACGTACCTTTGCTCTTTCCTGCGTGCGATCCTTTCCCTGAATAGTTCAATCCTCAGCGTTCTCACTGCACCTGCAGTCAATTTCAATAATTAGGATAGAAAACAAAAGGCCAAGCCCTGTAATACAACCGTAGGCATATAAGCAGAGGAAAATAAGTCAAAAGGCCCACAGCATTTGTTCATCTGGCATCGAAGGCTGCAAGTGTAAGGACCTCGTGGCGCAACGGTAGCGCGTCTGACTCCAGATCAGAAGGTTGCGTGTTCAAATCACGTCGGGGTCACTGCTTACCATTTTATTCCCCACTGAGTTCATATATATCATTTCGAAAACAAAGTCAAAAGAAAGCAACCTTGCATTGGCCGGGAATCGAACCCGGGCCTCCCGCGTGGCAGGCGAGAATTCTACCACTGAACCACCAATGCTTCACATGGTGTGTTCACAGCAAGAGCTCTGTCCAAGACAGTGGTCAGGTTCACACACTTAAATTGTACACATATGAACAAAGTGTGCGCAGCAGACATGATAACGCCAACGTTTCACATGATGATGGCAAGAATCAGATGCAGGAGACTATAAGTAATAATGTCTTTGCATTTGCTGAGGTCACTGGCTTGGTACTAGAGTTGTGGTTATCAGGGCATGATGGCAGGCTGCTCCTGACAGAAGTGGCTCACAGAATGCACCCGCCAGATCACCAGCACTATTGTGTTTCAGATCATGTCACTGAACTCTCCTCCTGGAAAATCCTTCCCACTGGCTTTGCCAGATTCTGTGTCCTCCCCAAAATGCTGGGGTGAAACGGGCAGAGTTCTGCGCCCTGCGCCCCTTTACGCGTCCCTAACGCCATCCCAACGCGCCCTGGTCGGGCACAGCCCTGGTCGGGCTTAGATCACTGGAGCCTCTGGAGATCAAGAACTCCGGAAGCCTAGGGTCAGGCCTATTGCAGAGGCATCTTGTGCCTGGCCATTCCGGGATTGTTGTGTTTCAGGGCCTAGCCATCAATACTCCTGGGATTTCTTTCCATGAGAACCCTCATGCCCCTGTCCTTCCACAAGCCCGAGCTTTTATGTAAAATAAAGTGTGCTCTGTGGGCCTTCCCCTATGTGCTCTCTGCCTAATCTCTTTCTCCCAAGCTGAGCTCTGCAGGTAAATGTATCTATCTGACTGAGGGGCTAGGGAGGGCCTTTCCCAGCAGTCTTACAAGCCAAGAGTTCAGAGAAAGCACCTGCTCTGGGAAGGAGACTCTGCTCACAGAGAAGACAAGTCCAACATAACACAGTGAAGATGGGATGGGCAAGACACACGCCTCACGGGCTGGTAGCACGCAAAAAGAGGAGCAGGGAGCTACGCTAAGCAGGCAAAGAGAAAAGTCATGTATGAGTCTCATGCACTGTGACCGGTAGTAACACTGGCTCTAACACCATTAGACAGTAGTCTACACATCATAAATTACAACAGTAACAAGACACTAAGCAAATGACAAATGCTGTATGGCATAAAGACGCCTTATATAATACAAGCTCCAGGCAGGCGCACACATGTCAAGACATATATTGAGTCTCAGGAAATGTATACAGTCAATAGTCTCTGTGGCGCAATCGGTTAGCGCGTTCGGCTGTTAACCGAAAGGTAGGTGGTTCAAGCCCACCCAGGGACGTAGCCTTTTGTCTGCATGAAACACATATACGTACCTTTGCTCTTTCCTGCGTGCGATCCTTTCCCTGAATAGTTCAATCCTCAGCGTTCTCACTGCACCTGCAGTCAATTTCAATAATTAGGATAGAAAACAAAAGGCCAAGCCCTGTAATACAACCGTAGGCATATAAGCAGAGGAAAATAAGTCAAAAGGCCCACAGCATTTGTTCATCTGGCATCGAAGGCTGCAAGTGTAAGGACCTCGTGGCGCAACGGTAGCGCGTCTGACTCCAGATCAGAAGGTTGCGTGTTCAAATCACGTCGGGGTCACTGCTTACCATTTTATTCCCCACTGAGTTCATATATATCATTTCGAAAACAAAGTCAAAAGAAAGCAACCTTGCATTGGCCGGGAATCGAACCCGGGCCTCCCGCGTGGCAGGCGAGAATTCTACCACTGAACCACCAATGCTTCACATGGTGTGTTCACAGCAAGAGCTCTGTCCAAGACAGTGGTCAGGTTCACACACTTAAATTGTACACATATGAACAAAGTGTGCGCAGCAGACATGATAACGCCAACGTTTCACATGATGATGGCAAGAATCAGATGCAGGAGACTATAAGTAATAATGTCTTTGCATTTGCTGAGGTCACTGGCTTGGTACTAGAGTTGTGGTTATCAGGGCATGATGGCAGGCTGCTCCTGACAGAAGTGGCTCACAGAATGCACCCGCCAGATCACCAGCACTATTGTGTTTCAGATCATGTCACTGAACTCTCCTCCTGGAAAATCCTTCCCACTGGCTTTGCCAGATTCTGTGTCCTCCCCAAAATGCTGGGGTGAAACGGGCAGAGTTCTGCGCCCTGCGCCCCTTTACGCGTCCCTAACGCCATCCCAACGCGCCCTGGTCGGGCACAGCCCTGGTCGGGCTTAGATCACTGGAGCCTCTGGAGATCAAGAACTCCGGAAGCCTAGGGTCAGGCCTATTGCAGAGGCATCTTGTGCCTGGCCATTCCGGGATTGTTGTGTTTCAGGGCCTAGCCATCAATACTCCTGGGATTTCTTTCCATGAGAACCCTCATGCCCCTGTCCTCCCACAAGCCCGAGCTTTTATGTAAAATAAAGTGTGCTCTGTGGGCCTTCCCCTATGTGCTCTCTGCCTAATCTCTTTCTCCCAAGCTGAGCTCTGCAGGTAAATGTATCTATCTGACTGAGGGGCTAGGGAGGGCCTTTCCCAGCAGTCTTACAAGCCAAGAGTTCAGAGAAAGCACCTGCTCTGGGAAGGAGACTCTGCTCACAGAGAAGACAAGTCCAACATAACACAGTGAAGATGGGATGGGCAAGACACACGCCTCACGGGCTGGTAGCACGCAAAAAGAGGAGCAGGGAGCTACGCTAAGCAGGCAAAGAGAAAAGTCATGTATGAGTCTCATGCACTGTGACCGGTAGTAACACTGGCTCTAACACCATTAGACAGTAGTCTACACATCATAAATTACAACAGTAACAAGACACTAAGCAAATGACAAATGCTGTATGGCATAAAGACGCCTTATATAATACAAGCTCCAGGCAGGCGCACACATGTCAAGACATATATTGAGTCTCAGGAAATGTATACAGTCAATAGTCTCTGTGGCGCAATCGGTTAGCGCGTTCGGCTGTTAACCGAAAGGTAGGTGGTTCAAGCCCACCCAGGGACGTAGCCTTTTGTCTGCATGAAACACATATACGTACCTTTGCTCTTTCCTGCGTGCGATCCTTTCCCTGAATAGTTCAATCCTCAGCGTTCTCACTGCACCTGCAGTCAATTTCAATAATTAGGATAGAAAACAAAAGGCCAAGCCCTGTAATACAACCGTAGGCATATAAGCAGAGGAAAATAAGTCAAAAGGCCCACAGCATTTGTTCATCTGGCATCGAAGGCTGCAAGTGTAAGGACCTCGTGGCGCAACGGTAGCGCGTCTGACTCCAGATCAGAAGGTTGCGTGTTCAAATCACGTCGGGGTCACTGCTTACCATTTTATTCCCCACTGAGTTCATATATATCATTTCGAAAACAAAGTCAAAAGAAAGCAACCTTGCATTGGCTGGGAATCGAACCCGGGCCTCCCGCGTGGCAGGCGAGAATTCTACCACTGAACCACCAATGCTTCACATGGTGTGTTCACAGCAAGAGCTCTGTCCAAGACAGTGGTCAGGTTCACACACTTAAATTGTACACATATGAACAAAGTGTGCGCAGCAGACATGATAACGCCAACGTTTCACATGATGATGGCAAGAATCAGATGCAGGAGACTATAAGTAATAATGTCTTTGCATTTGCTGAGGTCACTGGCTTGGTACTAGAGTTGTGGTTATCAGGGCATGATGGCAGGCTGCTCCTGACAGAAGTGGCTCACAGAATGCACCCGCCAGATCACCAGCACTATTGTGTTTCAGATCATGTCACTGAACTCTCCTCCTGGAAAATCCTTCCCACTGGCTTTGCCAGATTCTGTGTCCTCCCCAAAATGCTGGGGTGAAACGGGCAGAGTTCTGCGCCCTGCGCCCCTTTACGCGTCCCTAACGCCATCCCAACGCGCCCTGGTCGGGCACAGCCCTGGTCGGGCTTAGATCACTGGAGCCTCTGGAGATCAAGAACTCCGGAAGCCTAGGGTCAGGCCTATTGCAGAGGCATCTTGTGCCTGGCCATTCCGGGATTGTTGTGTTTCAGGGCCTAGCCATCAATACTCCTGGGATTTCTTTCCATGAGAACCCTCATGCCCCTGTCCTCCCACAAGCCCGAGCTTTTATGTAAAATAAAGTGTGCTCTGTGGGCCTTCCCCTATGTGCTCTCTGCCTAATCTCTTTCTCCCAAGCTGAGCTCTGCAGGTAAATGTATCTATCTGACTGAGGGGCTAGGGAGGGCCTTTCCCAGCAGTCTTACAAGCCAAGAGTTCAGAGAAAGCACCTGCTCTGGGAAGGAGACTCTGCTCACAGAGAAGACAAGTCCAACATAACACAGTGAAGATGGGATGGGCAAGACACACGCCTCACGGGCTGGTAGCACGCAAACAGAGGAGCAGGGAGCTACGCTAAGCAGGCAAAGAGAAAAGTCATGTATGAGTCTCATGCACTGTGACCGGTAGTAATACTGGCTCTAACACCATTAGACAGTAGTCTACACATCATAAATTACAACAGTAACAAGACACTAAGCAAATGACAAATGCTGTATGGCATAAAGACGCCTTATATAATACAAGCTCCAGGCAGGCGCACACATGTCAAGACATATATTGAGTCTCAGGAAATGTATACAGTCAATAGTCTCTGTGGCGCAATCGGTTAGCGCGTTCGGCTGTTAACCGAAAGGTTGGTGGTTCAAGCCCACCCAGGGACGTAGCCTTTTGTCTGCATGAAACACAGATACGTACCTTTGCTCTTTCCTGCGTGCGATCCTTTCCCTGAATAGTTCAATCCTCAGCGTTCTCACTGCACCTGCAGTCAATTTCAATAATTAGGATAGAAAACAAAAGGCCAAGCCCTGTAATACAACCGTAGGCATATAAGCAGAGGAAAATAAGTCAAAAGGCCCACAGCATTTGTTCATCTGGCATCGAAGGCTGCAAGTGTAAGGACCTCGTGGCGCAACGGTAGCGCGTCTGACTCCAGATCAGAAGGTTGCGTGTTCAAATCACGTCGGGGTCACTGCTTACCATTTTATTCCCCACTGAGTTCATAGATATCATTTCGAAAACAAAGTCAAAAGAAAGCAACCTTGCATTGGCCGGGAATCGAACCCGGGCCTCCCGCGTGGCAGGCGAGAATTCTACCACTGAACCACCAATGCTTCACATGGTGTGTTCATAGGCAGAGCTCTGTCCAAGACAGTGGTCAGGTTCACACACTTAAATTGTACACATATGAACAAAGTGTGCGCAGCAGACATGATAACGCCAACGTTTCACATGATGATGGCAAGAATCAGATGCAGGAGACTATAAGTAATAATGTCTTTGCATTTGCTGAGGTCACTGGCTTGGTACTAGAGTTGTGGTTATCAGGGCATGATGGCAGGCTGCTCCTGACAGAAGTGGCTCACAGAATGCACCCGCCAGATCACCAGCACTATTGTGTTTCAGATCATGTCACTGAACTCTCCTCCTGGAAAATCCTTCCCACTGGCTTTGCCAGATTCTGTGTCCTCCCCAAAATGCTGGGGTGAAACGGGCAGAGTTCTGCGCCCTGCGCCCCTTTACGCGTCCCTAATGCCATCCCAACGCGCCCTGGTCGGGCACAGCCCTGGTCGGGCTTAGATCACTGGAGCCTCTGGAGATCAAGAACTCCGGAAGCCTAGGGTCAGGCCTATTGCAGAGGCATCTTGTGCC
This sequence comes from Lissotriton vulgaris, assembly GCF_964263255.1. Taxonomy (NCBI): domain Eukaryota; kingdom Metazoa; phylum Chordata; class Amphibia; order Caudata; family Salamandridae; genus Lissotriton; species Lissotriton vulgaris. The sequence continues at coordinate 200,665,159 of NC_141685.1, read as the reverse complement.
TGGCCATTCCGGGATTGTTGTGTTTCAGGGCCTAGCCATCAATACTCCTGGGATTTCTTTCCATGAGAACCCTCATGTCCCTGTCCTCCCACAAGCCCGAGCTTTTATGTAAAATAAAGTGTGCTCTGTGGGCCTTCCCCTATGTGCTCTCTGCCTAATCTCTTTCTCCCAAGCTGAGCTCTGCAGGTAAATGTATCTATCTGACTGAGGGGCTAGGGAGGGCCTTTCCCAGCAGTCTTAGAAGCCAAGAGTTCAGAGAAAGCACCTGCTCTGGGAAGGAGACTCTGCTCACAGAGAAGACAAGTCCAACATAACACAGTGAAGATGGGATGGGCAAGACACACGCCTCACGGGCTGGTAGCACGCAAACAGAGGAGCAGGGAGCTACGCTAAGCAGACAAAGAGAAAAGTCATGTATGAGTCTCATGCACTGTGACCGGTAGTAATACTGGCTCTAACACCATTAGACAGTAGTCTACACATCATAAATTACAACAGTAACAAGACACTAAGCAAATGACAAATGCTGTATGGCATAAAGACGCCTTATATAATACAAGCTCCAGGCAGGCGCACACATGTCAAGACATATATTGAGTCTCAGGAAATGTATACAGTCAATAGTCTCTGTGGCGCAATCGGTTAGCGCGTTCGGCTGTTAACCGAAAGGTTGGTGGTTCAAGCCCACCCAGGGACGTAGCCTTTTGTCTGCATGAAACACAGATACGTACCTTTGCTCTTTCCTGCGTGCGATCCTTTCCCTGAATAGTTCAATCCTCAGCGTTCTCACTGCACCTGCAGTCAATTTCAATAATTAGGATAGAAAACAAAAGGCCAAGCCCTGTAATACAACCGTAGGCATATAAGCAGAGGAAAATAAGTCAAAAGGCCCACAGCATTTGTTCATCTGGCATCGAAGGCTGCAAGTGTAAGGACCTCGTGGCGCAACGGTAGCGCGTCTGACTCCAGATCAGAAGGTTGCGTGTTCAAATCACGTCGGGGTCACTGCTTACCATTTTATTCCCCACTGAGTTCATATATATCATTTCGAAAACAAAGTCAAAAGAAAGCAACCTTGCATTGGCCGGGAATCGAACCCGGGCATCCCGCGTGGCAGGTGAGAATTCTACCACTGAACCACCAATGCTTCACATGGTGTGTTCACAGCAAGAGCTCTGTCCAAGACAGTGGTCAGGTTCACGCACTTAAATTGTACACATATGAACAAAGTGTGCGCAGCAGACATGATAACGCCAACGTTTCACATGATGATGGCAAGAATCAGATGCAGGAGACTATAAGTAATAATGTCTTTGCATTTGCTGAGGTCACTGGCTTGGTACTAGAGTTGTGGTTATCAGGGCATGATGGCAGGCTGCTCCTGACAGAAGTGGCTCACAGAATGCACCCGCCAGATCACCAGCACTATTGTGTTTCAGATCATGTCACTGAACTCTCCTCCTGGAAAATCCTTCCCACTGGCTTTGCCAGATTCTGTGTCCTCCCCAAAATGCTGGGGTGAAACGGGCAGAGTTCTGCGCCCTGCGCCCCTTTACGCGTCCCTAATGCCATCCCAACGCGCCCTGGTCGGGCACAGCCCTGGTCGGGCTTAGATCACTGGAGCCTCTGGAGATCAAGAACTCCGGAAGCCTAGGGTCAGGCCTATTGCAGAGGCATCTTGTGCCTGGCCATTCCGGGATTGTTGTGTTTCAGGGCCTAGCCATCAATACTCCTGGGATTTCTTTCCATGAGAACCCTCATGTCCCTGTCCTCCCACAAGCCCGAGCTTTTATGTAAAATAAAGTGTGCTCTGTGGGCCTTCCCCTATGTGCTCTCTGCCTAATCTCTTTCTCCCAAGCTGAGCTCTGCAGGTAAATGTATCTATCTGACTGAGGGGCTAGGGAGGGCCTTTCCCAGCAGTCTTACAAGCCAAGAGTTCAGAGAAAGCACCTGCTCTGGGAAGGAGACTCTGCTCACAGAGAAGACAAGTCCAACATAACACAGTGAAGATGGGATGGGCAAGACACACGCCTCACGGGCTGGTAGCACGCAAACAGAGGAGCAGGGAGCTACGCTAAGCAGGCAAAGAGAAAAGTCATGTATGAGTCTCATGCACTGTGACCGGTAGTAATACTGGCTCTAACACCATTAGACAGTAGTCTACACATCATAAATTACAACAGTAACAAGACACTAAGCAAATGACAAATGCTGTATGGCATAAAGACGCCTTATATAATACAAGCTCCAGGCAGGCGCACACATGTCAAGACATATATTGAGTCTCAGGAAATGTATACAGTCAATAGTCTCTGTGGCGCAATCGGTTAGCGCGTTCGGCTGTTAACCGAAAGGTTGGTGGTTCAAGCCCACCCAGGGACGTAGCCTTTTGTCTGCATGAAACACAGATACGTACCTTTGCTCTTTCCTGCGTGCGATCCTTTCCCTGAATATTTCAATCCTCAGCGTTCTCACTGCACCTGCAGTCAATTTCAATAATTAGGATAGAAAACAAAAGGCCAAGCCCTGTAATACAACCGTAGGCATATAAGCAGAGGAAAATAAGTCAAAAGGCCCACAGCATTTGTTCATCTGGCATCGAAGGCTGCAAGTGTAAGGACCTCGTGGCGCAACGGTTGCGCGTCTGACTCCAGATCAGAAGGTTGCGTGTTCAAATCACGTCGGGGTCACTGCTTACCATTTTATTCCCCACTGAGTTCATATATATCATTTCGAAAACAAAGTCAAAAGAAAGCAACCTTGCATTGGCCGGGAATCGAACTCGGGCCTCCCGCGTGGCAGGCGAGAATTCTACCACTGAACCACCAATGCTTCACATGGTGTGTTCACAGCAAGAGCTCTGTCCAAGACAGTGGTCAGGTTCACACACTTAAATTGTACACATATGAACAAAGTGTGCGCAGCAGACATGATAACGCCAACGTTTCACATGATGATGGCAAGAATCAGATGCAGGAGACTATAAGTAATAATGTCTTTGCATTTGCTGAGGTCACTGGCTTGGTACTAGAGTTGTGGTTATCAGGGCATGATGGCAGGCAGCTCCTGACAGAAGTGGCTCACAGAATGCACCCGCCAGATGACCAGCACTATTGTGTTTCAGATCATGTCACTGAACTCTCCTCCTGGAAAATCCTTCCCACTGGCTTTGCCAGATTCTGTGTCCTCCCCAAAATGCTGGGGTGAAACGGGCAGAGTTCTGCGCCCTGCGCCCCTTTACGCGTCCCTAACGCCATCCCAACGCGCCCTGGTCGGGCACAGCCCTGGTCGGGCTTAGATCACTGGAGCCTCTGGAGATCAAGAACTCCGGAAGCCTAGGGTCAGGCCTATTGCAGAGGCATCTTGTGCCTGGCCATTCCGGGATTGTTGTGTTTCAGGGCCTAGCCATCAATACTCCTGGGATTTCTTTCCATGAGAACCCTCATGCCCCTGTCCTCCCACAAGCCCGAGCTTTTATGTAAAATAAAGTGTGCTCTGTGGGCCTTCCCCTATGTGCTCTCTGCCTAATCTCTTTCTCCCAAGCTGAGCTCTGCAGGTAAATGTATCTATCTGACTGAGGGGCTAGGGAGGGCCTTTCCCAGCAGTCTTACAAGCCAAGAGTTCAGAGAAAGCACCTGCTCTGGGAAGGAGACTCTGCTCACAGAGAAGACAAGTCCAACATAACACAGTGAAGATGGGATGGGCAAGACACACGCCTCACGGGCTGGTAGCACGCAAACAGAGGAGCAGGGAGCTACGCTAAGCAGGCAAAGAGAAAAGTCATGTATGAGTCTCATGCACTGTGACCGGTAGTAATACTGGCTCTAACACCATTAGACAGTAGTCTACACATCATAAATTACAACAGTAACAAGACACTAAGCAAATGACAAATGCTGTATGGCATAAAGACGCCTTATATAATACAAGCTCCAGGCAGGCGCACACATGTCAAGACATATATTGAGTCTCAGGAAATGTATACAGTCAATAGTCTCTGTGGCGCAATCGGTTAGCGCGTTCGGCTGTTAACCGAAAGGTTGGTGGTTCAAGCCCACCCAGGGACGTAGCCTTTTGTCTGCATGAAACACAGATACGTACCTTTGCTCTTTCCTGCGTGCGATCCTTTCCCTGAATAGTTCAATCCTCAGCGTTCTCACTGCACCTGCAGTCAATTTCAATAATTAGGATAGAAAACAAAAGGCCAAGCCCTGTAATACAACCGTAGGCATATAAGCAGAGGAAAATAAGTCAAAAGGCCCACAGCATTTGTTCATCTGGCATCGAAGGCTGCAAGTGTAAGGACCTCGTGGCGCAACGGTAGCGCGTCTGACTCCAGATCAGAAGGTTGCGTGTTCAAATCACGTCGGGGTCACTGCTTACCATTTTATTCCCCACTGAGTTCATAGATATCATTTCGAAAACAAAGTCAAAAGAAAGCAACCTTGCATTGGCCGGAAATCGAACCCGGGCCTCCCGCGTGGCAGGCGAGAATTCTACCACTGAACCACCAATGCTTCACATGGTGTGTTCACAGCAAGAGCTCTGTCCAAGACAGTGGTCAGGTTCACACACTTAAATTGTACACATATGAACAAAGTGTGCGCAGCAGACATGATAACGCCAACGTTTCACATGATGATGGCAAGAATCAGATGCAGGAGACTATAAGTAATAATGTCTTTGCATTTGCTGAGGTCACTGGCTTGGTACTAGAGTTGTGGTTATCAGGGCATGATGGCAGGCTGCTCCTGACAGAAGTGGCTCACAGAATGCACCCGCCAGATCACCAGCACTATTGTGTTTCAGATCATGTCACTGAACTCTCCTCCTGGAAAATCCTTCCCACTGGCTTTGCCAGATTCTGTGTCCTCCCCAAAATGCTGGGGTGAAACGGGCAGAGTTCTGCGCCCTGCGCCCCTTTACGCGTCCCTAATGCCATCCCAACGCGCCCTGGTCGGGCACAGCCCTGGTCGGGCTTAGATCACTGGAGCCTCTGGAGATCAAGAACTCCGGAAGCCTAGGGTCAGGCCTATTGCAGAGGCATCTTGTGCCTGGCCATTCCGGGATTGTTGTGTTTCAGGGCCTAGCCATCAATACTCCTGGGATTTCTTTCCATGAGAACCCTCATGTCCCTGTCCTCCCACAAGCCCGAGCTTTTATGTAAAATAAAGTGTGCTCTGTGGGCCTTCCCCTATGTGCTCTCTGCCTAATCTCTTTCTCCCAAGCTGAGCTCTGCAGGTAAATGTATCTATCTGACTGAGGGGCTAGGGAGGGCCTTTCCCAGCAGTCTTACAAGCCAAGAGTTCAGAGAAAGCACCTGCTCTGGGAAGGAGACTCTGCTCACAGAGAAGACAAGTCCAACATAACACAGTGAAGATGGGATGGGCAAGACACACGCCTCACGGGCTGGTAGCACGCAAACAGAGGAGCAGGGAGCTACGCTAAGCAGGCAAAGAGAAAAGTCATGTATGAGTCTCATGCACTGTGACCGGTAGTAATACTGGCTCTAACACCATTAGACAGTAGTCTACACATCATAAATTACAACAGTAACAAGACACTAAGCAAATGACAAATGCTGTATGGCATAAAGACGCCTTATATAATACAAGCTCCAGGCAGGCGCACACATGTCAAGACATATATTGAGTCTCAGGAAATGTATACAGTCAATAGTCTCTGTGGCGCAATCGGTTAGCGCGTTCGGCTGTTAACCGAAAGGTTGGTGGTTCAAGCCCACCCAGGGACGTAGCCTTTTGTCTGCATGAAACACAGATACGTACCTTTGCTCTTTCCTGCGTGCGATCCTTTCCCTGAATAGTTCAATCCTCAGCGTTCTCACTGCACCTGCAGTCAATTTCAATAATTAGGATAGAAAACAAAAGGCCAAGCCCTGTAATACAACCGTAGGCATATAAGCAGAGGAAAATAAGTCAAAAGGCCCACAGCATTTGTTCATCTGGCATCGAAGGCTGCAAGTGTAAGGACCTCGTGGCGCAACGGTAGCGCGTCTGACTCCAGATCAGAAGGTTGCGTGTTCAAATCACGTCGGGGTCACTGCTTACCATTTTATTCCCCACTGAGTTCATATATATCATTTCGAAAACAAAGTCAAAAGAAAGCAACCTTGCATTGGCCGGGAATCTAACTCGGGCCTCCCGCGTGGCAGGCGAGAATTCTACCACTGAACCACCAATGCTTCACATGGTGTGTTCACAGCAAGAGCTCTGTCCAAGACAGTGGTCAGGTTCACACACTTAAATTGTACACATATGAACAAAGTGTGCGCAGCAGACATGATAACGCCAACGTTTCACATGATGATGGCAAGAATCAGATGCAGGAGACTATAAGTAATAATGTCTTTGCATTTGCTGAGGTCACTGGCTTGGTACTAGAGTTGTGGTTATCAGGGCATGATGGCAGGCTGCTCCTGACAGAAGTGGCTCACAGAATGCACCCGCCAGATCACCAGCACTATTGTGTTTCAGATCATGTCACTGAACTCTCCTCCTGGAAAATCCTTCCCACTGGCTTTGCCAGATTCTGTGTCCTCCCCAAAATGCTGGGGTGAAACGGGCAGAGTTCTGCGCCCTGCGCCCCTTTACGCGTCCCTAATGCCATCCCAATGCGCCCTGGTCGGGCACAGCCCTGGTCGGGCTTAGATCACTGGAGCCTCTGGAGATCAAGAACTCCGGAAGCCTAGGGTCAGGCCTATTGCAGAGGCATCTTGTGCCTGGCCATTCCGGGATTGTTGTGTTTCAGGGCCTAGCCATCAATACTCCTGGGATTTCTTTCCATGAGAACCCTCATGTCCCTGTCCTCCCACAAGCCCGAGCTTTTATGTAAAATAAAGTGTGCTCTGTGGGCCTTCCCCTATGTGCTCTCTGCCTAATCTCTTTCTCCCAAGCTGAGCTCTGCAGGTAAATGTATCTATCTGACTGAGGGGCTAGGGAGGGCCTTTCCCAGCAGTCTTACAAGCCAAGAGTTCAGAGAAAGCACCTGCTCTGGGAAGGAGACTCTGCTCACAGAGAAGACAAGTCCAACATAACACAGTGAAGATGGGATGGGCAAGACACACGCCTCACGGGCTGGTAGCACGCAAACAGAGGAGCAGGGAGCTACGCTAAGCAGGCAAAGAGAAAAGTCATGTATGAGTCTCATGCACTGTGACCGGTAGTAATACTGGCTCTAACACCATTAGACAGTAGTCTACACATCATAAATTACAACAGTAACAAGACACTAAGCAAATGACAAATGCTGTATGGCATAAAGACGCCTTATATAATACAAGCTCCAGGCAGGCGCACACATGTCAAGACATATATTGAGTCTCAGGAAATGTATACAGTCAATAGTCTCTGTGGCGCAATCGGTTAGCGCGTTCGGCTGTTAACCGAAAGGTTGGTGGTTCAAGCCCACCCAGGGACGTAGCCTTTTGTCTGCATGAAACACAGATACGTACCTTTGCTCTTTCCTGCGTGCGATCCTTTCCCTGAATAGTTCAATCCTCAGCGTTCTCACTGCACCTGCAGTCAATTTCAATAATTAGGATAGAAAACAAAAGGCCAAGCCCTGTAATACAACCGTAGGCATATAAGCAGAGGAAAATAAGTCAAAAGGCCCACAGCATTTGTTCATCTGGCATCGAAGGCTGCAAGTGTAAGGACCTCGTGGCGCAACGGTAGCGCGTCTGACTCCAGATCAGAAGGTTGCGTGTTCAAATCACGTCGGGGTCACTGCTTACCATTTTATTCCCCACTGAGTTCATATATATCATTTCGAAAACAAAGTCAAAAGAAAGCAACCTTGCATTGGCCGGGAATCTAACTCGGGCCTCCCGCGTGGCAGGCGAGAATTCTACCACTGAACCACCAATGCTTCACATGGTGTGTTCACAGCAAGAGCTCTGTCCAAGACAGTGGTCAGGTTCACACACTTAAATTGTACACATATGAACAAAGTGTGCGCAGCAGACATGATAACGCCAACGTTTCACATGATGATGGCAAGAATCAGATGCAGGAGACTATAAGTAATAATGTCTTTGCATTTGCTGAGGTCACTGGCTTGGTACTAGAGTTGTGGTTATCAGGGCATGATGGCAGGCTGCTCCTGACAGAAGTGGCTCACAGAATGCACCCGCCAGATCACCAGCACTATTGTGTTTCAGATCATGTCACTGAACTCTCCTCCTGGAAAATCCTTCCCACTGGCTTTGCCAGATTCTGTGTCCTCCCCAAAATGCTGGGGTGAAACGGGCAGAGTTCTGCGCCCTGCGCCCCTTTACGCGTCCCTAACGCCATCCCAACGCGCCCTGGTCGGGCACAGCCCTGGTCGGGCTTAGATCACTGGAGCCTCTGGAGATCAAGAACTCCGGAAGCCTAGGGTCAGGCCTATTGCAGAGGCATCTTGTGCCTGGCCATTCCGGGATTGTTGTGTTTCAGGGCCTAGCCATCAATACTCCTGGGATTTCTTTCCATGAGAACCCTCATGTCCCTGTCCTCCCACAAGCCCGAGCTTTTATGTAAAATAAAGTGTGCTCTGTGGGCCTTCCCCTATGTGCTCTCTGCCTAATCTCTTTCTCCCAAGCTGAGCTCTGCAGGTAAATGTATCTATCTGACTGAGGGGCTAGGGAGGGCCTTTCCCAGCAGTCTTAGAAGCCAAGAGTTCAGAGAAAGCACCTGCTCTGGGAAGGAGACTCTGCTCACAGAGAAGACAAGTCCAACATAACACAGTGAAGATGGGATGGGCAAGACACACGCCTCACGGGCTGGTAGCACGCAAACAGAGGAGCAGGGAGCTACGCTAAGCAGACAAAGAGAAAAGTCATGTATGAGTCTCATGCACTGTGACCGGTAGTAATACTGGCTCTAACACCATTAGACAGTAGTCTACACATCATAAATTACAACAGTAACAAGACACTAAGCAAATGACAAATGCTGTATGGCATAAAGACGCCTTATATAATACAAGCTCCAGGCAGGCGCACACATGTCAAGACATATATTGAGTCTCAGGAAATGTATACAGTCAATAGTCTCTGTGGCGCAATCGGTTAGCGCGTTCGGCTGTTAACCGAAAGGTTGGTGGTTCAAGCCCACCCAGGGACGTAGCCTTTTGTCTGCATGAAACACAGATACGTACCTTTGCTCTTTCCTGCGTGCGATCCTTTCCCTGAATAGTTCAATCCTCAGCGTTCTCACTGCACCTGCAGTCAATTTCAATAATTAGGATAGAAAACAAAAGGCCAAGCCCTGTAATACAACCGTAGGCATATAAGCAGAGGAAAATAAGTCAAAAGGCCCACAGCATTTGTTCATCTGGCATCGAAGGCTGCAAGTGTAAGGACCTCGTGGCGCAACGGTAGCGCGTCTGACTCCAGATCAGAAGGTTGCGTGTTCAAATCACGTCGGGGTCACTGCTTACCATTTTATTCCCCACTGAGTTCATATATATCATTTCGAAAACAAAGTCAAAAGAAAGCAACCTTGCATTGGCCGGGAATCGAACCCGGGCATCCCGCGTGGCAGGTGAGAATTCTACCACTGAACCACCAATGCTTCACATGGTGTGTTCACAGCAAGAGCTCTGTCCAAGACAGTGGTCAGGTTCACGCACTTAAATTGTACACATATGAACAAAGTGTGCGCAGCAGACATGATAACGCCAACGTTTCACATGATGATGGCAAGAATCAGATGCAGGAGACTATAAGTAATAATGTCTTTGCATTTGCTGAGGTCACTGGCTTGGTACTAGAGTTGTGGTTATCAGGGCATGATGGCAGGCTGCTCCTGACAGAAGTGGCTCACAGAATGCACCCGCCAGATGACCAGCACTATTGTGTTTCAGATCATGTCACTGAACTCTCCTCCTGGAAAATCCTTCCCACTGGCTTTGCCAGATTCTGTGTCCTCCCCAAAATGCTGGGGTGAAACGGGCAGAGTTCTGCGCCCTGCGCCCCTTTACGCGTCCCTAATGCCATCCCAACGCGCCCTGGTCGGGCACAGCCCTGGTCGGGCTTAGATCACTGGAGCCTCTGGAGATCAAGAACTCCGGAAGCCTAGGGTCAGGCCTATTGCAGAGGCATCTTGTGCCTGGCCATTCCGGGATTGTTGTGTTTCAGGGCCTAGCCATCAATACTCCTGGGATTTCTTTCCATGAGAACCCTCATGTCCCTGTCCTCCCACAAGCCCGAGCTTTTATGTAAAATAAAGTGTGCTCTGTGGGCCTTCCCCTATGTGCTCTCTGCCTAATCTCTTTCTCCCAAGCTGAGCTCTGCAGGTAAATGTATCTATCTGACTGAGGGGCTAGGGAGGGCCTTTCCCAGCAGTCTTACAAGCCAAGAGTTCAGAGAAAGCACCTGCTCTGGGAAGGAGACTCTGCTCACAGAGAAGACAAGTCCAACATAACACAGTGAAGATGGGATGGGCAAGACACACGCCTCACGGGCTGGTAGCACGCAAACAGAGGAGCAGGGAGCTACGCTAAGCAGGCAAAGAGAAAAGTCATGTATGAGTCTCATGCACTGTGACCGGTAGTAATACTGGCTCTAACACCATTAGACAGTAGTCTACACATCATAAATTACAACAGTAACAAGACACTAAGCAAATGACAAATGCTGTATGGCATAAAGACGCCTTATATAATACAAGCTCCAGGCAGGCGCACACATGTCAAGACATATATTGAGTCTCAGGAAATGTATACAGTCAATAGTCTCTGTGGCGCAATCGGTTAGCGTGTTCGGCTGTTAACCGAAAGGTTGGTGGTTCAAGCCCACCCAGGGACGTAGCCTTTTGTCTGCATGAAACACAGATACGTACCTTTGCTCTTTCCTGCGTGCGATCCTTTCCCTGAATAGTTCAATCCTCAGCGTTCTCACTGCACCTGCAGTCAATTTCAATAATTAGGATAGAAAACAAAAGGCCAAGCCCTGTAATACAACCGTAGGCATATAAGCAGAGGAAAATAAGTCAAAAGGCCCACAGCATTTGTTCATCTGGCATCGAAGGCTGCAAGTGTAAGGACCTCGTGGCGCAACGGTAGCGCGTCTGACTCCAGATCAGAAGGTTGCGTGTTCAAATCACGTCGGGGTCACTGCTTACCATTTTATTCCCCACTGAGTTCATATATATCATTTCGAAAACAAAGTCAAAAGAAAGCAACCTTGCATTGGCCGGGAATCGAACCCGGGCCTCCTGCGTGGCAGGCGAGAATTCTACCACTGAACCACCAATGCTTCACATGGTGTGTTCACAGCAAGAGCTCTGTCCAAGACAGTGGTCAGGTTCACACACTTAAATTGTACACATATGAACAAAGTGTGCGCAGCAGACATGATAACGCCAACGTTTCACATGATGATGGCAAGAATCAGATGCAGGAGACTATAAGTAATAATGTCTTTGCATTTGCTGAGGTCACTGGCTTGGTACTAGAGTTGTGGTTATCAGGGCATGATGGCAGGCTGCTCCTGACAGAAGTGGCTCACAGAATGCACCCGCCAGATCACCAGCACTATTGTGTTTCAGATCATGTCACTGAACTCTCCGCCTGGAAAATCCTTCCCACTGGCTTTGCCAGATTCTGTGTCCTCCCCAAAATGCTGGGGTGAAACGGGCAGAGTTCTGCGCCCTGCGCCCCTTTACGCGTCCCTAACGCCATCCCAACGCGCCCTGGTCGGGCACAGCCCTGGTCGGGCTTAGATCACTGGAGCCTCTGGAGATCAAGAACTCCGGAAGCCTAGGGTCAGGCCTATTGCAGAGGCATCTTGTGCCTGGCCATTCCGGGATTGTTGTGTTTCAGGGCCTAGCCATCAATACTCCTGGGATTTCTTTCCATGAGAACCCTCATGCCCCTGTCCTCCCACAAGCCCGAGCTTTTATGTAAAATAAAGTGTGCTCTGTGGGCCTTCCCCTATGTGCTCTCTGCCTAATCTCTTTCTCCCAAGCTGAGCTCTGCAGGTAAATGTATCTATCTGACTGAGGGGCTAGGGAGGGCCTTTCCCAGCAGTCTTACAAGCCAAGAGTTCAGAGAAAGCACCTGCTCTGGGAAGGAGACTCTGCTCACAGAGAAGACAAGTCCAACATAACACAGTGAAGATGGGATGGGCAAGACACACGCCTCACGGGCTGGTAGCACGCAAACAGAGGAGCAGGGAGCTACGCTAAGCAGGCAAAGAGAAAAGTCATGTATGAGTCTCATGCACTGTGACCGGTAGTAATACTGGCTCTAACACCATTAGACAGTAGTCTACACATCATAAATTACAACAGTAACAAGACACTAAGCAAATGACAAATGCTGTATGGCATAAAGACGCCTTATATAATACAAGCTCCAGGCAGGCGCACACATGTCAAGACATATATTGAGTCTCAGGAAATGTATACAGTCAATAGTCTCTGTGGCGCAATCGGTTAGCGCGTTTGGCTGTTAACCGAAAGGTTGGTGGTTCAAGCCCACCCAGGGACGTAGCCTTTTGTCTGCATGAAACACAGATACGTACCTTTGCTCTTTCCTGCGTGCGATCCTTTCCCTGAATAGTTCAATCCTCAGCGTTCTCACTGCACCTGCAGTCAATTTCAATAATTAGGATAGAAAACAAAAGGCCAAGCCCTGTAATACAACCGTAGGCATATAAGCAGAGGAAAATAAGTCAAAAGGCCCACAGCATTTGTTCATCTGGCATCGAAGGCTGCAAGTGTAAGGACCTCGTGGCGCAACGGTAGCGCGTCTGACTCCAGATCAGAAGGTTGCGTGTTCAAATCACGTCGGGGTCACTGCTTACCATTTTATTCCCCACTGAGTTCATAGATATCATTTCGAAAACAAAGTCAAAAGAAAGCAACCTTGCATTGGCCGGGAATCGAACCCGGGCCTCCCGCGTGGCAGGCGAGAATTCTACCACTGAACCACCAATGCTTCACATGGTGTGTTCACAGCAAGAGCTCTGTCCAAGACAGTGGTCAGGTTCACACACTTAAATTGTACACATATGAACAAAGTGTGCGCAGCAGACATGATAACGCCAACGTTTCACATGATGATGGCAAGAATCAGATGCAGGAGACTATAAGTAATAATGTCTTTGCATTTGCTGAGGTCACTGGCTTGGTACTAGAGTTGTGGTTATCAGGGCATGATGGCAGGCTGCTCCTGACAGAAGTGGCTCACAGAATGCACCCGCCAGATCACCAGCACTATTGTGTTTCAGATCATGTCACTGAACTCTCCTCCTGGAAAATCCTTCCCACTGGCTTTGCCAGATTCTGTGTCCTCCCCAAAATGCTGGGGTGAAACGGGCAGAGTTCTGCGCCCTGCGCCCCTTTACGCGTCCCTAATGCCATCCCAACGCGCCCTGGTCGGGCACAGCCCTGGTCGGGCTTAGATCACTGGAGCCTCTGGAGATCAAGAACTCCGGAAGCCTAGGGTCAGGCCTATTGCAGAGGCATCTTGTGCCTGGCCATTCCGGGATTGTTGTGTTTCAGGGCCTAGCCATCAATACTCCTGGGATTTCTTTCCATGAGAACCCTCATGTCCCTGTCCTCCCACAAGCCCGAGCTTTTATGTAAAATAAAGTGTGCTCTGTGGGCCTTCCCCTATGTGCTCTCTGCCTAATCTCTTTCTCCCAAGCTGAGCTCTGCAGGTAAATGTATCTATCTGACTGAGGGGCTAGGGAGGGCCTTTCCCAGCAGTCTTAGAAGCCAAGAGTTCAGAGAAAGCACCTGCTCTGGGAAGGAGACTCTGCTCACAGAGAAGACAAGTCCAACATAACACAGTGAAGATGGGATGGGCAAGACACACGCCTCACGGGCTGGTAGCACGCAAACAGAGGAGCAGGGAGCTACGCTAAGCAGACAAAGAGAAAAGTCATGTATGAGTCTCATGCACTGTGACCGGTAGTAATACTGGCTCTAACACCATTAGACAGTAGTCTACACATCATAAATTACAACAGTAACAAGACACTAAGCAAATGACAAATGCTGTATGGCATAAAGACGCCTTATATAATACAAGCTCCAGGCAGGCGCACACATGTCAAGACATATATTGAGTCTCAGGAAATGTATACAGTCAATAGTCTCTGTGGCGCAATCGGTTAGCGCGTTTGGCTGTTAACCGAAAGGTTGGTGGTTCAAGCCCACCCAGGTACGTAGCCTTTTGTCTGCATGAAACACAGATACGTACCTTTGCTCTTTCCTGCGTGCGATCCTTTCCCTGAATAGTTCAATCCTCAGCGTTCTCACTGCACCTGCAGTCAATTTCAATAATTAGGATAGAAAACAAAAGGCCAAGCCCTGTAATACAACCGTAGGCATATAAGCAGAGGAAAATAAGTCAAAAGGCCCACAGCATTTGTTCATCTGGCATCGAAGGCTGCAAGTGTAAGGACCTCGTGGCGCAACGGTAGCGCGTCTGACTCCAGATCAGAAGGTTGCGTGTTCAAATCACGTCGGGGTCACTGCTTACCATTTTATTCCCCACTGAGTTCATAGATATCATTTCGAAAACAAAGTCAAAAGAAAGCAACCTTGCATTGGCCGGGAATCGAACCCGGGCCTCCCGCGTGGCAGGCGAGAATTCTACCACTGAACCACCAATGCTTCACATGGTGTGTTCACAGCAAGAGCTCTGTCCAAGACAGTGGTCAGGTTCACACACTTAAATTGTACACATATGAACAAAGTGTGCGCAGCAGACATGATAACGCCAACGTTTCACATGATGATGGCAAGAATCAGATGCAGGAGACTATAAGTAATAATGTCTTTGCATTTGCTGAGGTCACTGGCTTGGTACTAGAGTTGTGGTTATCAGGGCATGATGGCAGGCTGCTCCTGACAGAAGTGGCTCACAGAATGCACCCGCCAGATCACCAGCACTATTGTGTTTCAGATCATGTCACTGAACTCTCCTCCTGGAAAATCCTTCCCACTGGCTTTGCCAGATTCTGTGTCCTCCCCAAAATGCTGGGGTGAAACGGGCAGAGTTCTGCGCCCTGCGCCCCTTTACGCGTCCCTAATGCCATCCCAACGCGCCCTGGTCGGGCACAGCCCTGGTCGGGCTTAGATCACTGGAGCCTCTGGAGATCAAGAACTCCGGAAGCCTAGGGTCAGGCCTATTGCAGAGGCATCTTGTGCCTGGCCATTCCGGGATTGTTGTGTTTCAGGGCCTAGCCATCAATACTCCTGGGATTTCTTTCCATGAGAACCCTCATGTCCCTGTCCTCCCACAAGCCCGAGCTTTTATGTAAAATAAAGTGTGCTCTGTGGGCCTTCCCCTATGTGCTCTCTGCCTAATCTCTTTCTCCCAAGCTGAGCTCTGCAGGTAAATGTATCTATCTGACTGAGGGGCTAGGGAGGGCCTTTCCCAGCAGTCTTAGAAGCCAAGAGTTCAGAGAAAGCACCTGCTCTGGGAAGGAGACTCTGCTCACAGAGAAGACAAGTCCAACATAACACAGTGAAGATGGGATGGGCAAGACACACGCCTCACGGGCTGGTAGCACGCAAACAGAGGAGCAGGGAGCTACGCTAAGCAGACAAAGAGAAAAGTCATGTATGAGTATCATGCACTGTGACCGGTAGTAATACTGGCTCTAACACCATTAGACAGTAGTCTACACATCATAAATTACAACAGTAACAAGACACTAAGCAAATGACAAATGCTGTATGGCATAAAGACGCCTTATATAATACAAGCTCCAGGCAGGCGCACACATGTCAAGACATATATTGAGTCTCAGGAAATGTATACAGTCAATAGTCTCTGTGGCGCAATCGGTTAGCGCGTTCGGCTGTTAACCGAAAGGTTGGTGGTTCAAGCCCACCCAGGGACGTAGCCTTTTGTCTGCATGAAACACAGATACGTACCTTTGCTCTTTCCTGCGTGCGATCCTTTCCCTGAATAGTTCAATCCTCAGCGTTCTCACTGCACCTGCAGTCAATTTCAATAATTAGGATAGAAAACAAAAGGCCAAGCCCTGTAATACAACCGTAGGCATATAAGCAGAGGAAAATAAGTCAAAAGGCCCACAGCATTTGTTCATCTGGCATCGAAGGCTGCATGTGTAATGACCTCGTGGCGCAACGGTAGCGCGTCTGACTCCAGATCAGAAGGTTGCGTGTTCAAATCACGTCGGGGTCACTGCTTACCATTTTATTCCCCACTGAGTTCATATATATCATTTCGAAAACAAAGTCAAAAGAAAGCAACCTTGCATTGGCCGGGAATCGAACCCGGGCATCCCGCGTGGCAGGTGAGAATTCTACCACTGAACCACCAATGCTTCACATGGTGTGTTCACAGCAAGAGCTCTGTCCAAGACAGTGGTCAGGTTCACGCACTTAAATTGTACACATATGAACAAAGTGTGCGCAGCAGACATGATAACGCCAACGTTTCACATGATGATGGCAAGAATCAGATGCAGGAGACTATAAGTAATAATGTCTTTGCATTTGCTGAGGTCACTGGCTTGGTACTAGAGTTGTGGTTATCAGGGCATGATGGCAGGCTGCTCCTGACAGAAGTGGCTCACAGAATGCACCCGCCAGATCACCAGCACTATTGTGTTTCAGATCATGTCACTGAACTCTCCTCCTGGAAAATCCTTCCCACTGGCTTTGCCAGATTCTGTGTCCTCCCCAAAATGCTGGGGTGAAACGGGCAGAGTTCTGCGCCCTGCGCCCCTTTACGCGTCCCTAATGCCATCCCAACGCGCCCTGGTCGGGCACAGCCCTGGTCGGGCTTAGATCACTGGAGCCTCTGGAGATCAAGAACTCCGGAAGCCTAGGGTCAGGCCTATTGCAGAGGCATCTTGTGCCTGGCCATTCCGGGATTGTTGTGTTTCAGGGCCTAGCCATCAATACTCCTGGGATTTCTTTCCATGAGAACCCTCATGTCCCTGTCCTCCCACAAGCCCGAGCTTTTATGTAAAATAAAGTGTGCTCTGTGGGCCTTCCCCTATGTGCTCTCTGCCTAATCTCTTTCTCCCAAGCTGAGCTCTGCAGGTAAATGTATCTATCTGACTGAGGGGCTAGGGAGGGCCTTTCCCAGCAGTCTTACAAGCCAAGAGTTCAGAGAAAGCACCTGCTCTGGGAAGGAGACTCTGCTCACAGAGAAGACAAGTCCAACATAACACAGTGAAGATGGGATGGGCAAGACACACGCCTCACGGGCTGGTAGCACGCAAACAGAGGAGCAGGGAGCTACGCTAAGCAGGCAAAGAGAAAAGTCATGTATGAGTCTCATGCACTGTGACCGGTAGTAATACTGGCTCTAACACCATTAGACAGTAGTCTACACATCATAAATTACAACAGTAACAAGACACTAAGCAAATGACAAATGCTGTATGGCATAAAGACGCCTTATATAATACAAGCTCCAGGCAGGCGCACACATGTCAAGACATATATTGAGTCTCAGGAAATGTATACAGTCAATAGTCTCTGTGGCGCAATCGGTTAGCGCGTTCGGCTGTTAACCGAAAGGTTGGTGGTTCAAGCCCACCCAGGGACGTAGCCTTTTGTCTGCATGAAACACAGATACGTACCTTTGCTCTTTCCTGCGTGCGATCCTTTCCCTGAATAGTTCAATCCTCAGCGTTCTCACTGCACCTGCAGTCAATTTCAATAATTAGGATAGAAAACAAAAGGCCAAGCCCTGTAATACAACCGTAGGCATATAAGCAGAGGAAAATAAGTCAAAAGGCCCACAGCATTTGTTCATCTGGCATCGAAGGCTGCAAGTGTAAGGACCTCGTGGCGCAACGGTTGCGCGTCTGACTCCAGATCAGAAGGTTGCGTGTTCAAATCACGTCGGGGTCACTGCTTACCATTTTATTCCCCACTGAGTTCATATATATCATTTCGAAAACAAAGTCAAAAGAAAGCAACCTTGCATTGGCCGGGAATCGAACTCGGGCCTCCCGCGTGGCAGGCGAGAATTCTACCACTGAACCACCAATGCTTCACATGGTGTGTTCACAGCAAGAGCTCTGTCCAAGACAGTGGTCAGGTTCACACACTTAAATTGTACACATATGAACAAAGTGTGCGCAGCAGACATGATAACGCCAACGTTTCACATGATGATGGCAAGAATCAGATGCAGGAGACTATAAGTAATAATGTCTTTGCATTTGCTGAGGTCACTGGCTTGGTACTAGAGTTGTGGTTATCAGGGCATGATGGCAGGCTGCTCCTGACAGAAGTGGCTCACAGAATGCACCCGCCAGATCACCAGCACTATTGTGTTTCAGATCATGTCACTGAACTCTCCTCCTGGAAAATCCTTCCCACTGGCTTTGCCAGATTCTGTGTCCTCCCCAAAATGCTGGGGTGAAACGGGCAGAGTTCTGCGCCCTGCGCCCCTTTACGCGTCCCTAACGCCATCCCAACGCGCCCTGGTCGGGCACAGCCCTGGTCGGGCTTAGATCACTGGAGCCTCTGGAGATCAAGAACTCCGGAAGCCTAGGGTCAGGCCTATTGCAGAGGCATCTTGTGCCTGGCCATTCCGGGATTGTTGTGTTTCAGGGCCTAGCCATCAATACTCCTGGGATTTCTTTCCATGAGAACCCTCATGCCCCTGTCCTCCCACAAGCCCGAGCTTTTATGTAAAATAAAGTGTGCTCTGTGGGCCTTCCCCTATGTGCTCTCTGCCTAATCTCTTTCTCCCAAGCTGAGCTCTGCAGGTAAATGTATCTATCTGACTGAGGGGCTAGGGAGGGCCTTTCCCAGCAGTCTTACAAGCCAAGAGTTCAGAGAAAGCACCTGCTCTGGGAAGGAGACTCTGCTCACAGAGAAGACAAGTCCAACATAACACAGTGAAGATGGGATGGGCAAGACACACGCCTCACGGGCTGGTAGCACGCAAACAGAGGAGCAGGGAGCTACGCTAAGCAGGCAAAGAGAAAAGTCATGTATGAGTCTCATGCACTGTGACCGGTAGTAATACTGGCTCTAACACCATTAGACAGTAGTCTACACATCATAAATTACAACAGTAACAAGACACTAAGCAAATGACAAATGCTGTATGGCATAAAGACGCCTTATATAATACAAGCTCCAGGCAGGCGCACACATGTCAAGACATATATTGAGTCTCAGGAAATGTATACAGTCAATAGTCTCTGTGGCGCAATCGGTTAGCGCGTTTGGCTGTTAACCGAAAGGTTGGTGGTTCAAGCCCACCCAGGGACGTAGCCTTTTGTCTGCATGAAACACAGATACGTACCTTTGCTCTTTCCTGCGTGCGATCCTTTCCCTGAATAGTTCAATCCTCAGCGTTCTCACTGCACCTGCAGTCAATTTCAATAATTAGGATAGAAAACAAAAGGCCAAGCCCTGTAATACAACCGTAGGCATATAAGCAGAGGAAAATAAGTCAAAAGGCCCACAGCATTTGTTCATCTGGCATCGAAGGCTGCAAGTGTAAGGACCTCGTGGCGCAACGGTAGCGCGTCTGACTCCAGATCAGAAGGTTGCGTGTTCAAATCACGTCGGGGTCACTGCTTACCATTTTATTCCCCACTGAGTTCATAGATATCATTTCGAAAACAAAGTCAAAAGAAAGCAACCTTGCATTGGCCGGGAATCGAACCCGGGCCTCCCGCGTGGCAGGCGAGAATTCT
Organism: Lissotriton vulgaris; assembly: GCF_964263255.1. NCBI lineage: Eukaryota > Metazoa > Chordata > Amphibia > Caudata > Salamandridae > Lissotriton > Lissotriton vulgaris. The sequence continues at coordinate 200,645,496 of NC_141685.1, read as the reverse complement.
ACCACTGAACCACCAATGCTTCACATGGTGTGTTCACAGCAAGAGCTCTGTCCAAGACAGTGGTCAGGTTCACACACTTAAATTGTACACATATGAACAAAGTGTGCGCAGCAGACATGATAACGCCAACGTTTCACATGATGATGGCAAGAATCAGATGCAGGAGACTATAAGTAATAATGTCTTTGCATTTGCTGAGGTCACTGGCTTGGTACTAGAGTTGTGGTTATCAGGGCATGATGGCAGGCTGCTCCTGACAGAAGTGGCTCACAGAATGCACCCGCCAGATCACCAGCACTATTGTGTTTCAGATCATGTCACTGAACTCTCCTCCTGGAAAATCCTTCCCACTGGCTTTGCCAGATTCTGTGTCCTCCCCAAAATGCTGGGGTGAAACGGGCAGAGTTCTGCGCCCTGCGCCCCTTTACGCGTCCCTAATGCCATCCCAACGCGCCCTGGTCGGGCACAGCCCTGGTCGGGCTTAGATCACTGGAGCCTCTGGAGATCAAGAACTCCGGAAGCCTAGGGTCAGGCCTATTGCAGAGGCATCTTGTGCCTGGCCATTCCGGGATTGTTGTGTTTCAGGGCCTAGCCATCAATACTCCTGGGATTTCTTTCCATGAGAACCCTCATGTCCCTGTCCTCCCACAAGCCCGAGCTTTTATGTAAAATAAAGTGTGCTCTGTGGGCCTTCCCCTATGTGCTCTCTGCCTAATCTCTTTCTCCCAAGCTGAGCTCTGCAGGTAAATGTATCTATCTGACTGAGGGGCTAGGGAGGGCCTTTCCCAGCAGTCTTAGAAGCCAAGAGTTCAGAGAAAGCACCTGCTCTGGGAAGGAGACTCTGCTCACAGAGAAGACAAGTCCAACATAACACAGTGAAGATGGGATGGGCAAGACACACGCCTCACGGGCTGGTAGCACGCAAACAGAGGAGCAGGGAGCTACGCTAAGCAGACAAAGAGAAAAGTCATGTATGAGTCTCATGCACTGTGACCGGTAGTAATACTGGCTCTAACACCATTAGACAGTAGTCTACACATCATAAATTACAACAGTAACAAGACACTAAGCAAATGACAAATGCTGTATGGCATAAAGACGCCTTATATAATACAAGCTCCAGGCAGGCGCACACATGTCAAGACATATATTGAGTCTCAGGAAATGTATACAGTCAATAGTCTCTGTGGCGCAATCGGTTAGCGCGTTCGGCTGTTAACCGAAAGGTTGGTGGTTCAAGCCCACCCAGGGACGTAGCCTTTTGTCTGCATGAAACACAGATACGTACCTTTGCTCTTTCCTGCGTGCGATCCTTTCCCTGAATAGTTCAATCCTCAGCGTTCTCACTGCACCTGCAGTCAATTTCAATAATTAGGATAGAAAACAAAAGGCCAAGCCCTGTAATACAACCGTAGGCATATAAGCAGAGGAAAATAAGTCAAAAGGCCCACAGCATTTGTTCATCTGGCATCGAAGGCTGCAAGTGTAATGACCTCGTGGCGCAACGGTAGCGCGTCTGACTCCAGATCAGAAGGTTGCGTGTTCAAATCACGTCGGGGTCACTGCTTACCATTTTATTCCCCACTGAGTTCATATATATCATTTCGAAAACAAAGTCAAAAGAAAGCAACCTTGCATTGGCCGGGAATCGAACCCGGGCATCCCGCGTGGCAGGTGAGAATTCTACCACTGAACCACCAATGCTTCACATGGTGTGTTCACAGCAAGAGCTCTGTCCAAGACAGTGGTCAGGTTCACGCACTTAAATTGTACACATATGAACAAAGTGTGCGCAGCAGACATGATAACGCCAACGTTTCACATGATGATGGCAAGAATCAGATGCAGGAGACTATAAGTAATAATGTCTTTGCATTTGCTGAGGTCACTGGCTTGGTACTAGAGTTGTGGTTATCAGGGCATGATGGCAGGCTGCTCCTGACAGAAGTGGCTCACAGAATGCACCCGCCAGATCACCAGCACTATTGTGTTTCAGATCATGTCACTGAACTCTCCTCCTGGAAAATCCTTCCCTCTGGCTTTGCCAGATTCTGTGTCCTCCCCAAAATGCTGGGGTGAAACGGGCAGAGTTCTGCGCCCTGCGCCCCTTTACGCGTCCCTAATGCCATCCCAACGCGCCCTGGTCGGGCACAGCCCTGGTCGGGCTTAGATCACTGGAGCCTCTGGAGATCAAGAACTCCGGAAGCCTAGGGTCAGGCCTATTGCAGAGGCATCTTGTGCCTGGCCATTCCGGGATTGTTGTGTTTCAGGGCCTAGCCATCAATACTCCTGGGATTTCTTTCCATGAGAACCCTCATGTCCCTGTCCTCCCACAAGCCCGAGCTTTTATGTAAAATAAAGTGTGCTCTGTGGGCCTTCCCCTATGTGCTCTCTGCCTAATCTCTTTCTCCCAAGCTGAGCTCTGCAGGTAAATGTATCTATCTGACTGAGGGGCTAGGGAGGGCCTTTCCCAGCAGTCTTACAAGCCAAGAGTTCAGAGAAAGCACCTGCTCTGGGAAGGAGACTCTGCTCACAGAGAAGACAAGTCCAACATAACACAGTGAAGATGGGATGGGCAAGACACACGCCTCACGGGCTGGTAGCACGCAAACAGAGGAGCAGGGAGCTACGCTAAGCAGGCAAAGAGAAAAGTCATGTATGAGTCTCATGCACTGTGACCGGTAGTAATACTGGCTCTAACACCATTAGACAGTAGTCTACACATCATAAATTACAACAGTAACAAGACACTAAGCAAATGACAAATGCTGTATGGCATAAAGACGCCTTATATAATACAAGCTCCAGGCAGGCGCACACATGTCAAGACATATATTGAGTCTCAGGAAATGTATACAGTCAATAGTCTCTGTGGCGCAATCGGTTAGCGCGTTCGGCTGTTAACCGAAAGGTTGGTGGTTCAAGCCCACCCAGGGACGTAGCCTTTTGTCTGCATGAAACACAGATACGTACCTTTGCTCTTTCCTGCGTGCGATCCTTTCCCTGAATAGTTCAATCCTCAGCGTTCTCACTGCACCTGCAGTCAATTTCAATAATTAGGATAGAAAACAAAAGGCCAAGCCCTGTAATACAACCGTAGGCATATAAGCAGAGGAAAATAAGTCAAAAGGCCCACAGCATTTGTTCATCTGGCATCGAAGGCTGCAAGTGTAAGGACCTCGTGGCGCAACGGTTGCGCGTCTGACTCCAGATCAGAAGGTTGCGTGTTCAAATCACGTCGGGGTCACTGCTTACCATTTTATTCCCCACTGAGTTCATATATATCATTTCGAAAACAAAGTCAAAAGAAAGCAACCTTGCATTGGCCGGGAATCGAACTCGGGCCTCCCGCGTGGCAGGCGAGAATTCTACCACTGAACCACCAATGCTTCACATGGTGTGTTCACAGCAAGAGCTCTGTCCAAGACAGTGGTCAGGTTCACACACTTAAATTGTACACATATGAACAAAGTGTGCGCAGCAGACATGATAACGCCAACGTTTCACATGATGATGGCAAGAATCAGATGCAGGAGACTATAAGTAATAATGTCTTTGCATTTGCTGAGGTCACTGGCTTGGTACTAGAGTTGTGGTTATCAGGGCATGATGGCAGGCTGCTCCTGACAGAAGTGGCTCACAGAATGCACCCGCCAGATGACCAGCACTATTGTGTTTCAGATCATGTCACTGAACTCTCCTCCTGGAAAATCCTTCCCACTGGCTTTGCCAGATTCTGTGTCCTCCCCAAAATGCTGGGGTGAAACGGGCAGAGTTCTGCGCCCTGCGCCCCTTTACGCGTCCCTAACGCCATCCCAACGCGCCCTGGTCGGGCACAGCCCTGGTCGGGCTTAGATCACTGGAGCCTCTGGAGATCAAGAACTCCGGAAGCCTAGGGTCAGGCCTATTGCAGAGGCATCTTGTGCCTGGCCATTCCGGGATTGTTGTGTTTCAGGGCCTAGCCATCAATACTCCTGGGATTTCTTTCCATGAGAACCCTCATGCCCCTGTCCTCCCACAAGCCCGAGCTTTTATGTAAAATAAAGTGTGCTCTGTGGGCCTTCCCCTATGTGCTCTCTGCCTAATCTCTTTCTCCCAAGCTGAGCTCTGCAGGTAAATGTATCTATCTGACTGAGGGGCTAGGGAGGGCCTTTCCCAGCAGTCTTACAAGCCAAGAGTTCAGAGAAAGCACCTGCTCTGGGAAGGAGACTCTGCTCACAGAGAAGACAAGTCCAACATAACACAGTGAAGATGGGATGGGCAAGACACACGCCTCACGGGCTGGTAGCACGCAAACAGAGGAGCAGGGAGCTACGCTAAGCAGGCAAAGAGAAAAGTCATGTATGAGTCTCATGCACTGTGACCGGTAGTAATACTGGCTCTAACACCATTAGACAGTAGTCTACACATCATAAATTACAACAGTAACAAGACACTAAGCAAATGACAAATGCTGTATGGCATAAAGACGCCTTATATAATACAAGCTCCAGGCAGGCGCACACATGTCAAGACATATATTGAGTCTCAGGAAATGTATACAGTCAATAGTCTCTGTGGCGCAATCGGTTAGCGCGTTCGGCTGTTAACCGAAAGGTTGGTGGTTCAAGCCCACCCAGGGACGTAGCCTTTTGTCTGCATGAAACACAGATACGTACCTTTGCTCTTTCCTGCGTGCGATCCTTTCCCTGAATAGTTCAATCCTCAGCGTTCTCACTGCACCTGCAGTCAATTTCAATAATTAGGATAGAAAACAAAAGGCCAAGCCCTGTAATACAACCGTAGGCATATAAGCAGAGGAAAATAAGTCAAAAGGCCCACAGCATTTGTTCATCTGGCATCGAAGGCTGCAAGTGTAAGGACCTCGTGGCGCAACGGTAGCGCGTCTGACTCCAGATCAGAAGGTTGCGTGTTCAAATCACGTCGGGGTCACTGCTTACCATTTTATTCCCCACTGAGTTCATAGATATCATTTCGAAAACAAAGTCAAAAGAAAGCAACCTTGCATTGGCCGGGAATCGAACCCGGGCCTCCCGCGTGGCAGGCGAGAATTCTACCACTGAACCACCAATGCTTCACATGGTGTGTTCACAGCAAGAGCTCTGTCCAAGACAGTGGTCAGGTTCACACACTTAAATTGTACACATATGAACAAAGTGTGCGCAGCAGACATGATAACGCCAACGTTTCACATGATGATGGCAAGAATCAGATGCAGGAGACTATAAGTAATAATGTCTTTGCATTTGCTGAGGTCACTGGCTTGGTACTAGAGTTGTGGTTATCAGGGCATGATGGCAGGCTGCTCCTGACAGAAGTGGCTCACAGAATGCACCCGCCAGATCACCAGCACTATTGTGTTTCAGATCATGTCACTGAACTCTCCTCCTGGAAAATCCTTCCCACTGGCTTTGCCAGATTCTGTGTCCTCCCCAAAATGCTGGGGTGAAATGGGCAGAGTTCTGCGCCCTGCGCCCCTTTACGCGTCCCTAATGCCATCCCAACGCGCCCTGGTCGGGCACAGCCCTGGTCGGGCTTAGATCACTGGAGCCTCTGGAGATCAAGAACTCCGGAAGCCTAGGGTCAGGCCTATTGCAGAGGCATCTTGTGCCTGGCCATTCCGGGATTGTTGTGTTTCAGGGCCTAGCCATCAATACTCCTGGGATTTCTTTCCATGAGAACCCTCATGTCCCTGTCCTCCCACAAGCCCGAGCTTTTATGTAAAATAAAGTGTGCTCTGTGGGCCTTCCCCTATGTGCTCTCTGCCTAATCTCTTTCTCCCAAGCTGAGCTCTGCAGGTAAATGTATCTATCTGACTGAGGGGCTAGGGAGGGCCTTTCCCAGCAGTCTTACAAGCCAAGAGTTCAGAGAAAGCACCTGCTCTGGGAAGGAGACTCTGCTCACAGAGAAGACAAGTCCAACATAACACAGTGAAGATGGGATGGGCAAGACACACGCCTCACGGGCTGGTAGCACGCAAACAGAGGAGCAGGGAGCTACGCTAAGCAGGCAAAGAGAAAAGTCATGTATGAGTCTCATGCACTGTGACCGGTAGTAATACTGGCTCTAACACCATTAGACAGTAGTCTACACATCATAAATTACAACAGTAACAAGACACTAAGCAAATGACAAATGCTGTATGGCATAAAGACGCCTTATATAATACAAGCTCCAGGCAGGCGCACACATGTCAAGACATATATTGAGTCTCAGGAAATGTATACAGTCAATAGTCTCTGTGGCGCAATCGGTTAGCGCGTTCGGCTGTTAACCGAAAGGTTGGTGGTTCAAGCCCACCCAGGGACGTAGCCTTTTGTCTGCATGAAACACAGATACGTACCTTTGCTCTTTCCTGCGTGCGATCCTTTCCCTGAATAGTTCAATCCTCAGCGTTCTCACTGCACCTGCAGTCAATTTCAATAATTAGGATAGAAAACAAAAGGCCAAGCCCTGTAATACAACCGTAGGCATATAAGCAGAGGAAAATAAGTCAAAAGGCCCACAGCATTTGTTCATCTGGCATCGAAGGCTGCAAGTGTAAGGACCTCGTGGCGCAACGGTAGCGCGTCTGACTCCAGATCAGAAGGTTGCGTGTTCAAATCACGTCGGGGTCACTGCTTACCATTTTATTCCCCACTGAGTTCATATATATCATTTCGAAAACAAAGTCAAAAGAAAGCAACCTTGCATTGGCCGGGAATCTAACTCGGGCCTCCCGCGTGGCAGGCGAGAATTCTACCACTGAACCACCAATGCTTCACATGGTGTGTTCACAGCAAGAGCTCTGTCCAAGACAGTGGTCAGGTTCACACACTTAAATTGTACACATATGAACAAAGTGTGCGCAGCAGACATGATAACGCCAACGTTTCACATGATGATGGCAAGAATCAGATGCAGGAGACTATAAGTAATAATGTCTTTGCATTTGCTGAGGTCACTGGCTTGGTACTAGAGTTGTGGTTATCAGGGCATGATGGCAGGCTGCTCCTGACAGAAGTGGCTCACAGAATGCACCCGCCAGATCACCAGCACTATTGTGTTTCAGATCATGTCACTGAACTCTCCTCCTGGAAAATCCTTCCCACTGGCTTTGCCAGATTCTGTGTCCTCCCCAAAATGCTGGGGTGAAACGGGCAGAGTTCTGCGCCCTGCGCCCCTTTACGCGTCCCTAACGCCATCCCAACGCGCCCTGGTCGGGCACAGCCCTGGTCGGGCTTAGATCACTGGAGCCTCTGGAGATCAAGAACTCCGGAAGCCTAGGGTCAGGCCTATTGCAGAGGCATCTTGTGCCTGGCCATTCCGGGATTGTTGTGTTTCAGGGCCTAGCCATCAATACTCCTGGGATTTCTTTCCATGAGAACCCTCATGTCCCTGTCCTCCCACAAGCCCGAGCTTTTATGTAAAATAAAGTGTGCTCTGTGGGCCTTCCCCTATGTGCTCTCTGCCTAATCTCTTTCTCCCAAGCTGAGCTCTGCAGGTAAATGTATCTATCTGACTGAGGGGCTAGGGAGGGCCTTTCCCAGCAGTCTTAGAAGCCAAGAGTTCAGAGAAAGCACCTGCTCTGGGAAGGAGACTCTGCTCACAGAGAAGACAAGTCCAACATAACACAGTGAAGATGGGATGGGCAAGACACACGCCTCACGGGCTGGTAGCACGCAAACAGAGGAGCAGGGAGCTACGCTAAGCAGACAAAGAGAAAAGTCATGTATGAGTCTCATGCACTGTGACCGGTAGTAATACTGGCTCTAACACCATTAGACAGTAGTCTACACATCATAAATTACAACAGTAACAAGACACTAAGCAAATGACAAATGCTGTATGGCATAAAGACGCCTTATATAATACAAGCTCCAGGCAGGCGCACACATGTCAAGACATATATTGAGTCTCAGGAAATGTATACAGTCAATAGTCTCTGTGGCGCAATCGGTTAGCGCGTTCGGCTGTTAACCGAAAGGTTGGTGGTTCAAGCCCACCCAGGGACGTAGCCTTTTGTCTGCATGAAACACAGATACGTACCTTTGCTCTTTCCTGCGTGCGATCCTTTCCCTGAATAGTTCAATCCTCAGCGTTCTCACTGCACCTGCAGTCAATTTCAATAATTAGGATAGAAAACAAAAGGCCAAGCCCTGTAATACAACCGTAGGCATATAAGCAGAGGAAAATAAGTCAAAAGGCCCACAGCATTTGTTCATCTGGCATCGAAGGCTGCAAGTGTAAGGACCTCGTGGCGCAACGGTAGCGCGTCTGACTCCAGATCAGAAGGTTGCGTGTTCAAATCACGTCGGGGTCACTGCTTACCATTTTATTCCCCACTGAGTTCATATATATCATTTCGAAAACAAAGTCAAAAGAAAGCAACCTTGCATTGGCCGGGAATCGAACCCGGGCATCCCGCGTGGCAGGTGAGAATTCTACCACTGAACCACCAATGCTTCACATGGTGTGTTCACAGCAAGAGCTCTGTCCAAGACAGTGGTCAGGTTCACGCACTTAAATTGTACACATATGAACAAAGTGTGCGCAGCAGACATGATAACGCCAACGTTTCACATGATGATGGCAAGAATCAGATGCAGGAGACTATAAGTAATAATGTCTTTGCATTTGCTGAGGTCACTGGCTTGGTACTAGAGTTGTGGTTATCAGGGCATGATGGCAGGCTGCTCCTGACAGAAGTGGCTCACAGAATGCACCCGCCAGATCACCAGCACTATTGTGTTTCAGATCATGTCACTGAACTCTCCTCCTGGAAAATCCTTCCCACTGGCTTTGCCAGATTCTGTGTCCTCCCCAAAATGCTGGGGTGAAACGGGCAGAGTTCTGCGCCCTGCGCCCCTTTACGCGTCCCTAATGCCATCCCAACGCGCCCTGGTCCGGCACAGCCCTGGTCGGGCTTAGATCACTGGAGCCTCTGGAGATCAAGAACTCCGGAAGCCTAGGGTCAGGCCTATTGCAGAGGCATCTTGTGCCTGGCCATTCCGGGATTGTTGTGTTTCAGGGCCTAGCCATCAATACTCCTGGGATTTCTTTCCATGAGAACCCTCATGTCCCTGTCCTCCCACAAGCCCGAGCTTTTATGTAAAATAAAGTGTGCTCTGTGGGCCTTCCCCTATGTGCTCTCTGCCTAATCTCTTTCTCCCAAGCTGAGCTCTGCAGGTAAATGTATCTATCTGACTGAGGGGCTAGGGAGGGCCTTTCCCAGCAGTCTTACAAGCCAAGAGTTCAGAGAAAGCACCTGCTCTGGGAAGGAGACTCTGCTCACAGAGAAGACAAGTCCAACATAACACAGTGAAGATGGGATGGGCAAGACACACGCCTCACGGGCTGGTAGCACGCAAACAGAGGAGCAGGGAGCTACGCTAAGCAGGCAAAGAGAAAAGTCATGTATGAGTCTCATGCACTGTGACCGGTAGTAATACTGGCTCTAACACCATTAGACAGTAGTCTACACATCATAAATTACAACAGTAACAAGACACTAAGCAAATGACAAATGCTGTATGGCATAAAGACGCCTTATATAATACAAGCTCCAGGCAGGCGCACACATGTCAAGACATATATTGAGTCTCAGGAAATGTATACAGTCAATAGTCTCTGTGGCGCAATCGGTTAGCGCGTTCGGCTGTTAACCGAAAGGTTGGTGGTTCAAGCCCACCCAGGGACGTAGCCTTTTGTCTGCATGAAACACAGATACGTACCTTTGCTCTTTCCTGCGTGCGATCCTTTCCCTGAATAGTTCAATCCTCAGCGTTCTCACTGCACCTGCAGTCAATTTCAATAATTAGGATAGAAAACAAAAGGCCAAGCCCTGTAATACAACCGTAGGCATATAAGCAGAGGAAAATAAGTCAAAAGGCCCACAGCATTTGTTCATCTGGCATCGAAGGCTGCAAGTGTAAGGACCTCGTGGCGCAACGGTAGCGCGTCTGACTCCAGATCAGAAGGTTGCGTGTTCAAATCACGTCGGGGTCACTGCTTACCATTTTATTCCCCACTGAGTTCATATATATCATTTCGAAAACAAAGTCAAAAGAAAGCAACCTTGCATTGGCCGGGAATCGAACTCGGGCCTCCCGCGTGGCAGGCGAGAATTCTACCACTGAACCACCAATGCTTCACATGGTGTGTTCACAGCAAGAGCTCTGTCCAAGACAGTGGTCAGGTTCACACACTTAAATTGTACACATATGAACAAAGTGTGCGCAGCAGACATGATAACGCCAACGTTTCACATGATGATGGCAAGAATCAGATGCAGGAGACTATAAGTAATAATGTCTTTGCATTTGCTGAGGTCACTGGCTTGGTACTAGAGTTGTGGTTATCAGGGCATGATGGCAGGCTGCTCCTGACAGAAGTGGCTCACAGAATGCACCCGCCAGATCACCAGCACTATTGTGTTTCAGATCATGTCACTGAACTCTCCTCCTGGAAAATCCTTCCCACTGGCTTTGCCAGATTCTGTGTCCTCCCCAAAATGCTGGGGTGAAACGGGCAGAGTTCTGCGCCCTGCGCCCCTTTACGCGTCCCTAACGCCATCCCAACGTGCCCTGGTCGGGCACAGCCCTGGTCGGGCTTAGATCACTGGAGCCTCTGGAGATCAAGAACTCCGGAAGCCTAGGGTCAGGCCTATTGCAGAGGCATCTTGTGCCTGGCCATTCCGGGATTGTTGTGTTTCAGGGCCTAGCCATCAATACTCCTGGGATTTCTTTCCATGAGAACCCTCATGCCCCTGTCCTCCCACAAGCCCGAGCTTTTATGTAAAATAAAGTGTGCTCTGTGGGCCTTCCCCTATGTGCTCTCTGCCTAATCTCTTTCTCCCAAGCTGAGCTCTGCAGGTAAATGTATCTATCTGACTGAGGGGCTAGGGAGGGCCTTTCCCAGCAGTCTTACAAGCCAAGAGTTCAGAGAAAGCACCTGCTCTGGGAAGGAGACTCTGCTCACAGAGAAGACAAGTCCAACATAACACAGTGAAGATGGGATGGGCAAGACACACGCCTCACGGGCTGGTAGCACGCAAACAGAGGAGCAGGGAGCTACGCTAAGCAGGCAAAGAGAAAAGTCATGTATGAGTCTCATGCACTGTGACCGGTAGTAATACTGGCTCTAACACCATTAGACAGTAGTCTACACATCATAAATTACAACAGTAACAAGACACTAAGCAAATGACAAATGCTGTATGGCATAAAGACGCCTTATATAATACAAGCTCCAGGCAGGCGCACACATGTCAAGACATATATTGAGTCTCAGGAAATGTATACAGTCAATAGTCTCTGTGGCGCAATCGGTTAGCGCGTTCGGCTGTTAACCGAAAGGTTGGTGGTTCAAGCCCACCCAGGGACGTAGCCTTTTGTCTGCATGAAACACAGATACGTACCTTTGCTCTTTCCTGCGTGCGATCCTTTCCCTGAATAGTTCAATCCTCAGCGTTCTCACTGCACCTGCAGTCAATTTCAATAATTAGGATAGAAAACAAAAGGCCAAGCCCTGTAATACAACCGTAGGCATATAAGCAGAGGAAAATAAGTCAAAAGGCCCACAGCATTTGTTCATCTGGCATCGAAGGCTGCAAGTGTAAGGACCTCGTGGCGCAACGGTAGCGCGTCTGACTCCAGATCAGAAGGTTGCGTGTTCAAATCACGTCGGGGGTCACTGCTTACCATTTTATTCCCCACTGAGTTCATAGATATCATTTCGAAAACAAAGTCAAAAGAAAGCAACCTTGCATTGGCCGGGAATCGAACCCGGGCCTCCCGCATGGCAGGCGAGAATTCTACCACTGAACCACCAATGCTTCACATGGTGTGTTCACAGCAAGAGCTCTGTCCAAGACAGTGGTCAGGTTCACACACTTAAATTGTACACATATGAACAAAGTGTGCGCAGCAGACATGATAACGCCAACGTTTCACATGATGATGGCAAGAATCAGATGCAGGAGACTATAAGTAATAATGTCTTTGCATTTGCTGAGGTCACTGGCTTGGTACTAGAGTTGTGGTTATCAGGGCATGATGGCAGGCTGCTCCTGACAGAAGTGGCTCACAGAATGCACCCGCCAGATCACCAGCACTATTGTGTTTCAGATCATGTCACTGAACTCTCCTCCTGGAAAATCCTTCCCACTGGCTTTGCCAGATTCTGTGTCCTCCCCAAAATGCTGGGGTGAAACGGGCAGAGTTCTGCGCCCTGCGCCCCTTTACGCGTCCCTAATGCCATCCCAACGCGCCCTGGTCGGGCACAGCCCTGGTCGGGCTTAGATCACTGGAGCCTCTGGAGATCAAGAACTCCGGAAGCCTAGGGTCAGGCCTATTGCAGAGGCATCTTGTGCCTGGCCATTCCGGGATTGTTGTGTTTCAGGGCCTAGCCATCAATACTCCTGGGATTTCTTTCCATGAGAACCCTCATGTCCCTGTCCTCCCACAAGCCCGAGCTTTTATGTAAAATAAAGTGTGCTCTGTGGGCCTTCCCCTATGTGCTCTCTGCCTAATCTCTTTCTCCCAAGCTGAGCTCTGCAGGTAAATGTATCTATCTGACTGAGGGGCTAGGGAGGGCCTTTCCCAGCAGTCTTACAAGCCAAGAGTTCAGAGAAAGCACCTGCTCTGGGAAGGAGACTCTGCTCACAGAGAAGACAAGTCCAACATAACACAGTGAAGATGGGATGGGCAAGACACACGCCTCACGGGCTGGTAGCACGCAAACAGAGGAGCAGGGAGCTACGCTAAGCAGGCAAAGAGAAAAGTCATGTATGAGTCTCATGCACTGTGACCGGTAGTAATACTGGCTCTAACACCATTAGACAGTAGTCTACACATCATAAATTACAACAGTAACAAGACACTAAGCAAATGACAAATGCTGTATGGCATAAAGACGCCTTATATAATACAAGCTCCAGGCAGGCGCACACATGTCAAGACATATATTGAGTCTCAGGAAATGTATACAGTCAATAGTCTCTGTGGCGCAATCGGTTAGCGCGTTCGGCTGTTAACCGAAAGGTTGGTGGTTCAAGCCCACCCAGGGACGTAGCCTTTTGTCTGCATGAAACACAGATACGTACCTTTGCTCTTTCCTGCGTGCGATCCTTTCCCTGAATAGTTCAATCCTCAGCGTTCTCACTGCACCTGCAGTCAATTTCAATAATTAGGATAGAAAACAAAAGGCCAAGCCCTGTAATACAACCGTAGGCATATAAGCAGAGGAAAATAAGTCAAAAGGCCCACAGCATTTGTTCATCTGGCATCGAAGGCTGCATGTGTAATGACCTCGTGGCGCAACGGTAGCGCGTCTGACTCCAGATCAGAAGGTTGCGTGTTCAAATCACGTCGGGGTCACTGCTTACCATTTTATTCCCCACTGAGTTCATATATATCATTTCGAAAACAAAGTCAAAAGAAAGCAACCTTGCATTGGCCGGGAATCGAACCCGGGCATCCCGCGTGGCAGGTGAGAATTCTACCACTGAACCACCAATGCTTCACATGGTGTGTTCACAGCAAGAGCTCTGTCCAAGACAGTGGTCAGGTTCACGCACTTAAATTGTACACATATGAACAAAGTGTGCGCAGCAGACATGATAACGCCAACGTTTCACATGATGATGGCAAGAATCAGATGCAGGAGACTATAAGTAATAATGTCTTTGCATTTGCTGAGGTCACTGGCTTGGTACTAGAGTTGTGGTTATCAGGGCATGATGGCAGGCTGCTCCTGACAGAAGTGGCTCACAGAATGCACCCGCCAGATCACCAGCACTATTGTGTTTCAGATCATGTCACTGAACTCTCCTCCTGGAAAATCCTTCCCACTGGCTTTGCCAGATTCTGTGTCCTCCCCAAAATGCTGGGGTGAAACGGGCAGAGTTCTGCGCCCTGCGCCCCTTTACGCGTCCCTAATGCCATCCCAACGCGCCCTGGTCGGGCACAGCCCTGGTCGGGCTTAGATCACTGGAGCCTCTGGAGATCAAGAACTCCGGAAGCCTAGGGTCAGGCCTATTGCAGAGGCATCTTGTGCCTGGCCATTCCGGGATTGTTGTGTTTCAGGGCCTAGCCATCAATACTCCTGGGATTTCTTTCCATGAGAACCCTCATGTCCCTGTCCTCCCACAAGCCCGAGCTTTTATGTAAAATAAAGTGTGCTCTGTGGGCCTTCCCCTATGTGCTCTCTGCCTAATCTCTTTCTCCCAAGCTGAGCTCTGCAGGTAAATGTATCTATCTGACTGAGGGGCTAGGGAGGGCCTTTCCCAGCAGTCTTACAAGCCAAGAGTTCAGAGAAAGCACCTGCTCTGGGAAGGAGACTCTGCTCACAGAGAAGACAAGTCCAACATAACACAGTGAAGATGGGATGGGCAAGACACACGCCTCACGGGCTGGTAGCACGCAAACAGAGGAGCAGGGAGCTACGCTAAGCAGGCAAAGAGAAAAGTCATGTATGAGTCTCATGCACTGTGACCGGTAGTAATACTGGCTCTAACACCATTAGACAGTAGTCTACACATCATAAATTACAACAGTAACAAGACACTAAGCAAATGACAAATGCTGTATGGCATAAAGACGCCTTATATAATACAAGCTCCAGGCAGGCGCACACATGTCAAGACATATATTGAGTCTCAGGAAATGTATACAGTCAATAGTCTCTGTGGCGCAATCGGTTAGCGCGTTCGGCTGTTAACCGAAAGGTTGGTGGTTCAAGCCCACCCAGGGACGTAGCCTTTTGTCTGCATGAAACACAGATACGTACCTTTGCTCTTTCCTGCGTGCGATCCTTTCCCTGAATAGTTCAATCCTCAGCGTTCTCACTGCACCTGCAGTCAATTTCAATAATTAGGATAGAAAACAAAAGGCCAAGCCCTGTAATACAACCGTAGGCATATAAGCAGAGGAAAATAAGTCAAAAGGCCCACAGCATTTGTTCATCTGGCATCGAAGGCTGCAAGTGTAAGGACCTCGTGGCGCAACGGTTGCGCGTCTGACTCCAGATCAGAAGGTTGCGTGTTCAAATCACGTCGGGGTCACTGCTTACCATTTTATTCCCCACTGAGTTCATATATATCATTTCGAAAACAAAGTCAAAAGAAAGCAACCTTGCATTGGCCGGGAATCGAACTCGGGCCTCCCGCGTGGCAGGCGAGAATTCTACCACTGAACCACCAATGCTTCACATGGTGTGTTCACAGCAAGAGCTCTGTCCAAGACAGTGGTCAGGTTCACACACTTAAATTGTACACATATGAACAAAGTGTGCGCAGCAGACATGATAACGCCAACGTTTCACATGATGATGGCAAGAATCAGATGCAGGAGACTATAAGTAATAATGTCTTTGCATTTGCTGAGGTCACTGGCTTGGTACTAGAGTTGTGGTTATCAGGGCATGATGGCAGGCTGCTCCTGACAGAAGTGGCTCACAGAATGCACCCGCCAGATCACCAGCACTATTGTGTTTCAGATCATGTCACTGAACTCTCCTCCTGGAAAATCCTTCCCACTGGCTTTGCCAGATTCTGTGTCCTCCCCAAAATGCTGGGGTGAAACGGGCAGAGTTCTGCGCCCTGCGCCCCTTTACGCGTCCCTAACGCCATCCCAACGCGCCCTGGTCGGGCACAGCCCTGGTCGGGCTTAGATCACTGGAGCCTCTGGAGATCAAGAACTCCGGAAGCCTAGGGTCAGGCCTATTGCAGAGGCATCTTGTGCCTGGCCATTCCGGGATTGTTGTGTTTCAGGGCCTAGCCATCAATACTCCTGGGATTTCTTTCCATGAGAACCCTCATGCCCCTGTCCTCCCACAAGCCCGAGCTTTTATGTAAAATAAAGTGTGCTCTGTGGGCCTTCCCCTATGTGCTCTCTGCCTAATCTCTTTCTCCCAAGCTGAGCTCTGCAGGTAAATGTATCTATCTGACTGAGGGGCTAGGGAGGGCCTTTCCCAGCAGTCTTACAAGCCAAGAGTTCAGAGAAAGCACCTGCTCTGGGAAGGAGACTCTGCTCACAGAGAAGACAAGTCCAACATAACACAGTGAAGATGGGATGGGCAAGACACACGCCTCACGGGCTGGTAGCACGCAAACAGAGGAGCAGGGAGCTACGCTAAGCAGGCAAAGAGAAAAGTCATGTATGAGTCTCATGCACTGTGACCGGTAGTAATACTGGCTCTAACACCATTAGACAGTAGTCTACACATCATAAATTACAACAGTAACAAGACACTAAGCAAATGACAAATGCTGTATGGCATAAAGACGCCTTATATAATACAAGCTCCAGGCAGGCGCACACATGTCAAGACATATATTGAGTCTCAGGAAATGTATACAGTCAATAGTCTCTGTGGCGCAATCGGTTAGCGCGTTTGGCTGTTAACCGAAAGGTTGGTGGTTCAAGCCCACCCAGGGACGTAGCCTTTTGTCTGCATGAAACACAGATACGTACCTTTGCTCTTTCCTGCGTGCGATCCTTTCCCTGAATAGTTCAATCCTCAGCGTTCTCACTGCACCTGCAGTCAATTTCAATAATTAGGATAGAAAACAAAAGGCCAAGCCCTGTAATACAACCGTAGGCATATAAGCAGAGGAAAATAAGTCAAAAGGCCCACAGCATTTGTTCATCTGGCATCGAAGGCTGCAAGTGTAAGGACCTCGTGGCGCAACGGTAGCGCGTCTGACTCCAGATCAGAAGGTTGCGTGTTCAAATCACGTCGGGGTCACTGCTTACCATTTTATTCCCCACTGAGTTCATAGATATCATTTCGAAAACAAAGTCAAAAGAAAGCAACCTTGCATTGGCCGGGAATCGAACCCGGGCCTCCCGCGTGGCAGGCGAGAATTCTACCACTGAACCACCAATGCTTCACATGGTGTGTTCACAGCAAGAGCTCTGTCCAAGACAGTGGTCAGGTTCACACACTTAAATTGTACACATATGAACAAAGTGTGCGCAGCAGACATGATAACGCCAACGTTTCACATGATGATGGCAAGAATCAGATGCAGGAGACTATAAGTAATAATGTCTTTGCATTTGCTGAGGTCACTGGCTTGGTACTAGAGTTGTGGTTATCAGGGCATGATGGCAGGCTGCTCCTGACAGAAGTGGCTCACAGAATGCACCCGCCAGATCACCAGCACTATTGTGTTTCAGATCATGTCACTGAACTCTCCTCCTGGAAAATCCTTCCCACTGGCTTTGCCAGATTCTGTGTCCTCCCCAAAATGCTGGGGTGAAACGGGCAGAGTTCTGCGCCCTGCGCCCCTTTACGCGTCCCTAATGCCATCCCAACGCGCCCTGGTCGGGCACAGCCCTGGTCGGGCTTAGATCACTGGAGCCTCTGGAGATCAAGAACTCCGGAAGCCTAGGGTCAGGCCTATTGCAGAGGCATCTTGTGCCTGGCCATTCCGGGATTGTTGTGTTTCAGGGCCTAGCCATCAATACTCCTGGGATTTCTTTCCATGAGAACCCTCATGTCCCTGTCCTCCCACAAGCCCGAGCTTTTATGTAAAATAAAGTGTGCTCTGTGGGCCTTCCCCTATGTGCTCTCTGCCTAATCTCTTTCTCCCAAGCTGAGCTCTGCAGGTAAATGTATCTATCTGACTGAGGGGCTAGGGAGGGCCTTTCCCAGCAGTCTTAGAAGCCAAGAGTTCAGAGAAAGCACCTGCTCTGGGAAGGAGACTCTGCTCACAGAGAAGACAAGTCCAACATAACACAGTGAAGATGGGATGGGCAAGACACACGCCTCACGGGCTGGTAGCACGCAAACAGAGGAGCAGGGAGCTACGCTAAGCAGACAAAGAGAAAAGTCATGTATGAGTCTCATGCACTGTGACCGGTAGTAATACTGGCTCTAACACCATTAGACAGTAGTCTACACATCATAAATTACAACAGTAACAAGACACTAAGCAAATGACAAATGCTGTATGGCATAAAGACGCCTTATATAATACAAGCTCCAGGCAGGCGCACACATGTCAAGACATATATTGAGTCTCAGGAAATGTATACAGTCAATAGTCTCTGTGGCGCAATCGGTTAGCGCGTTCGGCTGTTAACCGAAAGGTTGGTGGTTCAAGCCCACCCAGGGACGTAGCCTTTTGTCTGCATGAAACACAGATACGTACCTTTGCTCTTTCCTGCGTGCGATCCTTTCCCTGAATAGTTCAATCCTCAGCGTTCTCACTGCACCTGCAGTCAATTTCAATAATTAGGATAGAAAACAAAAGGCCAAGCCCTGTAATACAACCGTAGGCATATAAGCAGAGGAAAATAAGTCAAAAGGCCCACAGCATTTGTTCATCTGGCATCGAAGGCTGCAAGTGTAATGACCTCGTGGCGCAACGGTAGCGCGTCTGACTCCAGATCAGAAGGTTGCGTGTTCAAATCACGTCGGGGTCACTGCTTACCATTTTATTCCCCACTGAGTTCATATATATCATTTCGAAAACAAAGTCAAAAGAAAGCAACCTTGCATTGGCCGGGAATCGAACCCGGGCATCCCGCGTGGCAGGTGAGAATTCTACCACTGAACCACCAATGCTTCACATGGTGTGTTCACAGCAAGAGCTCTGTCCAAGACAGTGGTCAGGTTCACGCACTTAAATTGTACACATATGAACAAAGTGTGCGCAGCAGACATGATAACGCCAACGTTTCACATGATGATGGCAAGAATCAGATGCAGGAGACTATAAGTAATAATGTCTTTGCATTTGCTGAGGTCACTGGCTTGGTACTAGAGTTGTGGTTATCAGGGCATGATGGCAGGCTGCTCCTGACAGAAGTGGCTCACAGAATGCACCCGCCAGATCACCAGCACTATTGTGTTTCAGATCATGTCACTGAACTCTCCTCCTGGAAAATCCTTCCCTCTGGCTTTGCCAGATTCTGTGTCCTCCCCAAAATGCTGGGGTGAAACGGGCAGAGTTCTGCGCCCTGCGCCCCTTTACGCGTCCCTAATGCCATCCCAACGCGCCCTGGTCGGGCACAGCCCTGGTCGGGCTTAGATCACTGGAGCCTCTGGAGATCAAGAACTCCGGAAGCCTAGGGTCAGGCCTATTGCAGAGGCATCTTGTGCCTGGCCATTCCGGGATTGTTGTGTTTCAGGGCCTAGCCATCAATACTCCTGGGATTTCTTTCCATGAGAACCCTCATGTCCCTGTCCTCCCACAAGCCCGAGCTTTTATGTAAAATAAAGTGTGCTCTGTGGGCCTTCCCCTATGTGCTCTCTGCCTAATCTCTTTCTCCCAAGCTGAGCTCTGCAGGTAAATGTATCTATCTGACTGAGGGGCTAGGGAGGGCCTTTCCCAGCAGTCTTACAAGCCAAGAGTTCAGAGAAAGCACCTGCTCTGGGAAGGAGACTCTGCTCACAGAGAAGACAAGTCCAACATAACACAGTGAAGATGGGATGGGCAAGACACACGCCTCACGGGCTGGTAGCACGCAAACAGAGGAGCAGGGAGCTACGCTAAGCAGGCAAAGAGAAAAGTCATGTATGAGTCTCATGCACTGTGACCGGTAGTAATACTGGCTCTAACACCATTAGACAGTAGTCTACACATCATAAATTACAACAGTAACAAGACACTAAGCAAATGACAAATGCTGTATGGCATAAAGACGCCTTATATAATACAAGCTCCAGGCAGGCGCACACATGTCAAGACATATATTGAGTCTCAGGAAATGTATACAGTCAATAGTCTCTGTGGCGCAATCGGTTAGCGCGTTCGGCTGTTAACCGAAAGGTTGGTGGTTCAAGCCCACCCAGGGACGTAGCCTTTTGTCTGCATGAAACACAGATACGTACCTTTGCTCTTTCCTGCGTGCGATCCTTTCCCTGAATAGTTCAATCCTCAGCGTTCTCACTGCACCTGCAGTCAATTTCAATAATTAGGATAGAAAACAAAAGGCCAAGCCCTGTAATACAACCGTAGGCATATAAGCAGAGGAAAATAAGTCAAAAGGCCCACAGCATTTGTTCATCTGGCATCGAAGGCTGCAAGTGTAAGGACCTCGTGGCGCAACGGTTGCGCGTCTGACTCCAGATCAGAAGGTTGCGTGTTCAAATCACGTCGGGGTCACTGCTTACCATTTTATTCCCCACTGAGTTCATATATATCATTTCGAAAACAAAGTCAAAAGAAAGCAACCTTGCATTGGCCGGGAATCGAACTCGGGCCTCCCGCGTGGCAGGCGAGAATTCTACCACTGAACCACCAATGCTTCACATGGTGTGTTCACAGCAAGAGCTCTGTCCAAGACAGTGGTCAGGTTCACACACTTAAATTGTACACATATGAACAAAGTGTGCGCAGCAGACATGATAACGCCAACGTTTCACATGATGATGGCAAGAATCAGATGCAGGAGACTATAAGTAATAATGTCTTTGCATTTGCTGAGGTCACTGGCTTGGTACTAGAGTTGTGGTTATCAGGGCATGATGGCAGGCTGCTCCTGACAGAAGTGGCTCACAGAATGCACCCGCCAGATGACCAGCACTATTGTGTTTCAGATCATGTCACTGAACTCTCCTCCTGGAAAATCCTTCCCACTGGCTTTGCCAGATTCTGTGTCCTCCCCAAAATGCTGGGGTGAAACGGGCAGAGTTCTGCGCCCTGCGCCCCTTTACGCGTCCCTAACGCCATCCCAACGCGCCCTGGTCGGGCACAGCCCTGGTCGGGCTTAGATCACTGGAGCCTCTGGAGATCAAGAACTCCGGAAGCCTAGGGTCAGGCCTATTGCAGAGGCATCTTGTGCCTGGCCATTCCGGGATTGTTGTGTTTCAGGGCCTAGCCATCAATACTCCTGGGATTTCTTTCCATGAGAACCCTCATGCCCCTGTCCTCCCACAAGCCCGAGCTTTTATGTAAAATAAAGTGTGCTCTGTGGGCCTTCCCCTATGTGCTCTCTGCCTAATCTCTTTCTCCCAAGCTGAGCTCTGCAGGTAAATGTATCTATCTGACTGAGGGGCTAGGGAGGGCCTTTCCCAGCAGTCTTACAAGCCAAGAGTTCAGAGAAAGCACCTGCTCTGGGAAGGAGACTCTGCTCACAGAGAAGACAAGTCCAACATAACACAGTGAAGATGGGATGGGCAAGACACACGCCTCACGGGCTGGTAGCACGCAAACAGAGGAGCAGGGAGCTACGCTAAGCAGGCAAAGAGAAAAGTCATGTATGAGTCTCATGCACTGTGACCGGTAGTAATACTGGCTCTAACACCATTAGACAGTAGTCTACACATCATAAATTACAACAGTAACAAGACACTAAGCAAATGACAAATGCTGTATGGCATAAAGACGCCTTATATAATACAAGCTCCAGGCAGGCGCACACATGTCAAGACATATATTGAGTCTCAGGAAATGTATACAGTCAATAGTCTCTGTGGCGCAATCGGTTAGCGCGTTCGGCTGTTAACCGAAAGGTTGGTGGTTCAAGCCCACCCAGGGACGTAGCCTTTTGTCTGCATGAAACACAGATACGTACCTTTGCTCTTTCCTGCGTGCGATCCTTTCCCTGAATAGTTCAATCCTCAGCGTTCTCACTGCACCTGCAGTCAATTTCAATAATTAGGATAGAAAACAAAAGGCCAAGCCCTGTAATACAACCGTAGGCATATAAGCAGAGGAAAATAAGTCAAAAGGCCCACAGCATTTGTTCATCTGGCATCGAAGGCTGCAAGTGTAAGGACCTCGTGGCGCAACGGTAGCGCGTCTGACTCCAGATCAGAAGGTTGCGTGTTCAAATCACGTCGGGGTCACTGCTTACCATTTTATTCCCCACTGAGTTCATAGATATCATTTCGAAAACAAAGTCAAAAGAAAGCAACCTTGCATTGGCCGGGAATCGAACCCGGGCCTCCCGCGTGGCAGGCGAGAATTCTACCACTGAACCACCAATGCTTCACATGGTGTGTTCACAGCAAGAGCTCTGTCCAAGACAGTGGTCAGGTTCACACACTTAAATTGTACACATATGAACAAAGTGTGCGCAGCAGACATGATAACGCCAACGTTTCACATGATGATGGCAAGAATCAGATGCAGGAGACTATAAGTAATAATGTCTTTGCATTTGCTGAGGTCACTGGCTTGGTACTAGAGTTGTGGTTATCAGGGCATGATGGCAGGCTGCTCCTGACAGAAGTGGCTCACAGAATGCACCCGCCAGATCACCAGCACTATTGTGTTTCAGATCATGTCACTGAACTCTCCTCCTGGAAAATCCTTCCCACTGGCTTTGCCAGATTCTGTGTCCTCCCCAAAATGCTGGGGTGAAATGGGCAGAGTTCTGCGCCCTGCGCCCCTTTACGCGTCCCTAATGCCATCCCAACGCGCCCTGGTCGGGCACAGCCCTGGTCGGGCTTAGATCACTGGAGCCTCTGGAGATCAAGAACTCCGGAAGCCTAGGGTCAGGCCTATTGCAGAGGCATCTTGTGCCTGGCCATTCCGGGATTGTTGTGTTTCAGGGCCTAGCCATCAATACTCCTGGGATTTCTTTCCATGAGAACCCTCATGTCCCTGTCCTCCCACAAGCCCGAGCTTTTATGTAAAATAAAGTGTGCTCTGTGGGCCTTCCCCTATGTGCTCTCTGCCTAATCTCTTTCTCCCAAGCTGAGCTCTGCAGGTAAATGTATCTATCTGACTGAGGGGCTAGGGAGGGCCTTTCCCAGCAGTCTTACAAGCCAAGAGTTCAGAGAAAGCACCTGCTCTGGGAAGGAGACTCTGCTCACAGAGAAGACAAGTCCAACATAACACAGTGAAGATGGGATGGGCAAGACACACGCCTCACGGGCTGGTAGCACGCAAACAGAGGAGCAGGGAGCTACGCTAAGCAGGCAAAGAGAAAAGTCATGTATGAGTCTCATGCACTGTGACCGGTAGTAATACTGGCTCTAACACCATTAGACAGTAGTCTACACATCATAAATTACAACAGTAACAAGACACTAAGCAAATGACAAATGCTGTATGGCATAAAGACGCCTTATATAATACAAGCTCCAGGCAGGCGCACACATGTCAAGACATATATTGAGTCTCAGGAAATGTATACAGTCAATAGTCTCTGTGGCGCAATCGGTTAGCGCGTTCGGCTGTTAACCGAAAGGTTGGTGGTTCAAGCCCACCCAGGGACGTAGCCTTTTGTCTGCATGAAACACAGATACGTACCTTTGCTCTTTCCTGCGTGCGATCCTTTCCCTGAATAGTTCAATCCTCAGCGTTCTCACTGCACCTGCAGTCAATTTCAATAATTAGGATAGAAAACAAAAGGCCAAGCCCTGTAATACAACCGTAGGCATATAAGCAGAGGAAAATAAGTCAAAAGGCCCACAGCATTTGTTCATCTGGCATCGAAGGCTGCAAGTGTAAGGACCTCGTGGCGCAACGGTAGCGCGTCTGACTCCAGATCAGAAGGTTGCGTGTTCAAATCACGTCGGGGTCACTGCTTACCATTTTATTCCCCACTGAGTTCATATATATCATTTCGAAAACAAAGTCAAAAGAAAGCAACCTTGCATTGGCCGGGAATCTAACTCGGGCCTCCCGCGTGGCAGGCGAGAATTCTACCACTGAACCACCAATGCTTCACATGGTGTGTTCACAGCAAGAGCTCTGTCCAAGACAGTGGTCAGGTTCACACACTTAAATTGTACACATATGAACAAAGTGTGCGCAGCAGACATGATAACGCCAACGTTTCACATGATGATGGCAAGAATCAGATGCAGGAGACTATAAGTAATAATGTCTTTGCATTTGCTGAGGTCACTGGCTTGGTACTAGAGTTGTGGTTATCAGGGCATGATGGCAGGCTGCTCCTGACAGAAGTGGCTCACAGAATGCACCCGCCAGATCACCAGCACTATTGTGTTTCAGATCATGTCACTGAACTCTCCTCCTGGAAAATCCTTCCCACTGGCTTTGCCAGATTCTGTGTCCTCCCCAAAATGCTGGGGTGAAACGGGCAGAGTTCTGCGCCCTGCGCCCCTTTACGCGTCCCTAACGCCATCCCAACGCGCCCTGGTCGGGCACAGCCCTGGTCGGGCTTAGATCACTGGAGCCTCTGGAGATCAAGAACTCCGGAAGCCTAGGGTCAGGCCTATTGCAGAGGCATCTTGTGCCTGGCCATTCCGGGATTGTTGTGTTTCAGGGCCTAGCCATCAATACTCCTGGGATTTCTTTCCATGAGAACCCTCATGTCCCTGTCCTCCCACAAGCCCGAGCTTTTATGTAAAATAAAGTGTGCTCTGTGGGCCTTCCCCTATGTGCTCTCTGCCTAATCTCTTTCTCCCAAGCTGAGCTCTGCAGGTAAATGTATCTATCTGACTGAGGGGCTAGGGAGGGCCTTTCCCAGCAGTCTTAGAAGCCAAGAGTTCAGAGAAAGCACCTGCTCTGGGAAGGAGACTCTGCTCACAGAGAAGACAAGTCCAACATAACACAGTGAAGATGGGATGGGCAAGACACACGCCTCACGGGCTGGTAGCACGCAAACAGAGGAGCAGGGAGCTACGCTAAGCAGACAAAGAGAAAAGTCATGTATGAGTCTCATGCACTGTGACCGGTAGTAATACTGGCTCTAACACCATTAGACAGTAGTCTACACATCATAAATTACAACAGTAACAAGACACTAAGCAAATGACAAATGCTGTATGGCATAAAGACGCCTTATATAATACAAGCTCCAGGCAGGCGCACACATGTCAAGACATATATTGAGTCTCAGGAAATGTATACAGTCAATAGTCTCTGTGGCGCAATCGGTTAGCGCGTTCGGCTGTTAACCGAAAGGTTGGTGGTTCAAGCCCACCCAGGGACGTAGCCTTTTGTCTGCATGAAACACAGATACGTACCTTTGCTCTTTCCTGCGTGCGATCCTTTCCCTGAATAGTTCAATCCTCAGCGTTCTCACTGCACCTGCAGTCAATTTCAATAATTAGGATAGAAAACAAAAGGCCAAGCCCTGTAATACAACCGTAGGCATATAAGCAGAGGAAAATAAGTCAAAAGGCCCACAGCATTTGTTCATCTGGCATCGAAGGCTGCAAGTGTAAGGACCTCGTGGCGCAACGGTAGCGCGTCTGACTCCAGATCAGAAGGTTGCGTGTTCAAATCACGTCGGGGTCACTGCTTACCATTTTATTCCCCACTGAGTTCATATATATCATTTCGAAAACAAAGTCAAAAGAAAGCAACCTTGCATTGGCCGGGAATCGAACCCGGGCATCCCGCGTGGCAGGTGAGAATTCTACCACTGAACCACCAATGCTTCACATGGTGTGTTCACAGCAAGAGCTCTGTCCAAGACAGTGGTCAGGTTCACGCACTTAAATTGTACACATATGAACAAAGTGTGCGCAGCAGACATGATAACGCCAACGTTTCACATGATGATGGCAAGAATCAGATGCAGGAGACTATAAGTAATAATGTCTTTGCATTTGCTGAGGTCACTGGCTTGGTACTAGAGTTGTGGTTATCAGGGCATGATGGCAGGCTGCTCCTGACAGAAGTGGCTCACAGAATGCACCCGCCAGATCACCAGCACTATTGTGTTTCAGATCATGTCACTGAACTCTCCTCCTGGAAAATCCTTCCCACTGGCTTTGCCAGATTCTGTGTCCTCCC
This sequence comes from Lissotriton vulgaris, assembly GCF_964263255.1. NCBI lineage: Eukaryota > Metazoa > Chordata > Amphibia > Caudata > Salamandridae > Lissotriton > Lissotriton vulgaris. The sequence continues at coordinate 200,619,842 of NC_141685.1, read as the reverse complement.
CAAAATGCTGGGGTGAAACGGGCAGAGTTCTGCGCCCTGCGCCCCTTTACGCGTCCCTAATGCCATCCCAACGCGCCCTGGTCCGGCACAGCCCTGGTCGGGCTTAGATCACTGGAGCCTCTGGAGATCAAGAACTCCGGAAGCCTAGGGTCAGGCCTATTGCAGAGGCATCTTGTGCCTGGCCATTCCGGGATTGTTGTGTTTCAGGGCCTAGCCATCAATACTCCTGGGATTTCTTTCCATGAGAACCCTCATGTCCCTGTCCTCCCACAAGCCCGAGCTTTTATGTAAAATAAAGTGTGCTCTGTGGGCCTTCCCCTATGTGCTCTCTGCCTAATCTCTTTCTCCCAAGCTGAGCTCTGCAGGTAAATGTATCTATCTGACTGAGGGGCTAGGGAGGGCCTTTCCCAGCAGTCTTACAAGCCAAGAGTTCAGAGAAAGCACCTGCTCTGGGAAGGAGACTCTGCTCACAGAGAAGACAAGTCCAACATAACACAGTGAAGATGGGATGGGCAAGACACACGCCTCACGGGCTGGTAGCACGCAAACAGAGGAGCAGGGAGCTACGCTAAGCAGGCAAAGAGAAAAGTCATGTATGAGTCTCATGCACTGTGACCGGTAGTAATACTGGCTCTAACACCATTAGACAGTAGTCTACACATCATAAATTACAACAGTAACAAGACACTAAGCAAATGACAAATGCTGTATGGCATAAAGACGCCTTATATAATACAAGCTCCAGGCAGGCGCACACATGTCAAGACATATATTGAGTCTCAGGAAATGTATACAGTCAATAGTCTCTGTGGCGCAATCGGTTAGCGCGTTCGGCTGTTAACCGAAAGGTTGGTGGTTCAAGCCCACCCAGGGACGTAGCCTTTTGTCTGCATGAAACACAGATACGTACCTTTGCTCTTTCCTGCGTGCGATCCTTTCCCTGAATAGTTCAATCCTCAGCGTTCTCACTGCACCTGCAGTCAATTTCAATAATTAGGATAGAAAACAAAAGGCCAAGCCCTGTAATACAACCGTAGGCATATAAGCAGAGGAAAATAAGTCAAAAGGCCCACAGCATTTGTTCATCTGGCATCGAAGGCTGCAAGTGTAAGGACCTCGTGGCGCAACGGTAGCGCGTCTGACTCCAGATCAGAAGGTTGCGTGTTCAAATCACGTCGGGGTCACTGCTTACCATTTTATTCCCCACTGAGTTCATATATATCATTTCGAAAACAAAGTCAAAAGAAAGCAACCTTGCATTGGCCGGGAATCGAACTCGGGCCTCCCGCGTGGCAGGCGAGAATTCTACCACTGAACCACCAATGCTTCACATGGTGTGTTCACAGCAAGAGCTCTGTCCAAGACAGTGGTCAGGTTCACACACTTAAATTGTACACATATGAACAAAGTGTGCGCAGCAGACATGATAACGCCAACGTTTCACATGATGATGGCAAGAATCAGATGCAGGAGACTATAAGTAATAATGTCTTTGCATTTGCTGAGGTCACTGGCTTGGTACTAGAGTTGTGGTTATCAGGGCATGATGGCAGGCTGCTCCTGACAGAAGTGGCTCACAGAATGCACCCGCCAGATCACCAGCACTATTGTGTTTCAGATCATGTCACTGAACTCTCCTCCTGGAAAATCCTTCCCACTGGCTTTGCCAGATTCTGTGTCCTCCCCAAAATGCTGGGGTGAAACGGGCAGAGTTCTGCGCCCTGCGCCCCTTTACGCGTCCCTAACGCCATCCCAACGTGCCCTGGTCGGGCACAGCCCTGGTCGGGCTTAGATCACTGGAGCCTCTGGAGATCAAGAACTCCGGAAGCCTAGGGTCAGGCCTATTGCAGAGGCATCTTGTGCCTGGCCATTCCGGGATTGTTGTGTTTCAGGGCCTAGCCATCAATACTCCTGGGATTTCTTTCCATGAGAACCCTCATGCCCCTGTCCTCCCACAAGCCCGAGCTTTTATGTAAAATAAAGTGTGCTCTGTGGGCCTTCCCCTATGTGCTCTCTGCCTAATCTCTTTCTCCCAAGCTGAGCTCTGCAGGTAAATGTATCTATCTGACTGAGGGGCTAGGGAGGGCCTTTCCCAGCAGTCTTACAAGCCAAGAGTTCAGAGAAAGCACCTGCTCTGGGAAGGAGACTCTGCTCACAGAGAAGACAAGTCCAACATAACACAGTGAAGATGGGATGGGCAAGACACACGCCTCACGGGCTGGTAGCACGCAAACAGAGGAGCAGGGAGCTACGCTAAGCAGGCAAAGAGAAAAGTCATGTATGAGTCTCATGCACTGTGACCGGTAGTAATACTGGCTCTAACACCATTAGACAGTAGTCTACACATCATAAATTACAACAGTAACAAGACACTAAGCAAATGACAAATGCTGTATGGCATAAAGACGCCTTATATAATACAAGCTCCAGGCAGGCGCACACATGTCAAGACATATATTGAGTCTCAGGAAATGTATACAGTCAATAGTCTCTGTGGCGCAATCGGTTAGCGCGTTCGGCTGTTAACCGAAAGGTTGGTGGTTCAAGCCCACCCAGGGACGTAGCCTTTTGTCTGCATGAAACACAGATACGTACCTTTGCTCTTTCCTGCGTGCGATCCTTTCCCTGAATAGTTCAATCCTCAGCGTTCTCACTGCACCTGCAGTCAATTTCAATAATTAGGATAGAAAACAAAAGGCCAAGCCCTGTAATACAACCGTAGGCATATAAGCAGAGGAAAATAAGTCAAAAGGCCCACAGCATTTGTTCATCTGGCATCGAAGGCTGCAAGTGTAAGGACCTCGTGGCGCAACGGTAGCGCGTCTGACTCCAGATCAGAAGGTTGCGTGTTCAAATCACGTCGGGGTCACTGCTTACCATTTTATTCCCCACTGAGTTCATAGATATCATTTCGAAAACAAAGTCAAAAGAAAGCAACCTTGCATTGGCCGGGAATCGAACCCGGGCCTCCCGCATGGCAGGCGAGAATTCTACCACTGAACCACCAATGCTTCACATGGTGTGTTCACAGCAAGAGCTCTGTCCAAGACAGTGGTCAGGTTCACACACTTAAATTGTACACATATGAACAAAGTGTGCGCAGCAGACATGATAACGCCAACGTTTCACATGATGATGGCAAGAATCAGATGCAGGAGACTATAAGTAATAATGTCTTTGCATTTGCTGAGGTCACTGGCTTGGTACTAGAGTTGTGGTTATCAGGGCATGATGGCAGGCTGCTCCTGACAGAAGTGGCTCACAGAATGCACCCGCCAGATCACCAGCACTATTGTGTTTCAGATCATGTCACTGAACTCTCCTCCTGGAAAATCCTTCCCACTGGCTTTGCCAGATTCTGTGTCCTCCCCAAAATGCTGGGGTGAAACGGGCAGAGTTCTGCGCCCTGCGCCCCTTTACGCGTCCCTAATGCCATCCCAACGCGCCCTGGTCGGGCACAGCCCTGGTCGGGCTTAGATCACTGGAGCCTCTGGAGATCAAGAACTCCGGAAGCCTAGGGTCAGGCCTATTGCAGAGGCATCTTGTGCCTGGCCATTCCGGGATTGTTGTGTTTCAGGGCCTAGCCATCAATACTCCTGGGATTTCTTTCCATGAGAACCCTCATGTCCCTGTCCTCCCACAAGCCCGAGCTTTTATGTAAAATAAAGTGTGCTCTGTGGGCCTTCCCCTATGTGCTCTCTGCCTAATCTCTTTCTCCCAAGCTGAGCTCTGCAGGTAAATGTATCTATCTGACTGAGGGGCTAGGGAGGGCCTTTCCCAGCAGTCTTACAAGCCAAGAGTTCAGAGAAAGCACCTGCTCTGGGAAGGAGACTCTGCTCACAGAGAAGACAAGTCCAACATAACACAGTGAAGATGGGATGGGCAAGACACACGCCTCACGGGCTGGTAGCACGCAAACAGAGGAGCAGGGAGCTACGCTAAGCAGGCAAAGAGAAAAGTCATGTATGAGTCTCATGCACTGTGACCGGTAGTAATACTGGCTCTAACACCATTAGACAGTAGTCTACACATCATAAATTACAACAGTAACAAGACACTAAGCAAATGACAAATGCTGTATGGCATAAAGACGCCTTATATAATACAAGCTCCAGGCAGGCGCACACATGTCAAGACATATATTGAGTCTCAGGAAATGTATACAGTCAATAGTCTCTGTGGCGCAATCGGTTAGCGTGTTCGGCTGTTAACCGAAAGGTTGGTGGTTCAAGCCCACCCAGGGACGTAGCCTTTTGTCTGCATGAAACACAGATACGTACCTTTGCTCTTTCCTGCGTGCGATCCTTTCCCTGAATAGTTCAATCCTCAGCGTTCTCACTGCACCTGCAGTCAATTTCAATAATTAGGATAGAAAACAAAAGGCCAAGCCCTGTAATACAACCGTAGGCATATAAGCAGAGGAAAATAAGTCAAAAGGCCCACAGCATTTGTTCATCTGGCATCGAAGGCTGCAAGTGTAAGGACCTCGTGGCGCAACGGTAGCGCGTCTGACTCCAGATCAGAAGGTTGCGTGTTCAAATCACGTCGGGGTCACTGCTTACCATTTTATTCCCCACTGAGTTCATATATATCATTTCGAAAACAAAGTCAAAAGAAAGCAACCTTGCATTGGCCGGGAATCGAACCCGGGCCTCCCGCGTGGCAGGCGAGAATTCTACCACTGAACCACCAATGCTTCACATGGTGTGTTCACAGCAAGAGCTCTGTCCAAGACAGTGGTCAGGTTCACACACTTAAATTGTACACATATGAACAAAGTGTGCGCAGCAGACATGATAACGCCAACGTTTCACATGATGATGGCAAGAATCAGATGCAGGAGACTATAAGTAATAATGTCTTTGCATTTGCTGAGGTCACTGGCTTGGTACTAGAGTTGTGGTTATCAGGGCATGATGGCAGGCTGCTCCTGACAGAAGTGGCTCACAGAATGCACCCGCCAGATCACCAGCACTATTGTGTTTCAGATCATGTCACTGAACTCTCCTCCTGGAAAATCCTTCCCACTGGCTTTGCCAGATTCTGTGTCCTCCCCAAAATGCTGGGGTGAAACGGGCAGAGTTCTGCGCCCTGCGCCCCTTTACGCGTCCCTAACGCCATCCCAACGCGCCCTGGTCGGGCACAGCCCTGGTCGGGCTTAGATCACTGGAGCCTCTGGAGATCAAGAACTCCGGAAGCCTAGGGTCAGGCCTATTGCAGAGGCATCTTGTGCCTGGCCATTCCGGGATTGTTGTGTTTCAGGGCCTAGCCATCAATACTCCTGGGATTTCTTTCCATGAGAACCCTCATGCCCCTGTCCTCCCACAAGCCCGAGCTTTTATGTAAAATAAAGTGTGCTCTGTGGGCCTTCCCCTATGTGCTCTCTGCCTAATCTCTTTCTCCCAAGCTGAGCTCTGCAGGTAAATGTATCTATCTGACTGAGGGGCTAGGGAGGGCCTTTCCCAGCAGTCTTACAAGCCAAGAGTTCAGAGAAAGCACCTGCTCTGGGAAGGAGACTCTGCTCACAGAGAAGACAAGTCCAACATAACACAGTGAAGATGGGATGGGCAAGACACACGCCTCACGGGCTGGTAGCACGCAAACAGAGGAGCAGGGAGCTACGCTAAGCAGGCAAAGAGAAAAGTCATGTATGAGTCTCATGCACTGTGACCGGTAGTAATACTGGCTCTAACACCATTAGACAGTAGTCTACACATCATAAATTACAACAGTAACAAGACACTAAGCAAATGACAAATGCTGTATGGCATAAAGACGCCTTATATAATACAAGCTCCAGGCAGGCGCACACATGTCAAGACATATATTGAGTCTCAGGAAATGTATACAGTCAATAGTCTCTGTGGCGCAATCGGTTAGCGCGTTCGGCTGTTAACCGAAAGGTTGGTGGTTCAAGCCCACCCAGGGACGTAGCCTTTTGTCTGCATGAAACACAGATACGTACCTTTGCTCTTTCCTGCGTGCGATCCTTTCCCTGAATAGTTCAATCCTCAGCGTTCTCACTGCACCTGCAGTCAATTTCAATAATTAGGATAGAAAACAAAAGGCCAAGCCCTGTAATACAACCGTAGGCATATAAGCAGAGGAAAATAAGTCAAAAGGCCCACAGCATTTGTTCATCTGGCATCGAAGGCTGCAAGTGTAAGGACCTCGTGGCGCAACGGTAGCGCGTCTGACTCCAGATCAGAAAGTTGCGTGTTCAAATCACGTCGGGGTCACTGCTTACCATTTTATTCCCCACTGAGTTCATAGATATCATTTCGAAAACAAAGTCAAAAGAAAGCAACCTTGCATTGGCCGGGAATCGAACCCGGGCCTCCCGCATGGCAGGCGAGAATTCTACCACTGAACCACCAATGCTTCACATGGTGTGTTCACAGCAAGAGCTCTGTCCAAGACAGTGGTCAGGTTCACACACTTAAATTGTACACATATGAACAAAGTGTGCGCAGCAGACATGATAACGCCAACGTTTCACATGATGATGGCAAGAATCAGATGCAGGAGACTATAAGTAATAATGTCTTTGCATTTGCTGAGGTCACTGGCTTGGTACTAGAGTTGTGGTTATCAGGGCATGATGGCAGGCTGCTCCTGACAGAAGTGGCTCACAGAATGCACCCGCCAGATCACCAGCACTATTGTGTTTCAGATCATGTCACTGAACTCTCCTCCTGGAAAATCCTTCCCACTGGCTTTGCCAGATTCTGTGTCCTCCCCAAAATGCTGGGGTGAAACGGGCAGAGTTCTGCTCCCTGCGCCCCTTTACGCGTCCCTAATGCCATCCCAAGGCGCCCTGGTCGGGCACAGCCCTGGTCGGGCTTAGATCACTGGAGCCTCTGGAGATCAAGAACTCCGGAAGCCTAGGGTCAGGCCTATTGCAGAGGCATCTTGTGCCTGGCCATTCCGGGATTGTTGTGTTTCAGGGCCTAGCCATCAATACTCCTGGGATTTCTTTCCATGAGAACCCTCATGTCCCTGTCCTCCCACAAGCCCGAGCTTTTATGTAAAATAAAGTGTGCTCTGTGGGCCTTCCCCTATGTGCTCTCTGCCTAATCTCTTTCTCCCAAGCTGAGCTCTGCAGGTAAATGTATCTATCTGACTGAGGGGCTAGGGAGGGCCTTTCCCAGCAGTCTTACAAGCCAAGAGTTCAGAGAAAGCACCTGCTCTGGGAAGGAGACTCTGCTCACAGAGAAGACAAGTCCAACATAACACAGTGAAGATGGGATGGGCAAGACACACGCCTCACGGGCTGGTAGCACGCAAACAGAGGAGCAGGGAGCTACGCTAAGCAGGCAAGGAGAAAAGTCATGTATGAGTCTCATGCACTGTGACCGGTAGTAATACTGGCTCTAACACCATTAGACAGTAGTCTACACATCATAAATTACAACAGTAACAAGACACTAAGCAAATGACAAATGCTGTATGGCATAAAGACGCCTTATATAATACAAGCTCCAGGCAGGCGCACACATGTCAAGACATATATTGAGTCTCAGGAAATGTATACAGTCAATAGTCTCTGTGGCGCAATCGGTTAGCGCGTTCGGCTGTTAACCGAAAGGTTGGTGGTTCAAGCCCACCCAGGGACGTAGCCTTTTGTCTGCATGAAACACAGATACGTACCTTTGCTCTTTCCTGCGTGCGATCCTTTCCCTGAATAGTTCAATCCTCAGCGTTCTCACTGCACCTGCAGTCAATTTCAATAATTAGGATAGAAAACAAAAGGCCAAGCCCTGTAATACAACCGTAGGCATATAAGCAGAGGAAAATAAGTCAAAAGGCCCACAGCATTTGTTCATCTGGCATCGAAGGCTGCAAGTGTAAGGACCTCGTGGCGCAACGGTAGCGCGTCTGACTCCAGATCAGAAGGTTGCGTGTTCAAATCACGTCGGGGTCACTGCTTACCATTTTATTCCCCACTGAGTTCATATATATCATTTCGAAAACAAAGTCAAAAGAAAGCAACCTTGCATTGGCCGGGAATCGAACTCGGGCCTCCCGCGTGGCAGGCGAGAATTCTACCACTGAACCACCAATGCTTCACATGGTGTGTTCACAGCAAGAGCTCTGTCCAAGACAGTGGTCAGGTTCACACACTTAAATTGTACACATATGAACAAAGTGTGCGCAGCAGACATGATAACGCCAACGTTTCACATGATGATGGCAAGAATCAGATGCAGGAGACTATAAGTAATAATGTCTTTGCATTTGCTGAGGTCACTGGCTTGGTACTAGAGTTGTGGTTATCAGGGCATGATGGCAGGCTGCTCCTGACAGAAGTGGCTCACAGAATGCACCCGCCAGATGACCAGCACTATTGTGTTTCAGATCATGTCACTGAACTCTCCTCCTGGAAAATCCTTCCCACTGGCTTTGCCAGATTCTGTGTCCTCCCCAAAATGCTGGGGTGAAACGGGCAGAGTTCTGCGCCCTGCGCCCCTTTACGCGTCCCTAACGCCATCCCAACGCGCCCTGGTCGGGCACAGCCCTGGTCGGGCTTAGATCACTGGAGCCTCTGGAGATCAAGAACTCCGGAAGCCTAGGGTCAGGCCTATTGCAGAGGCATCTTGTGCCTGGCCATTCCGGGATTGTTGTGTTTCAGGGCCTAGCCATCAATACTCCTGGGATTTCTTTCCATGAGAACCCTCATGTCCCTGTCCTCCCACAAGCCCGAGCTTTTATGTAAAATAAAGTGTGCTCTGTGGGCCTTCCCCTATGTGCTCTCTGCCTAATCGCTTTCTCCCAAGCTGAGCTCTGCAGGTAAATGTATCTATCTGACTGAGGGGCTAGGGAGGGCCTTTCCCAGCAGTCTTACAAGCCAAGAGTTCAGAGAAAGCACCTGCTCTGGGAAGGAGACTCTGCTCACAGAGAAGACAAGTCCAACATAACACAGTGAAGATGGGATGGGCAAGACACACGCCTCACGGGCTGGTAGCACGCAAACAGAGGAGCAGGGAGCTACGCTAAGCAGACAAAGAGAAAAGTCATGTATGAGTCTCATGCACTGTGACCGGTAGTAATACTGGCTCTAACACCATTAGACAGTAGTCTACACATCATAAATTACAACAGTAACAAGACACTAAGCAAATGACAAATGCTGTATGGCATAAAGACGCCTTATATAATACAAGCTCCAGGCAGGCGCACACATGTCAAGACATATATTGAGTCTCAGGAAATGTATACAGTCAATAGTCTCTGTGGCGCAATCGGTTAGCGCGTTCGGCTGTTAACCGAAAGGTTGGTGGTTCAAGCCCACCCAGGGACGTAGCCTTTTGTCTGCATGAAACACAGATACGTACCTTTGCTCTTTCCTGCGTGCGATCCTTTCCCTGAATAGTTCAATCCTCAGCGTTCTCACTGCACCTGCAGTCAATTTCAATAATTAGGATAGAAAACAAAAGGCCAAGCCCTGTAATACAACCGTAGGCATATAAGCAGAGGAAAATAAGTCAAAAGGCCCACAGCATTTGTTCATCTGGCATCGAAGGCTGCAAGTGTAAGGACCTCGTGGCGCAACGGTAGCGCGTCTGACTCCAGATCAGAAGGTTGCGTGTTCAAATCACGTCGGGGTCACTGCTTACCATTTTATTCCCCACTGAGTTCATATATATCATTTCGAAAACAAAGTCAAAAGAAAGCAACCTTGCATTGGCCGGGAATCGAACCCGGGCATCCCGCGTGGCAGGTGAGAATTCTACCACTGAACCACCAATGCTTCACATGGTGTGTTCACAGCAAGAGCTCTGTCCAAGACAGTGGTCAGGTTCACGCACTTAAATTGTACACATATGAACAAAGTGTGCGCAGCAGACATGATAACGCCAACGTTTCACATGATGATGGCAAGAATCAGATGCAGGAGACTATAAGTAATAATGTCTTTGCATTTGCTGAGGTCACTGGCTTGGTACTAGAGTTGTGGTTATCAGGGCATGATGGCAGGCTGCTCCTGACAGAAGTGGCTCACAGAATGCACCCGCCAGATCACCAGCACTATTGTGTTTCAGATCATGTCACTGAACTCTCCTCCTGGAAAATCCTTCCCACTGGCTTTGCCAGATTCTGTGTCCTCCCCAAAATGCTGGGGTGAAACGGGCAGAGTTCTGCGCCCTGCGCCCCTTTACGCGTCCCTAATGCCATCCCAACGCGCCCTGGTCGGGCACAGCCCTGGTCGGGCTTAGATCACTGGAGCCTCTGGAGATCAAGAACTCCGGAAGCCTAGGGTCAGGCCTATTGCAGAGGCATCTTGTGCCTGGCCATTCCGGGATTGTTGTGTTTCAGGGCCTAGCCATCAATACTCCTGGGATTTCTTTCCATGAGAACCCTCATGTCCCTGTCCTCCCACAAGCCCGAGCTTTTATGTAAAATAAAGTGTGCTCTGTGGGCCTTCCCCTATGTGCTCTCTGCCTAATCTCTTTCTCCCAAGCTGAGCTCTGCAGGTAAATGTATCTATCTGACTGAGGGGCTAGGGAGGGCCTTTCCCAGCAGTCTTACAAGCCAAGAGTTCAGAGAAAGCACCTGCTCTGGGAAGGAGACTCTGCTCACAGAGAAGACAAGTCCAACATAACACAGTGAAGATGGGATGGGCAAGACACACGCCTCACGGGCTGGTAGCACGCAAACAGAGGAGCAGGGAGCTACGCTAAGCAGGCAAAGAGAAAAGTCATGTATGAGTCTCATGCACTGTGACCGGTAGTAATACTGGCTCTAACACCATTAGACAGTAGTCTACACATCATAAATTACAACAGTAACAAGACACTAAGCAAATGACAAATGCTGTATGGCATAAAGACGCCTTATATAATACAAGCTCCAGGCAGGCGCACACATGTCAAGACATATATTGAGTCTCAGGAAATGTATACAGTCAATAGTCTCTGTGGCGCAATCGGTTAGCGCGTTCGGCTGTTAACCGAAAGGTTGGTGGTTCAAGCCCACCCAGGGACGTAGCCTTTTGTCTGCATGAAACACAGATACGTACCTTTGCTCTTTCCTGCGTGCGATCCTTTCCCTGAATAGTTCAATCCTCAGCGTTCTCACTGCACCTGCAGTCAATTTCAATAATTAGGATAGAAAACAAAAGGCCAAGCCCTGTAATACAACCGTAGGCATATAAGCAGAGGAAAATAAGTCAAAAGGCCCACAGCATTTGTTCATCTGGCATCGAAGGCTGCAAGTGTAAGGACCTCGTGGCGCAACGGTTGCGCGTCTGACTCCAGATCAGAAGGTTGCGTGTTCAAATCACGTCGGGGTCACTGCTTACCATTTTATTCCCCACTGAGTTCATATATATCATTTCGAAAACAAAGTCAAAAGAAAGCAACCTTGCATTGGCCGGGAATCGAACTCGGGCCTCCCGCGTGGCAGGCGAGAATTCTACCACTGAACCACCAATGCTTCACATGGTGTGTTCACAGCAAGAGCTCTGTCCAAGACAGTGGTCAGGTTCACACACTTAAATTGTACACATATGAACAAAGTGTGCGCAGCAGACATGATAACGCCAACGTTTCACATGATGATGGCAAGAATCAGATGCAGGAGACTATAAGTAATAATGTCTTTGCATTTGCTGAGGTCACTGGCTTGGTACTAGAGTTGTGGTTATCAGGGCATGATGGCAGGCTGCTCCTGACAGAAGTGGCTCACAGAATGCACCCGCCAGATGACCAGCACTATTGTGTTTCAGATCATGTCACTGAACTCTCCTCCTGGAAAATCCTTCCCACTGGCTTTGCCAGATTCTGTGTCCTCCCCAAAATGCTGGGGTGAAACGGGCAGAGTTCTGCGCCCTGCGCCCCTTTACGCGTCCCTAACGCCATCCCAACGCGCCCTGGTCGGGCACAGCCCTGGTCGGGCTTAGATCACTGGAGCCTCTGGAGATCAAGAACTCCGGAAGCCTAGGGTCAGGCCTATTGCAGAGGCATCTTGTGCCTGGCCATTCCGGGATTGTTGTGTTTCAGGGCCTAGCCATCAATACTCCTGGGATTTCTTTCCATGAGAACCCTCATGTCCCTGTCCTCCCACAAGCCCGAGCTTTTATGTAAAATAAAGTGTGCTCTGTGGGCCTTCCCCTATGTGCTCTCTGCCTAATCTCTTTCTCCCAAGCTGAGCTCTGCAGGTAAATGTATCTATCTGACTGAGGGGCTAGGGAGGGCCTTTCCCAGCAGTCTTACAAGCCAAGAGTTCAGAGAAAGCACCTGCTCTGGGAAGGAGACTCTGCTCACAGAGAAGACAAGTCCAACATAACACAGTGAAGATGGGATGGGCAAGACACACGCCTCACGGGCTGGTAGCACGCAAACAGAGGAGCAGGGAGCTACGCTAAGCAGGCAAAGAGAAAAGTCATGTATGAGTCTCATGCACTGTGACCGGTAGTAATACTGGCTCTAACACCATTAGACAGTAGTCTACACATCATAAATTACAACAGTAACAAGACACTAAGCAAATGACAAATGCTGTATGGCATAAAGACGCCTTATATAATACAAGCTCCAGGCAGGCGCACACATGTCAAGACATATATTGAGTCTCAGGAAATGTATACAGTCAATAGTCTCTGTGGCGCAATCGGTTAGCGTGTTCGGCTGTTAACCGAAAGGTTGGTGGTTCAAGCCCACCCAGGGACGTAGCCTTTTGTCTGCATGAAACACAGATACGTACCTTTGCTCTTTCCTGCGTGCGATCCTTTCCCTGAATAGTTCAATCCTCAGCGTTCTCACTGCACCTGCAGTCAATTTCAATAATTAGGATAGAAAACAAAAGGCCAAGCCCTGTAATACAACCGTAGGCATATAAGCAGAGGAAAATAAGTCAAAAGGCCCACAGCATTTGTTCATCTGGCATCGAAGGCTGCAAGTGTAAGGACCTCGTGGCGCAACGGTAGCGCGTCTGACTCCAGATCAGAAGGTTGCGTGTTCAAATCACGTCAGGGTCACTGCTTACCATTTTATTCCCCACTGAGTTCATATATATCATTTCGAAAACAAAGTCAAAAGAAAGCAACCTTGCATTGGCCGGGAATCGAACCCGGGCATCCCGCGTGGCAGGTGAGAATTCTACCACTGAACCACCAATGCTTCACATGGTGTGTTCACAGAAAGAGCTCTGTCCAAGACAGTGGTCAGGTTCACACACTTAAATTGTACACATATGAACAAAGTGTGCGCAGCAGACATGATAACGCCAACGTTTCACATGATGATGGCAAGAATCAGATGCAGGAGACTATAAGTAATAATGTCTTTGCATTTGCTGAGGTCACTGGCTTGGTACTAGAGTTGTGGTTATCAGGGCATGATGGCAGGCTGCTCCTGACAGAAGTGGCTCACAGAATGCACCCGCCAGATCACCAGCACTATTGTGTTTCAGATCATGTCACTGAACTCTCCTCCTGGAAAATCCTTCCCACTGGCTTTGCCAGATTCTGTGT
>NC_141685.1:200583868-200601368 GCF_964263255.1 Lissotriton vulgaris | reverse complement strand
ACTGGCTTTGCCAGATTCTGTGTCCTCCCCAAAATGCTGGGGTGAAACGGGCAGAGTTCTGCGCCCTGCGCCCCTTTACGCGTCCCTAACGCCATCCCAACGCGCCCTGGTCGGGCACAGCCCTGGTCGGGCTTAGATCACTGGAGCCTCTGGAGATCAAGAACTCCGGAAGCCTAGGGTCAGGCCTATTGCAGAGGCATCTTGTGCCTGGCCATTCCGGGATTGTTGTGTTTCAGGGCCTAGCCATCAATACTCCTGGGATTTCTTTCCAGGAGAACCCTCATGTCCCTGTCCTCCCACAAGCCCGAGCTTTTATGTAAAATAAAGTGTGCTCTGTGGGCCTTCCCCTATGTGCTCTCTGCCTAATCTCTTTCTCCCAAGCTGAGCTCTGCAGGTAAATGTATCTATCTGACTGAGGGGCTAGGGAGGGCCTTTCCCAGCAGTCTTACAAGCCAAGAGTTCAGAGAAAGCACCTGCTCTGGGAAGGAGACTCTGCTCACAGAGAAGACAAGTCCAACATAACACAGTGAAGATGGGATGGGCAAGACACACGCCTCACGGGCTGGTAGCACGCAAACAGAGGAGCAGGGAGCTACGCTAAGCAGGCAAAGAGAAAAGTCATGTATGAGTCTCATGCACTGTGACCGGTAGTAATACTGGCTCTAACACCATTAGACAGTAGTCTACACATCATAAATTACAACAGTAACAAGACACTAAGCAAATGACAAATGCTGTATGGCATAAAGACGCCTTATATAATACAAGCTCCAGGCAGGCGCACACATGTCAAGACATATATTGAGTCTCAGGAAATGTATACAGTCAATAGTCTCTGTGGCGCAATCGGTTAGCGCGTTCGGCTGTTAACCGAAAGGTTGGTGGTTCAAGCCCACCCAGGGACGTAGCCTTTTGTCTGCATGAAACACAGATACGTACCTTTGCTCTTTCCTGCGTGCGATCCTTTCCCTGAATAGTTCAATCCTCAGCGTTCTCACTGCACCTGCAGTCAATTTCAATAATTAGGATAGAAAACAAAAGGCCAAGCCCTGTAATACAACCGTAGGCATATAAGCAGAGGAAAATAAGTCAAAAGGCCCACAGCATTTGTTCATCTGGCATCGAAGGCTGCAAGTGTAAGGACCTCGTGGCGCAACGGTAGCGCGTCTGACTCCAGATCAGAAGGTTGCGTGTTCAAATCACGTCGGGGCCACTGCTTACCATTTTATTCCCCACTGAGTTCATATATATCATTTCGAAAACAAAGTCAAAAGAAAGCAACCTTGCATTGGCCGGGAATAGAACCCGGGCCTCCCGCGTGGCAGGCGAGAATTCTACCACTGAACCACCAATGCTTCACATGGTGTGTTCACAGCAAGAGCTCTGTCCAAGACAGTGGTCAGGTTCACACACTTAAATTGTACACATATGAACAAAGTGTGCGCAGCAGACATGATAACGCCAACGTTTCACATGATGATGGCAAGAATCAGATGCAGGAGACTATAAGTAATAATGTCTTTGCATTTGCTGAGGTCACTGGCTTGGTACTAGAGTTGTGGTTATCAGGGCATGATGGCAGGCTGCTCCTGACAGAAGTGGCTCACAGAATGCACCCGCCAGATCACCAGCACTATTGTGTTTCAGATCATGTCACTGAACTCTCCTCCTGGAAAATCCTTCCCACTGGCTTTGCCAGATTCTGTGTCCTCCCCAAAATGCTGGGGTGAAACGGGCAGAGTTCTGCGCCCTGCGCCCCTTTACGCGTCCCTAACGCCATCCCAACGCGCCCTGGTCGGGCACAGCCCTGGTCGGGCTTAGATCACTGGAGCCTCTGGAGATCAAGAACTCCGGAAGCCTAGGGTCAGGCCTATTGCAGAGGCATCTTGTGCCTGGCCATTCCGGGATTGTTGTGTTTCAGGGCCTAGCCATCAATACTCCTGGGATTTCTTTCCATGAGAACCCTCATGTCCCTGTCCTCCCACAAGCCCGAGCTTTTATGTAAAATAAAGTGTGCTCTGTGGGCCTTCCCCTATGTGCTCTCTGCCTAATCTCTTTCTCCCAAGCTGAGCTCTGCAGGTAAATGTATCTATCTGACTGAGGGGCTAGGGAGGGCCTTTCCCAGCAGTCTTACAAGCCAAGAGTTCAGAGAAAGCACCTGCTCTGGGAAGGAGACTCTGCTCACAGAGAAGACAAGTCCAACATAACACAGTGAAGATGGGATGGGCAAGACACACGCCTCACGGGCTGGTAGCACGCAAACAGAGGAGCAGGGAGCTACGCTAAGCAGGCAAAGAGAAAAGTCATGTATGAGTCTCATGCACTGTGACCGGTAGTAATACTGGCTCTAACACCATTAGACAGTAGTCTACACATCATAAATTACAACAGTAACAAGACACTAAGCAAATGACAAATGCTGTATGGCATAAAGACGCCTTATATAATACAAGCTCCAGGCAGGCACACACATGTCAAGACATATATTGAGTCTCAGGAAATGTATACAGTCAATAGTCTCTGTGGCACAATCGGTTAGCGCGTTCGGCTGTTAACCGAAAGGTTGGTGGTTCAAGCCCACCCAGGGACGTAGCCTTTTGTCTGCATGAAACACAGATACGTACCTTTGCTCTTTCCTGCGTGCGATCCTTTCCCTGAATAGTTCAATCCTCAGCGTTCTCACTGCACCTGCAGTCAATTTCAATAATTAGGATAGAAAACAAAAGGCCAAGCCCTGTAATACAACCGTAGGCATATAAGCAGAGGAAAATAAGTCAAAAGGCCCACAGCATTTGTTCATCTGGCATCGAAGGCTGCAAGTGTAAGGACCTTGTGGCGCAACGGTAGCGCGTCTGACTCCAGATCAGAAGGTTGCGTGTTCAAATCACGTCGGGGTCACTGCTTACCATTTTATTCCCCACTGAGTTCATATATATCATTTCGAAAACAAAGTCAAAAGAAAGCAACCTTGCATTGGCCGGGAATCGAACCCGGGCCTCCCGCGTGGCAGGCGAGAATTCTACCACTGAACCACCAATGCTTCACATGGTGTGTTCACAGCAAGAGCTCTGTCCAAGACAGTGGTCAGGTTCACACACTTAAATTGTACACATATGAACAAAGTGTGCGCAGCAGACATGATAACGCCAACGTTTCACATGATGATGGCAAGAATCAGATGCAGGAGACTATAAGTAATAATGTCTTTGCATTTGCTGAGGTCACTGGCTTGGTACTAGAGTTGTGGTTATCAGGGCATGATGGCAGGCTGCTCCTGACAGAAGTGGCTCACAGAATGCACCCGCCAGATCACCAGCACTATTGTGTTTCAGATCATGTCACTGAACTCTCCTCCTGGAAAATCCTTCCCACTGGCTTTGCCAGATTCTGTGTCCTCCCCAAAATGCTGGGGTGAAACGGGCAGAGTTCTGCGCCCTGCGCCCCTTTACGCGTCCCTAATGCCATCCCAATGCGCCCTGGTCGGGCTTAGATCACTGGAGCCTCTGGAGATCAAGAACTCCGGAAGCCTAGGGTCAGGCCTATTGCAGAGGCATCTTGTGCCTGGCCATTCCGGGATTGTTGTGTTTCAGGGCCTAGCCATCAATACTCCTGGGATTTCTTTCCAGGAGAACCCTCATGTCCCTGTCCTCCCACAAGCCCGAGCTTTTATGTAAAATAAAGTGTGCTCTGTGGGCCTTCCCCTATGTGCTCTCTGCCTAATCTCTTTCTCCCAAGCTGAGCTCTGCAGGTAAATGTATCTATCTGACTGAGGGGCTAGGGAGGGCCTTTCCCAGCAGTCTTACAAGCCAAGAGTTCAGAGAAAGCACCTGCTCTGGGAAGGAGACTCTGCTCACAGAGAAGACAAGTCCAACATAACACAGTGAAGATGGGATGGGCAAGACACACGCCTCACGGGCTGGTAGCACGCAAACAGAGGAGCAGGGAGCTACGCTAAGCAGGCAAAGAGAAAAGTCATGTATGAGTCTCATGCACTGTGACCGGTAGTAATACTGGCTCTAACACCATTAGACAGTAGTCTACACATCATAAATTACAACAGTAACAAGACACTAAGCAAATGACAAATGCTGTATGGCATAAAGACGCCTTATATAATACAAGCTCCAGGCAGGCGCACACATGTCAAGACATATATTGAGTCTCAGGAAATGTATACAGTCAATAGTCTCTGTGGCGCAATCGGTTAGCGCGTTCGGCTGTTAACCGAAAGGTTGGTGGTTCAAGCCCACCCAGGGACGTAGCCTTTTGTCTGCATGAAACACAGATACGTACCTTTGCTCTTTCCTGCGTGCGATCCTTTCCCTGAATAGTTCAATCCTCAGCGTTCTCACTGCACCTGCAGTCAATTTCAATAATTAGGATAGAAAACAAAAGGCCAAGCCCTGTAATACAACCGTAGGCATATAAGCAGAGGAAAATAAGTCAAAAGGCCCACAGCATTTGTTCATCTGGCATCGAAGGCTGCAAGTGTAAGGACCTCGTGGCGCAACGGTAGCGCGTCTGACTCCAGATCAGAAGGTTGCGTGTTCAAATCACGTCGGGGTCACTGCTTACCATTTTATTCCCCACTGAGTTCATATATATCATTTCGAAAACAAAGTCAAAAGAAAGCAACCTTGCATTGGCCGGGAATCGAACCCGGGCCTCCCGCGTGGCAGGCGAGAATTCTACCACTGAACCACCAATGCTTCACATGGTGTGTTCACAGCAAGAGCTCTGTCCAAGACAGTGGTCAGGTTCACACACTTAAATTGTACACATATGAACAAAGTGTGCGCAGCAGACATGATAACGCCAACGTTTCACATGATGATGGCAAGAATCAGATGCAGGAGACTATAAGTAATAATGTCTTTGCATTTGCTGAGGTCACTGGCTTGGTACTAGAGTTGTGGTTATCAGGGCATGATGGCAGGCTGCTCCTGACAGAAGTGGCTCACAGAATGCACCCGCCAGATCACCAGCACTATTGTGTTTCAGATCATGTCACTGAACTCTCCTCCTGGAAAATCCTTCCCACTGGCTTTGCCAGATTCTGTGTCCTCCCCAAAATGCTGGGGTGAAACGGGCAGAGTTCTGCGCCCTGCGCCCCTTTACGCGTCCCTAACGCCATCCCAACGTGCCCTGGTCGGGCACAGCCCTGGTCGGGCTTAGATCACTGGAGCCTCTGGAGATCAAGAACTCCGGAAGCCTAGGGTCAGGCCTATTGCAGAGGCATCTTGTGCCTGGCCATTCCGGGATTGTTGTGTTTCAGGGCCTAGCCATCAATACTCCTGGGATTTCTTTCCATGAGAACCCTCATGCCCCTGTCCTCCCACAAGCCCGAGCTTTTATGTAAAATAAAGTGTGCTCTGTGGGCCTTCCCCTATGTGCTCTCTGCCTAATCTCTTTCTCCCAAGCTGAGCTCTGCAGGTAAATGTATCTATCTGACTGAGGGGCTAGGGAGGGCCTTTCCCAGCAGTCTTACAAGCCAAGAGTTCAGAGAAAGCACCTGCTCTGGGAAGGAGACTCTGCTCACAGAGAAGACAAGTCCAACATAACACAGTGAAGATGGGATGGGCAAGACACACGCCTCACGGGCTGGTAGCACGCAAACAGAGGAGCAGGGAGCTACGCTAAGCAGGCAAAGAGAAAAGTCATGTATGAGTCTCATGCACTGTGACCGGTAGTAATACTGGCTCTAACACCATTAGACAGTAGTCTACACATCATAAATTACAACAGTAACAAGACACTAAGCAAATGACAAATGCTGTATGGCATAAAGACGCCTTATATAATACAAGCTCCAGGCAGGCGCACACATGTCAAGACATATATTGAGTCTCAGGAAATGTATACAGTCAATAGTCTCTGTGGCGCAATCGGTTAGCGCGTTCGGCTGTTAACCGAAAGGTTGGTGGTTCAAGCCCACCCAGGGACGTAGCCTTTTGTCTGCATGAAACACAGATACGTACCTTTGCTCTTTCCTGCGTGCGATCCTTTCCCTGAATAGTTCAATCCTCAGCGTTCTCACTGCACCTGCAGTCAATTTCAATAATTAGGATAGAAAACAAAAGGCCAAGCCCTGTAATACAACCGTAGGCATATAAGCAGAGGAAAATAAGTCAAAAGGCCCACAGCATTTGTTCATCTGGCATCGAAGGCTGCAAGTGTAAGGACCTCGTGGCGCAACGGTAGCGCGTCTGACTCCAGATCAGAAGGTTGCGTGTTCAAATCACGTCGGGGTCACTGCTTACCATTTTATTCCCCACTGAGTTCATAGATATCATTTCGAAAACAAAGTCAAAAGAAAGCAACCTTGCATTGGCCGGGAATCGAACCCGGGCCTCCCGCATGGCAGGCGAGAATTCTACCACTGAACCACCAATGCTTCACATGGTGTGTTCACAGCAAGAGCTCTGTCCAAGACAGTGGTCAGGTTCACACACTTAAATTGTACACATATGAACAAAGTGTGCGCAGCAGACATGATAACGCCAACGTTTCACATGATGATGGCAAGAATCAGATGCAGGAGACTATAAGTAATAATGTCTTTGCATTTGCTGAGGTCACTGGCTTGGTACTAGAGTTGTGGTTATCAGGGCATGATGGCAGGCTGCTCCTGACAGAAGTGGCTCACAGAATGCACCCGCCAGATCACCAGCACTATTGTGTTTCAGATCATGTCACTGAACTCTCCTCCTGGAAAATCCTTCCCACTGGCTTTGCCAGATTCTGTGTCCTCCCCAAAATGCTGGGGTGAAACGGGCAGAGTTCTGCGCCCTGCGCCCCTTTACGCGTCCCTAATGCCATCCCAACGCGCCCTGGTCGGGCACAGCCCTGGTCGGGCTTAGATCACTGGAGCCTCTGGAGATCAAGAACTCCGGAAGCCTAGGGTCAGGCCTATTGCAGAGGCATCTTGTGCCTGGCCATTCCGGGATTGTTGTGTTTCAGGGCCTAGCCATCAATACTCCTGGGATTTCTTTCCATGAGAACCCTCATGTCCCTGTCCTCCCACAAGCCCGAGCTTTTATGTAAAATAAAGTGTGCTCTGTGGGCCTTCCCCTATGTGCTCTCTGCCTAATCTCTTTCTCCCAAGCTGAGCTCTGCAGGTAAATGTATCTATCTGACTGAGGGGCTAGGGAGGGCCTTTCCCAGCAGTTTTACAAGCCAAGAGTTCAGAGAAAGCACCTGCTCTGGGAAGGAGACTCTGCTCACAGAGAAGACAAGTCCAACATAACACAGTGAAGATGGGATGGGCAAGACACACGCCTCACGGGCTGGTAGCACGCAAACAGAGGAGCAGGGAGCTACGCTAAGCAGGCAAAGAGAAAAGTCATGTATGAGTCTCATGCACTGTGACCGGTAGTAATACTGGCTCTAACACCATTAGACAGTAGTCTACACATCATAAATTACAACAGTAACAAGACACTAAGCAAATGACAAATGCTGTATGGCATAAAGACGCCTTATATAATACAAGCTCCAGGCAGGCGCACACATGTCAAGACATATATTGAGTCTCAGGAAATGTATACAGTCAATAGTCTCTGTGGCGCAATCGGTTAGCGTGTTCGGCTGTTAACCGAAAGGTTGGTGGTTCAAGCCCACCCAGGGACGTAGCCTTTTGTCTGCATGAAACACAGATACGTACCTTTGCTCTTTCCTGCGTGCGATCCTTTCCCTGAATAGTTCAATCCTCAGCGTTCTCACTGCACCTGCAGTCAATTTCAATAATTAGGATAGAAAACAAAAGGCCAAGCCCTGTAATACAACCGTAGGCATATAAGCAGAGGAAAATAAGTCAAAAGGCCCACAGCATTTGTTCATCTGGCATCGAAGGCTGCAAGTGTAAGGACCTCGTGGCGCAACGGTAGCGCGTCTGACTCCAGATCAGAAGGTTGCGTGTTCAAATCACGTCGGGGTCACTGCTTACCATTTTATTCCCCACTGAGTTCATATATATCATTTCGAAAACAAAGTCAAAAGAAAGCAACCTTGCATTGGCCGGGAATCAAACCCGGGCCTCCCGCGTGGCAGGCGAGAATTCTACCACTGAACCACCAATGCTTCACATGGTGTGTTCACAGCAAGAGCTCTGTCCAAGACAGTGGTCAGGTTCACACACTTAAATTGTACACATATGAACAAAGTGTGCGCAGCAGACATGATAACGCCAACGTTTCACATGATGATGGCAAGAATCAGATGCAGGAGACTATAAGTAATAATGTCTTTGCATTTGCTGAGGTCACTGGCTTGGTACTAGAGTTGTGGTTATCAGGGCATGATGGCAGGCTGCTCCTGACAGAAGTGGCTCACAGAATGCACCCGCCAGATCACCAGCACTATTGTGTTTCAGATCATGTCACTGAACTCTCCTCCTGGAAAATCCTTCCCACTGGCTTTGCCAGATTCTGTGTCCTCCCCAAAATGCTGGGGTGAAACGGGCAGAGTTCTGCGCCCTGCGCCCCTTTACGCGTCCCTAACGCCATCCCAACGCGCCCTGGTCGGGCACAGCCCTGGTCGGGCTTAGATCACTGGAGCCTCTGGAGATCAAGAACTCCGGAAGCCTAGGGTCAGGCCTATTGCAGAGGCATCTTGTGCCTGGCCATTCCGGGATTGTTGTGTTTCAGGGCCTAGCCATCAATACTCCTGGGATTTCTTTCCATGAGAACCCTCATGCCCCTGTCCTCCCACAAGCCCGAGCTTTTATGTAAAATAAAGTGTGCTCTGTGGGCCTTCCCCTATGTGCTCTCTGCCTAATCTCTTTCTCCCAAGCTGAGCTCTGCAGGTAAATGTATCTATCTGACTGAGGGGCTAGGGAGGGCCTTTCCCAGCAGTCTTACAAGCCAAGAGTTCAGAGAAAGCACCTGCTCTGGGAAGGAGACTCTGCTCACAGAGAAGACAAGTCCAACATAACACAGTGAAGATGGGATGGGCAAGACACACGCCTCACGGGCTGGTAGCACGCAAACAGAGGAGCAGGGAGCTACGCTAAGCAGGCAAAGAGAAAAGTCATGTATGAGTCTCATGCACTGTGACCGGTAGTAATACTGGCTCTAACACCATTAGACAGTAGTCTACACATCATAAATTACAACAGTAACAAGACACTAAGCAAATGACAAATGCTGTATGGCATAAAGACGCCTTATATAATACAAGCTCCAGGCAGGCGCACACATGTCAAGACATATATTGAGTCTCAGGAAATGTATACAGTCAATAGTCTCTGTGGCGCAATCGGTTAGCGCGTTCGGCTGTTAACCGAAAGGTTGGTGGTTCAAGCCCACCCAGGGACGTAGCCTTTTGTCTGCATGAAACACAGATACGTACCTTTGCTCTTTCCTGCGTGCGATCCTTTCCCTGAATAGTTCAATCCTCAGCGTTCTCACTGCACCTGCAGTCAATTTCAATAATTAGGATAGAAAACAAAAGGCCAAGCCCTGTAATACAACCGTAGGCATATAAGCAGAGGAAAATAAGTCAAAAGGCCCACAGCATTTGTTCATCTGGCATCGAAGGCTGCAAGTGTAAGGACCTCGTGGCGCAACGGTAGCGCGTCTGACTCTAGATCAGAAAGTTGCGTGTTCAAATCACGTCGGGGTCACTGCTTACCATTTTATTCCCCACTGAGTTCATAGATATCATTTCGAAAACAAAGTCAAAAGAAAGCAACCTTGCATTGGCCGGGAATCGAACCCGGGCCTCCCGCATGGCAGGCGAGAATTCTACCACTGAACCACCAATGCTTCACATGGTGTGTTCACAGCAAGAGCTCTGTCCAAGACAGTGGTCAGGTTCACACACTTAAATTGTACACATATGAACAAAGTGTGCGCAGCAGACATGATAACGCCAACGTTTCACATGATGATGGCAAGAATCAGATGCAGGAGACTATAAGTAATAATGTCTTTGCATTTGCTGAGGTCACTGGCTTGGTACTAGAGTTGTGGTTATCAGGGCATGATGGCAGGCTGCTCCTGACAGAAGTGGCTCACAGAATGCACCCGCCAGATCACCAGCACTATTGTGTTTCAGATCATGTCACTGAACTCTCCTCCTGGAAAATCCTTCCCACTGGCTTTGCCAGATTCTGTGTCCTCCCCAAAATGCTGGGGTGAAACGGGCAGAGTTCTGCTCCCTGCGCCCCTTTACGCGTCCCTAATGCCATCCCAAGGCGCCCTGGTCGGGCACAGCCCTGGTCGGGCTTAGATCACTGGAGCCTCTGGAGATCAAGAACTCCGGAAGCCTAGGGTCAGGCCTATTGCAGAGGCATCTTGTGCCTGGCCATTCCGGGATTGTTGTGTTTCAGGGCCTAGCCATCAATACTCCTGGGATTTCTTTCCATGAGAACCCTCATGTCCCTGTCCTCCCACAAGCCCGAGCTTTTATGTAAAATAAAGTGTGCTCTGTGGGCCTTCCCCTATGTGCTCTCTGCCTAATCTCTTTCTCCCAAGCTGAGCTCTGCAGGTAAATGTATCTATCTGACTGAGGGGCTAGGGAGGGCCTTTCCCAGCAGTCTTACAAGCCAAGAGTTCAGAGAAAGCACCTGCTCTGGGAAGGAGACTCTGCTCACAGAGAAGACAAGTCCAACATAACACAGTGAAGATGGGATGGGCAAGACACACGCCTCACGGGCTGGTAGCACGCAAACAGAGGAGCAGGGAGCTACGCTAAGCAGGCAAGGAGAAAAGTCATGTATGAGTCTCATGCACTGTGACCGGTAGTAATACTGGCTCTAACACCATTAGACAGTAGTCTACACATCATAAATTACAACAGTAACAAGACACTAAGCAAATGACAAATGCTGTATGGCATAAAGACGCCTTATATAATACAAGCTCCAGGCAGGCGCACACATGTCAAGACATATATTGAGTCTCAGGAAATGTATACAGTCAATAGTCTCTGTGGCGCAATCGGTTAGCGCGTTCGGCTGTTAACCGAAAGGTTGGTGGTTCAAGCCCACCCAGGGACGTAGCCTTTTGTCTGCATGAAACACAGATACGTACCTTTGCTCTTTCCTGCGTGCGATCCTTTCCCTGAATAGTTCAATCCTCAGCGTTCTCACTGCACCTGCAGTCAATTTCAATAATTAGGATAGAAAACAAAAGGCCAAGCCCTGTAATACAACCGTAGGCATATAAGCAGAGGAAAATAAGTCAAAAGGCCCACAGCATTTGTTCATCTGGCATCGAAGGCTGCAAGTGTAAGGACCTCGTGGCGCAACGGTAGCGCGTCTGACTCCAGATCAGAAGGTTGCGTGTTCAAATCACGTCGGGGTCACTGCTTACCATTTTATTCCCCACTGAGTTCATATATATCATTTCGAAAACAAAGTCAAAAGAAAGCAACCTTGCATTGGCCGGGAATCGAACTCGGGCCTCCCGCGTGGCAGGCGAGAATTCTACCACTGAACCACCAATGCTTCACATGGTGTGTTCACAGCAAGAGCTCTGTCCAAGACAGTGGTCAGGTTCACACACTTAAATTGTACACATATGAACAAAGTGTGCGCAGCAGACATGATAACGCCAACGTTTCACATGATGATGGCAAGAATCAGATGCAGGAGACTATAAGTAATAATGTCTTTGCATTTGCTGAGGTCACTGGCTTGGTACTAGAGTTGTGGTTATCAGGGCATGATGGCAGGCTGCTCCTGACAGAAGTGGCTCACAGAATGCACCCGCCAGATGACCAGCACTATTGTGTTTCAGATCATGTCACTGAACTCTCCTCCTGGAAAATCCTTCCCACTGGCTTTGCCAGATTCTGTGTCCTCCCCAAAATGCTGGGGTGAAACGGGCAGAGTTCTGCGCCCTGCGCCCCTTTACGCGTCCCTAACGCCATCCCAACGCGCCCTGGTCGGGCACAGCCCTGGTCGGGCTTAGATCACTGGAGCCTCTGGAGATCAAGAACTCCGGAAGCCTAGGGTCAGGCCTATTGCAGAGGCATCTTGTGCCTGGCCATTCCGGGATTGTTGTGTTTCAGGGCCTAGCCATCAATACTCCTGGGATTTCTTTCCATGAGAACCCTCATGTCCCTGTCCTCCCACAAGCCCGAGCTTTTATGTAAAATAAAGTGTGCTCTGTGGGCCTTCCCCTATGTGCTCTCTGCCTAATCGCTTTCTCCCAAGCTGAGCTCTGCAGGTAAATGTATCTATCTGACTGAGGGGCTAGGGAGGGCCTTTCCCAGCAGTCTTACAAGCCAAGAGTTCAGAGAAAGCACCTGCTCTGGGAAGGAGACTCTGCTCACAGAGAAGACAAGTCCAACATAACACAGTGAAGATGGGATGGGCAAGACACACGCCTCACGGGCTGGTAGCACGCAAACAGAGGAGCAGGGAGCTACGCTAAGCAGACAAAGAGAAAAGTCATGTATGAGTCTCATGCACTGTGACCGGTAGTAATACTGGCTCTAACACCATTAGACAGTAGTCTACACATCATAAATTACAACAGTAACAAGACACTAAGCAAATGACAAATGCTGTATGGCATAAAGACGCCTTATATAATACAAGCTCCAGGCAGGCGCACACATGTCAAGACATATATTGAGTCTCAGGAAATGTATACAGTCAATAGTCTCTGTGGCGCAATCGGTTAGCGCGTTCGGCTGTTAACCGAAAGGTTGGTGGTTCAAGCCCACCCAGGGACGTAGCCTTTTGTCTGCATGAAACACAGATACGTACCTTTGCTCTTTCCTGCGTGCGATCCTTTCCCTGAATAGTTCAATCCTCAGCGTTCTCACTGCACCTGCAGTCAATTTCAATAATTAGGATAGAAAACAAAAGGCCAAGCCCTGTAATACAACCGTAGGCATATAAGCAGAGGAAAATAAGTCAAAAGGCCCACAGCATTTGTTCATCTGGCATCGAAGGCTGCAAGTGTAAGGACCTCGTGGCGCAACGGTAGCGCGTCTGACTCCAGATCAGAAGGTTGCGTGTTCAAATCACGTCGGGGTCACTGCTTACCATTTTATTCCCCACTGAGTTCATATATATCATTTCGAAAACAAAGTCAAAAGAAAGCAACCTTGCATTGGCCGGGAATCGAACCCGGGCATCCCGCGTGGCAGGTGAGAATTCTACCACTGAACCACCAATGCTTCACATGGTGTGTTCACAGCAAGAGCTCTGTCCAAGACAGTGGTCAGGTTCACGCACTTAAATTGTACACATATGAACAAAGTGTGCGCAGCAGACATGATAACGCCAACGTTTCACATGATGATGGCAAGAATCAGATGCAGGAGACTATAAGTAATAATGTCTTTGCATTTGCTGAGGTCACTGGCTTGGTACTAGAGTTGTGGTTATCAGGGCATGATGGCAGGCTGCTCCTGACAGAAGTGGCTCACAGAATGCACCCGCCAGATCACCAGCACTATTGTGTTTCAGATCATGTCACTGAACTCTCCTCCTGGAAAATCCTTCCCACTGGCTTTGCCAGATTCTGTGTCCTCCCCAAAATGCTGGGGTGAAACGGGCAGAGTTCTGCGCCCTGCGCCCCTTTACGCGTCCCTAATGCCATCCCAACGCGCCCTGGTCGGGCACAGCCCTGGTCGGGCTTAGATCACTGGAGCCTCTGGAGATCAAGAACTCCGGAAGCCTAGGGTCAGGCCTATTGCAGAGGCATCTTGTGCCTGGCCATTCCGGGATTGTTGTGTTTCAGGGCCTAGCCATCAATACTCCTGGGATTTCTTTCCATGAGAACCCTCATGTCCCTGTCCTCCCACAAGCCCGAGCTTTTATGTAAAATAAAGTGTGCTCTGTGGGCCTTCCCCTATGTGCTCTCTGCCTAATCTCTTTCTCCCAAGCTGAGCTCTGCAGGTAAATGTATCTATCTGACTGAGGGGCTAGGGAGGGCCTTTCCCAGCAGTCTTACAAGCCAAGAGTTCAGAGAAAGCACCTGCTCTGGGAAGGAGACTCTGCTCACAGAGAAGACAAGTCCAACATAACACAGTGAAGATGGGATGGGCAAGACACACGCCTCACGGGCTGGTAGCACGCAAACAGAGGAGCAGGGAGCTACGCTAAGCAGGCAAAGAGAAAAGTCATGTATGAGTCTCATGCACTGTGACCGGTAGTAATACTGGCTCTAACACCATTAGACAGTAGTCTACACATCATAAATTACAACAGTAACAAGACACTAAGCAAATGACAAATGCTGTATGGCATAAAGACGCCTTATATAATACAAGCTCCAGGCAGGCGCACACATGTCAAGACATATATTGAGTCTCAGGAAATGTATACAGTCAATAGTCTCTGTGGCGCAATCGGTTAGCGCGTTCGGCTGTTAACCGAAAGGTTGGTGGTTCAAGCCCACCCAGGGACGTAGCCTTTTGTCTGCATGAAACACAGATACGTACCTTTGCTCTTTCCTGCGTGCGATCCTTTCCCTGAATAGTTCAATCCTCAGCGTTCTCACTGCACCTGCAGTCAATTTCAATAATTAGGATAGAAAACAAAAGGCCAAGCCCTGTAATACAACCGTAGGCATATAAGCAGAGGAAAATAAGTCAAAAGGCCCACAGCATTTGTTCATCTGGCATCGAAGGCTGCAAGTGTAAGGACCTCGTGGCGCAACGGTTGCGCGTCTGACTCCAGATCAGAAGGTTGCGTGTTCAAATCACGTCGGGGTCACTGCTTACCATTTTATTCCCCACTGAGTTCATATATATCATTTCGAAAACAAAGTCAAAAGAAAGCAACCTTGCATTGGCCGGGAATCGAACTCGGGCCTCCCGCGTGGCAGGCGAGAATTCTACCACTGAACCACCAATGCTTCACATGGTGTGTTCACAGCAAGAGCTCTGTCCAAGACAGTGGTCAGGTTCACACACTTAAATTGTACACATATGAACAAAGTGTGCGCAGCAGACATGATAACGCCAACGTTTCACATGATGATGGCAAGAATCAGATGCAGGAGACTATAAGTAATAATGTCTTTGCATTTGCTGAGGTCACTGGCTTGGTACTAGAGTTGTGGTTATCAGGGCATGATGGCAGGCTGCTCCTGACAGAAGTGGCTCACAGAATGCACCCGCCAGATGACCAGCACTATTGTGTTTCAGATCATGTCACTGAACTCTCCTCCTGGAAAATCCTTCCCACTGGCTTTGCCAGATTCTGTGTCCTCCCCAAAATGCTGGGGTGAAACGGGCAGAGTTCTGCGCCCTGCGCCCCTTTACGCGTCCCTAACGCCATCCCAACGCGCCCTGGTCGGGCACAGCCCTGGTCGGGCTTAGATCACTGGAGCCTCTGGAGATCAAGAACTCCGGAAGCCTAGGGTCAGGCCTATTGCAGAGGCATCTTGTGCCTGGCCATTCCGGGATTGTTGTGTTTCAGGGCCTAGCCATCAATACTCCTGGGATTTCTTTCCATGAGAACCCTCATGTCCCTGTCCTCCCACAAGCCCGAGCTTTTATGTAAAATAAAGTGTGCTCTGTGGGCCTTCCCCTATGTGCTCTCTGCCTAATCTCTTTCTCCCAAGCTGAGCTCTGCAGGTAAATGTATCTATCTGACTGAGGGGCTAGGGAGGGCCTTTCCCAGCAGTCTTACAAGCCAAGAGTTCAGAGAAAGCACCTGCTCTGGGAAGGAGACTCTGCTCACAGAGAAGACAAGTCCAACATAACACAGTGAAGATGGGATGGGCAAGACACACGCCTCACGGGCTGGTAGCACGCAAACAGAGGAGCAGGGAGCTACGCTAAGCAGGCAAAGAGAAAAGTCATGTATGAGTCTCATGCACTGTGACCGGTAGTAATACTGGCTCTAACACCATTAGACAGTAGTCTACACATCATAAATTACAACAGTAACAAGACACTAAGCAAATGACAAATGCTGTATGGCATAAAGACGCCTTATATAATACAAGCTCCAGGCAGGCGCACACATGTCAAGACATATATTGAGTCTCAGGAAATGTATACAGTCAATAGTCTCTGTGGCGCAATCGGTTAGCGTGTTCGGCTGTTAACCGAAAGGTTGGTGGTTCAAGCCCACCCAGGGACGTAGCCTTTTGTCTGCATGAAACACAGATACGTACCTTTGCTCTTTCCTGCGTGCGATCCTTTCCCTGAATAGTTCAATCCTCAGCGTTCTCACTGCACCTGCAGTCAATTTCAATAATTAGGATAGAAAACAAAAGGCCAAGCCCTGTAATACAACCGTAGGCATATAAGCAGAGGAAAATAAGTCAAAAGGCCCACAGCATTTGTTCATCTGGCATCGAAGGCTGCAAGTGTAAGGACCTCGTGGCGCAACGGTAGCGCGTCTGACTCCAGATCAGAAGGTTGCGTGTTCAAATCACGTCAGGGTCACTGCTTACCATTTTATTCCCCACTGAGTTCATATATATCATTTCGAAAACAAAGTCAAAAGAAAGCAACCTTGCATTGGCCGGGAATCGAACCCGGGCATCCCGCGTGGCAGGTGAGAATTCTACCACTGAACCACCAATGCTTCACATGGTGTGTTCACAGAAAGAGCTCTGTCCAAGACAGTGGTCAGGTTCACACACTTAAATTGTACACATATGAACAAAGTGTGCGCAGCAGACATGATAACGCCAACGTTTCACATGATGATGGCAAGAATCAGATGCAGGAGACTATAAGTAATAATGTCTTTGCATTTGCTGAGGTCACTGGCTTGGTACTAGAGTTGTGGTTATCAGGGCATGATGGCAGGCTGCTCCTGACAGAAGTGGCTCACAGAATGCACCCGCCAGATCACCAGCACTATTGTGTTTCAGATCATGTCACTGAACTCTCCTCCTGGAAAATCCTTCCCACTGGCTTTGCCAGATTCTGTGTCCTCCCCAAAATGCTGGGGTGAAACGGGCAGAGTTCTGCGCCCTGCGCCCCTTTACGCGTCCCTAATGCCATCCCAACGCGCCCTGGTCGGGCTTAGATCACTGGAGCCTCTGGAGATCAAGAACTCCGGAAGCCTAGGGTCAGGCCTATTGCAGAGGCATCTTGTGCCTGGCCATTCCGGGATTGTTGTGTTTCAGGGCCTAGCCATCAATACTCCTGGGATTTCTTTCCAGGAGAACCCTCATGTCCCTGTCCTCCCACAAGCCCGAGCTTTTATGTAAAATAAAGTGTGCTCTGTGGGCCTTCCCCTATGTGCTCTCTGCCTAATCTCTTTCTCCCAAGCTGAGCTCTGCAGGTAAATGTATCTATCTGACTGAGGGGCTAGGGAGGGCCTTTCCCAGCAGTCTTACAAGCCAAGAGTTCAGAGAAAGCACCTGCTCTGGGAAGGAGACTCTGCTCACAGAGAAGACAAGTCCAACATAACACAGTGAAGATGGGATGGGCAAGACACACGCCTCACGGGCTGGTAGCACGCAAACAGAGGAGCAGGGAGCTACGCTAAGCAGGCAAAGAGAAAAGTCATGTATGAGTCTCATGCACTGTGACCGGTAGTAATACTGGCTCTAACACCATTAGACAGTAG
>NC_141685.1:200573868-200581368 GCF_964263255.1 Lissotriton vulgaris | reverse complement strand
AGGAGACTATAAGTAATAATGTCTTTGCATTTGCTGAGGTCACTGGCTTGGTACTAGAGTTGTGGTTATCAGGGCATGATGGCAGGCTGCTCCTGACAGAAGTGGCTCACAGAATGCACCCGCCAGATCACCAGCACTATTGTGTTTCAGATCATGTCACTGAACTCTCCTCCTGGAAAATCCTTCCCACTGGCTTTGCCAGATTCTGTGTCCTCCCCAAAATGCTGGGGTGAAACGGGCAGAGCTCTGCGCCCTGCGCCCCTTTACGCGTCCCTAATGCCATCCCAACGCGCCCTGGTCGGGCTTAGATCACTGGAGCCTCTGGAGATCAAGAACTCCGGAAGCCTAGGGTCAGGCCTATTGCAGAGGCATCTTGTGCCTGGCCATTCCGGGATTGTTGTGTTTCAGGGCCTAGCCATCAATACTCCTGGGATTTCTTTCCATGAGAACCCTCATGTCCCTGTCCTCCCACAAGCCCGAGCTTTTATGTAAAATAAAGTGTGCTCTGTGGGCCTTCCCCTATGTGCTCTCTGCCTAATCTCTTTCTCCCAAGCTGAGCTCTGCAGGTAAATGTATCTATCTGACTGAGGGGCTAGGGAGGGCCTTTCCCAGCAGTCTTACAAGCCAAGAGTTCAGAGAAAGCACCTGCTCTGGGAAGGAGACTCTGCTCACAGAGAAGACAAGTCCAACATAACACAGTGAAGATGGGATGGGCAAGACACACGCCTCACGGGCTGGTAGCACGCAAACAGAGGAGCAGGGAGCTACGCTAAGCAGGCAAAGAGAAAAGTCATGTATGAGTCTCATGCACTGTGACCGGTAGTAATACTGGCTCTAACACCATTAGACAGTAGTCTACACATCATAAATTACAACAGTAACAAGACACTAAGCAAATGACAAATGCTGTATGGCATAAAGACGCCTTATATAATACAAGCTCCAGGCAGGCGCACACATGTCAAGACATATATTGAGTCTCAGGAAATGTATACAGTCAATAGTCTCTGTGGCACAATTGGTTAGCGCGTTCGGCTGTTAACCGAAAGGTTGGTGGTTCAAGCCCACCCAGGGACGTAGCCTTTTGTCTGCATGAAACACAGATACGTACCTTTGCTCTTTCCTGCGTGCGATCCTTTCCCTGAATAGTTCAATCCTCAGCGTTCTCACTGCACCTGCAGTCAATTTCAATAATTAGGATAGAAAACAAAAGGCCAAGCCCTGTAATACAACCGTAGGCATATAAGCAGAGGAAAATAAGTCAAAAGGCCCACAGCATTTGTTCATCTGGCATCAAAGGCTGCAAGTGTAAGGACCTCGTGGCGCAACGGTAGCGCGTCTGACTCCAGATCAGAAGGTTGCGTGTTCAAATCACGTCGGGGTCACTGCTTACCATTTTATTCCCCACTGAGTTCATATATATCATTTCGAAAACAAAGTCAAAAGAAAGCAACCTTGCATTGGCCGGGAATCAAACCCGGGCCTCCCGCATGGCAGGCGAGAATTCTACCACTGAACCACCAATGCTTCACATGGTGTGTTCACAGCAAGAGCTCTGTCCAAGACAGTGGTCAGGTTCACACACTTAAATTGTACACATATGAACAAAGTGTGCGCAGCAGACATGATAACGCCAACGTTTCACATGATGATGGCAAGAATCAGATGCAGGAGACTATAAGTAATAATGTCTTTGCATTTGCTGAGGTCACTGGCTTGGTACTAGAGTTGTGGTTATCAGGGCATGATGGCAGGCTGCTCCTGACAGAAGTGGCTCACAGAATGCACCCGCCAGATCACCAGCACTATTGTGTTTCAGATCATGTCACTGAACTCTCCTCCTGGAAAATCCTTCCCACTGGCTTTGCCAGATTCTGTGTCCTCCCCAAAATGCTGGGGTGAAACGGGCAGAGTTCTGCGCCCTGCGCCCCTTTACGCGTCCCTAACGCCATCCCAACGCGCCCTGGTCGGGCACAGCCCTGGTCGGGCTTAGATCACTGGAGCCTCTGGAGATCAAGAACTCCGGAAGCCTAGGGTCAGGCCTATTGCAGAGGCATCTTGTGCCTGGCCATTCCGGGATTGTTGTGTTTCAGGGCCTAGCCATCAATACTCCTGGGATTTCTTTCCAGGAGAACCCTCATGTCCCTGTCCTCCCACAAGCCCGAGCTTTTATGTAAAATAAAGTGTGCTCTGTGGGCCTTCCCCTATGTGCTCTCTGCCTAATCTCTTTCTCCCAAGCTGAGCTCTGCAGGTAAATGTATCTATCTGACTGAGGGGCTAGGGAGGGCCTTTCCCAGCAGTCTTACAAGCCAAGAGTTCAGAGAAAGCACCTGCTCTGGGAAGGAGACTCTGCTCACAGAGAAGACAAGTCCAACATAACACAGTGAAGATGGGATGGGCAAGACACACGCCTCACGGGCTGGTAGCACGCAAACAGAGGAGCAGGGAGCTACGCTAAGCAGGCAAAGAGAAAAGTCATGTATGAGTCTCATGCACTGTGACCGGTAGTAATACTGGCTCTAACACCATTAGACAGTAGTCTACACATCATAAATTACAACAGTAACAAGACACTAAGCAAATGACAAATGCTGTATGGCATAAAGACGCCTTATATAATACAAGCTCCAGGCAGGCGCACACATGTCAAGACATATATTGAGTCTCAGGAAATGTATACAGTCAATAGTCTCTGTGGCGCAATCGGTTAGCGCGTTCGGCTGTTAACCGAAAGGTTGGTGGTTCAAGCCCACCCAGGGACGTAGCCTTTTGTCTGCATGAAACACAGATACGTACCTTTGCTCTTTCCTGCGTGCGATCCTTTCCCTGAATAGTTCAATCCTCAGCGTTCTCACTGCACCTGCAGTCAATTTCAATAATTAGGATAGAAAACAAAAGGCCAAGCCCTGTAATACAACCGTAGGCATATAAGCAGAGGAAAATAAGTCAAAAGGCCCACAGCATTTGTTCATCTGGCATCGAAGGCTGCAAGTGTAAGGACCTCGTGGCGCAACGGTAGCGCGTCTGACTCCAGATCAGAAGGTTGCGTGTTCAAATCACGTCGGGGCCACTGCTTACCATTTTATTCCCCACTGAGTTCATATATATCATTTCGAAAACAAAGTCAAAAGAAAGCAACCTTGCATTGGCCGGGAATAGAACCCGGGCCTCCCGCGTGGCAGGCGAGAATTCTACCACTGAACCACCAATGCTTCACATGGTGTGTTCACAGCAAGAGCTCTGTCCAAGACAGTGGTCAGGTTCACACACTTAAATTGTACACATATGAACAAAGTGTGCGCAGCAGACATGATAACGCCAACGTTTCACATGATGATGGCAAGAATCAGATGCAGGAGACTATAAGTAATAATGTCTTTGCATTTGCTGAGGTCACTGGCTTGGTACTAGAGTTGTGGTTATCAGGGCATGATGGCAGGCTGCTCCTGACAGAAGTGGCTCACAGAATGCACCCGCCAGATCACCAGCACTATTGTGTTTCAGATCATGTCACTGAACTCTCCTCCTGGAAAATCCTTCCCACTGGCTTTGCCAGATTCTGTGTCCTCCCCAAAATGCTGGGGTGAAACGGGCAGAGTTCTGCGCCCTGCGCCCCTTTACGCGTCCCTAACGCCATCCCAACGCGCCCTGGTCGGGCACAGCCCTGGTCGGGCTTAGATCACTGGAGCCTCTGGAGATCAAGAACTCCGGAAGCCTAGGGTCAGGCCTATTGCAGAGGCATCTTGTGCCTGGCCATTCCGGGATTGTTGTGTTTCAGGGCCTAGCCATCAATACTCCTGGGATTTCTTTCCATGAGAACCCTCATGTCCCTGTCCTCCCACAAGCCCGAGCTTTTATGTAAAATAAAGTGTGCTCTGTGGGCCTTCCCCTATGTGCTCTCTGCCTAATCTCTTTCTCCCAAGCTGAGCTCTGCAGGTAAATGTATCTATCTGACTGAGGGGCTAGGGAGGGCCTTTCCCAGCAGTCTTACAAGCCAAGAGTTCAGAGAAAGCACCTGCTCTGGGAAGGAGACTCTGCTCACAGAGAAGACAAGTCCAACATAACACAGTGAAGATGGGATGGGCAAGACACACGCCTCACGGGCTGGTAGCACGCAAACAGAGGAGCAGGGAGCTACGCTAAGCAGGCAAAGAGAAAAGTCATGTATGAGTCTCATGCACTGTGACCGGTAGTAATACTGGCTCTAACACCATTAGACAGTAGTCTACACATCATAAATTACAACAGTAACAAGACACTAAGCAAATGACAAATGCTGTATGGCATAAAGACGCCTTATATAATACAAGCTCCAGGCAGGCACACACATGTCAAGACATATATTGAGTCTCAGGAAATGTATACAGTCAATAGTCTCTGTGGCACAATCGGTTAGCGCGTTCGGCTGTTAACCGAAAGGTTGGTGGTTCAAGCCCACCCAGGGACGTAGCCTTTTGTCTGCATGAAACACAGATACGTACCTTTGCTCTTTCCTGCGTGCGATCCTTTCCCTGAATAGTTCAATCCTCAGCGTTCTCACTGCACCTGCAGTCAATTTCAATAATTAGGATAGAAAACAAAAGGCCAAGCCCTGTAATACAACCGTAGGCATATAAGCAGAGGAAAATAAGTCAAAAGGCCCACAGCATTTGTTCATCTGGCATCGAAGGCTGCAAGTGTAAGGACCTTGTGGCGCAACGGTAGCGCGTCTGACTCCAGATCAGAAGGTTGCGTGTTCAAATCACGTCGGGGTCACTGCTTACCATTTTATTCCCCACTGAGTTCATATATATCATTTCGAAAACAAAGTCAAAAGAAAGCAACCTTGCATTGGCCGGGAATCGAACCCGGGCCTCCCGCGTGGCAGGCGAGAATTCTACCACTGAACCACCAATGCTTCACATGGTGTGTTCACAGCAAGAGCTCTGTCCAAGACAGTGGTCAGGTTCACACACTTAAATTGTACACATATGAACAAAGTGTGCGCAGCAGACATGATAACGCCAACGTTTCACATGATGATGGCAAGAATCAGATGCAGGAGACTATAAGTAATAATGTCTTTGCATTTGCTGAGGTCACTGGCTTGGTACTAGAGTTGTGGTTATCAGGGCATGATGGCAGGCTGCTCCTGACAGAAGTGGCTCACAGAATGCACCCGCCAGATCACCAGCACTATTGTGTTTCAGATCATGTCACTGAACTCTCCTCCTGGAAAATCCTTCCCACTGGCTTTGCCAGATTCTGTGTCCTCCCCAAAATGCTGGGGTGAAACGGGCAGAGTTCTGCGCCCTGCGCCCCTTTACGCGTCCCTAATGCCATCCCAATGCGCCCTGGTCGGGCTTAGATCACTGGAGCCTCTGGAGATCAAGAACTCCGGAAGCCTAGGGTCAGGCCTATTGCAGAGGCATCTTGTGCCTGGCCATTCCGGGATTGTTGTGTTTCAGGGCCTAGCCATCAATACTCCTGGGATTTCTTTCCAGGAGAACCCTCATGTCCCTGTCCTCCCACAAGCCCGAGCTTTTATGTAAAATAAAGTGTGCTCTGTGGGCCTTCCCCTATGTGCTCTCTGCCTAATCTCTTTCTCCCAAGCTGAGCTCTGCAGGTAAATGTATCTATCTGACTGAGGGGCTAGGGAGGGCCTTTCCCAGCAGTCTTACAAGCCAAGAGTTCAGAGAAAGCACCTGCTCTGGGAAGGAGACTCTGCTCACAGAGAAGACAAGTCCAACATAACACAGTGAAGATGGGATGGGCAAGACACACGCCTCACGGGCTGGTAGCACGCAAACAGAGGAGCAGGGAGCTACGCTAAGCAGGCAAAGAGAAAAGTCATGTATGAGTCTCATGCACTGTGACCGGTAGTAATACTGGCTCTAACACCATTAGACAGTAGTCTACACATCATAAATTACAACAGTAACAAGACACTAAGCAAATGACAAATGCTGTATGGCATAAAGACGCCTTATATAATACAAGCTCCAGGCAGGCGCACACATGTCAAGACATATATTGAGTCTCAGGAAATGTATACAGTCAATAGTCTCTGTGGCGCAATCGGTTAGCGCGTTCGGCTGTTAACCGAAAGGTTGGTGGTTCAAGCCCACCCAGGGACGTAGCCTTTTGTCTGCATGAAACACAGATACGTACCTTTGCTCTTTCCTGCGTGCGATCCTTTCCCTGAATAGTTCAATCCTCAGCGTTCTCACTGCACCTGCAGTCAATTTCAATAATTAGGATAGAAAACAAAAGGCCAAGCCCTGTAATACAACCGTAGGCATATAAGCAGAGGAAAATAAGTCAAAAGGCCCACAGCATTTGTTCATCTGGCATCGAAGGCTGCAAGTGTAAGGACCTCGTGGCGCAACGGTAGCGCGTCTGACTCCAGATCAGAAGGTTGCGTGTTCAAATCACGTCGGGGTCACTGCTTACCATTTTATTCCCCACTGAGTTCATATATATCATTTCGAAAACAAAGTCAAAAGAAAGCAACCTTGCATTGGCCGGGAATCGAACCCGGGCCTCCCGCGTGGCAGGCGAGAATTCTACCACTGAACCACCAATGCTTCACATGGTGTGTTCACAGCAAGAGCTCTGTCCAAGACAGTGGTCAGGTTCACACACTTAAATTGTACACATATGAACAAAGTGTGCGCAGCAGACATGATAACGCCAACGTTTCACATGATGATGGCAAGAATCAGATGCAGGAGACTATAAGTAATAATGTCTTTGCATTTGCTGAGGTCACTGGCTTGGTACTAGAGTTGTGGTTATCAGGGCATGATGGCAGGCTGCTCCTGACAGAAGTGGCTCACAGAATGCACCCGCCAGATCACCAGCACTATTGTGTTTCAGATCATGTCACTGAACTCTCCTCCTGGAAAATCCTTCCCACTGGCTTTGCCAGATTCTGTGTCCTCCCCAAAATGCTGGGGTGAAACGGGCAGAGTTCTGCGCCCTGCGCCCCTTTACGCGTCCCTAATGCCATCCCAACGCGCCCTGGTCGGGCTTAGATCACTGGAGCCTCTGGAGATCAAGAACTCCGGAAGCCTAGGGTCAGGCCTATTGCAGAGGCATCTTGTGCCTGGCCATTCCGGGATTGTTGTGTTTCAGGGCCTAGCCATCAATACTCCTGGGATTTCTTTCCAGGAGAACCCTCATGTCCCTGTCCTCCCACAAGCCCGAGCTTTTATGTAAAATAAAGTGTGCTCTGTGGGCCTTCCCCTATGTGCTCTCTGCCTAATCTCTTTCTCCCAAGCTGAGCTCTGCAGGTAAATGTATCTATCTGACTGAGGGGCTAGGGAGGGCCTTTCCCAGCAGTCTTACAAGCCAAGAGTTCAGAGAAAGCACCTGCTCTGGGAAGGAGACTCTGCTCACAGAGAAGACAAGTCCAACATAACACAGTGAAGATGGGATGGGCAAGACACACGCCTCACGGGCTGGTAGCACGCAAACAGAGGAGCAGGGAGCTACGCTAAGCAGGCAAAGAGAAAAGTC
>NC_141685.1:200558868-200571368 GCF_964263255.1 Lissotriton vulgaris | reverse complement strand
AAGTGTGCGCAGCAGACATGATAACGCCAACGTTTCACATGATGATGGCAAGAATCAGATGCAGGAGACTATAAGTAATAATGTCTTTGCATTTGCTGAGGTCACTGGCTTGGTACTAGAGTTGTGGTTATCAGGGCATGATGGCAGGCTGCTCCTGACAGAAGTGGCTCACAGAATGCACCCGCCAGATCACCAGCACTATTGTGTTTCAGATCATGTCACTGAACTCTCCTCCTGGAAAATCCTTCCCACTGGCTTTGCCAGATTCTGTGTCCTCCCCAAAATGCTGGGGTGAAACGGGCAGAGCTCTGCGCCCTGCGCCCCTTTACGCGTCCCTAATGCCATCCCAACGCGCCCTGGTCGGGCTTAGATCACTGGAGCCTCTGGAGATCAAGAACTCCGGAAGCCTAGGGTCAGGCCTATTGCAGAGGCATCTTGTGCCTGGCCATTCCGGGATTGTTGTGTTTCAGGGCCTAGCCATCAATACTCCTGGGATTTCTTTCCATGAGAACCCTCATGTCCCTGTCCTCCCACAAGCCCGAGCTTTTATGTAAAATAAAGTGTGCTCTGTGGGCCTTCCCCTATGTGCTCTCTGCCTAATCTCTTTCTCCCAAGCTGAGCTCTGCAGGTAAATGTATCTATCTGACTGAGGGGCTAGGGAGGGCCTTTCCCAGCAGTCTTACAAGCCAAGAGTTCAGAGAAAGCACCTGCTCTGGGAAGGAGACTCTGCTCACAGAGAAGACAAGTCCAACATAACACAGTGAAGATGGGATGGGCAAGACACACGCCTCACGGGCTGGTAGCACGCAAACAGAGGAGCAGGGAGCTACGCTAAGCAGGCAAAGAGAAAAGTCATGTATGAGTCTCATGCACTGTGACCGGTAGTAATACTGGCTCTAACACCATTAGACAGTAGTCTACACATCATAAATTACAACAGTAACAAGACACTAAGCAAATGACAAATGCTGTATGGCATAAAGACGCCTTATATAATACAAGCTCCAGGCAGGCGCACACATGTCAAGACATATATTGAGTCTCAAGAAATGTATACAGTCAATAGTCTCTGTGGCACAATTGGTTAGCGCGTTCGGCTGTTAACCGAAAGGTTGGTGGTTCAAGCCCACCCAGGGACGTAGCCTTTTGTCTGCATGAAACACAGATACGTACCTTTGCTCTTTCCTGCGTGCGATCCTTTCCCTGAATAGTTCAATCCTCAGCGTTCTCACTGCACCTGCAGTCAATTTCAATAATTAGGATAGAAAACAAAAGGCCAAGCCCTGTAATACAACCGTAGGCATATAAGCAGAGGAAAATAAGTCAAAAGGCCCACAGCATTTGTTCATCTGGCATCAAAGGCTGCAAGTGTAAGGACCTCGTGGCGCAACGGTAGCGCGTCTGACTCCAGATCAGAAGGTTGCGTGTTCAAATCACGTCGGGGTCACTGCTTACCATTTTATTCCCCACTGAGTTCATATATATCATTTCGAAAACAAAGTCAAAAGAAAGCAACCTTGCATTGGCCGGGAATCAAACCCGGGCCTCCCGCATGGCAGGCGAGAATTCTACCACTGAACCACCAATGCTTCACATGGTGTGTTCACAGCAAGAGCTCTGTCCAAGACAGTGGTCAGGTTCACACACTTAAATTGTACACATATGAACAAAGTGTGCGCAGCAGACATGATAACGCCAACGTTTCACATGATGATGGCAAGAATCAGATGCAGGAGACTATAAGTAATAATGTCTTTGCATTTGCTGAGGTCACTGGCTTGGTACTAGAGTTGTGGTTATCAGGGCATGATGGCAGGCTGCTCCTGACAGAAGTGGCTCACAGAATGCACCCGCCAGATCACCAGCACTATTGTGTTTCAGATCATGTCACTGAACTCTCCTCCTGGAAAATCCTTCCCACTGGCTTTGCCAGATTCTGTGTCCTCCCCAAAATGCTGGGGTGAAACGGGCAGAGTTCTGCGCCCTGCGCCCCTTTACGCGTCCCTAACGCCATCCCAACGCGCCCTGGTCGGGCACAGCCCTGGTCGGGCTTAGATCACTGGAGCCTCTGGAGATCAAGAACTCCGGAAGCCTAGGGTCAGGCCTATTGCAGAGGCATCTTGTGCCTGGCCATTCCGGGATTGTTGTGTTTCAGGGCCTAGCCATCAATACTCCTGGGATTTCTTTCCAGGAGAACCCTCATGTCCCTGTCCTCCCACAAGCCCGAGCTTTTATGTAAAATAAAGTGTGCTCTGTGGGCCTTCCCCTATGTGCTCTCTGCCTAATCTCTTTCTCCCAAGCTGAGCTCTGCAGGTAAATGTATCTATCTGACTGAGGGGCTAGGGAGGGCCTTTCCCAGCAGTCTTACAAGCCAAGAGTTCAGAGAAAGCACCTGCTCTGGGAAGGAGACTCTGCTCACAGAGAAGACAAGTCCAACATAACACAGTGAAGATGGGATGGGCAAGACACACGCCTCACGGGCTGGTAGCACGCAAACAGAGGAGCAGGGAGCTACGCTAAGCAGGCAAAGAGAAAAGTCATGTATGAGTCTCATGCACTGTGACCGGTAGTAATACTGGCTCTAACACCATTAGACAGTAGTCTACACATCATAAATTACAACAGTAACAAGACACTAAGCAAATGACAAATGCTGTATGGCATAAAGACGCCTTATATAATACAAGCTCCAGGCAGGCGCACACATGTCAAGACATATATTGAGTCTCAGGAAATGTATACAGTCAATAGTCTCTGTGGCGCAATCGGTTAGCGCGTTCGGCTGTTAACCGAAAGGTTGGTGGTTCAAGCCCACCCAGGGACGTAGCCTTTTGTCTGCATGAAACACAGATACGTACCTTTGCTCTTTCCTGCGTGCGATCCTTTCCCTGAATAGTTCAATCCTCAGCGTTCTCACTGCACCTGCAGTCAATTTCAATAATTAGGATAGAAAACAAAAGGCCAAGCCCTGTAATACAACCGTAGGCATATAAGCAGAGGAAAATAAGTCAAAAGGCCCACAGCATTTGTTCATCTGGCATCGAAGGCTGCAAGTGTAAGGACCTCGTGGCGCAACGGTAGCGCGTCTGACTCCAGATCAGAAGGTTGCGTGTTCAAATCACGTCGGGGCCACTGCTTACCATTTTATTCCCCACTGAGTTCATATATATCATTTCGAAAACAAAGTCAAAAGAAAGCAACCTTGCATTGGCCGGGAATAGAACCCGGGCCTCCCGCGTGGCAGGCGAGAATTCTACCACTGAACCACCAATGCTTCACATGGTGTGTTCACAGCAAGAGCTCTGTCCAAGACAGTGGTCAGGTTCACACACTTAAATTGTACACATA
Organism: Lissotriton vulgaris; assembly: GCF_964263255.1. NCBI lineage: Eukaryota > Metazoa > Chordata > Amphibia > Caudata > Salamandridae > Lissotriton > Lissotriton vulgaris. Next base: position 200,568,020 of record NC_141685.1, on the reverse strand, counting down.
TGAACAAAGTGTGCGCAGCAGACATGATAACGCCAACGTTTCACATGATGATGGCAAGAATCAGATGCAGGAGACTATAAGTAATAATGTCTTTGCATTTGCTGAGGTCACTGGCTTGGTACTAGAGTTGTGGTTATCAGGGCATGATGGCAGGCTGCTCCTGACAGAAGTGGCTCACAGAATGCACCCGCCAGATCACCAGCACTATTGTGTTTCAGATCATGTCACTGAACTCTCCTCCTGGAAAATCCTTCCCACTGGCTTTGCCAGATTCTGTGTCCTCCCCAAAATGCTGGGGTGAAACGGGCAGAGTTCTGCGCCCTGCGCCCCTTTACGCGTCCCTAACGCCATCCCAACGCGCCCTGGTCGGGCACAGCCCTGGTCGGGCTTAGATCACTGGAGCCTCTGGAGATCAAGAACTCCGGAAGCCTAGGGTCAGGCCTATTGCAGAGGCATCTTGTGCCTGGCCATTCCGGGATTGTTGTGTTTCAGGGCCTAGCCATCAATACTCCTGGGATTTCTTTCCATGAGAACCCTCATGTCCCTGTCCTCCCACAAGCCCGAGCTTTTATGTAAAATAAAGTGTGCTCTGTGGGCCTTCCCCTATGTGCTCTCTGCCTAATCTCTTTCTCCCAAGCTGAGCTCTGCAGGTAAATGTATCTATCTGACTGAGGGGCTAGGGAGGGCCTTTCCCAGCAGTCTTACAAGCCAAGAGTTCAGAGAAAGCACCTGCTCTGGGAAGGAGACTCTGCTCACAGAGAAGACAAGTCCAACATAACACAGTGAAGATGGGATGGGCAAGACACACGCCTCACGGGCTGGTAGCACGCAAACAGAGGAGCAGGGAGCTACGCTAAGCAGGCAAAGAGAAAAGTCATGTATGAGTCTCATGCACTGTGACCGGTAGTAATACTGGCTCTAACACCATTAGACAGTAGTCTACACATCATAAATTACAACAGTAACAAGACACTAAGCAAATGACAAATGCTGTATGGCATAAAGACGCCTTATATAATACAAGCTCCAGGCAGGCACACACATGTCAAGACATATATTGAGTCTCAGGAAATGTATACAGTCAATAGTCTCTGTGGCACAATCGGTTAGCGCGTTCGGCTGTTAACCGAAAGGTTGGTGGTTCAAGCCCACCCAGGGACGTAGCCTTTTGTCTGCATGAAACACAGATACGTACCTTTGCTCTTTCCTGCGTGCGATCCTTTCCCTGAATAGTTCAATCCTCAGCGTTCTCACTGCACCTGCAGTCAATTTCAATAATTAGGATAGAAAACAAAAGGCCAAGCCCTGTAATACAACCGTAGGCATATAAGCAGAGGAAAATAAGTCAAAAGGCCCACAGCATTTGTTCATCTGGCATCGAAGGCTGCAAGTGTAAGGACCTTGTGGCGCAACGGTAGCGCGTCTGACTCCAGATCAGAAGGTTGCGTGTTCAAATCACGTCGGGGTCACTGCTTACCATTTTATTCCCCACTGAGTTCATATATATCATTTCGAAAACAAAGTCAAAAGAAAGCAACCTTGCATTGGCCGGGAATCGAACCCGGGCCTCCCGCGTGGCAGGCGAGAATTCTACCACTGAACCACCAATGCTTCACATGGTGTGTTCACAGCAAGAGCTCTGTCCAAGACAGTGGTCAGGTTCACACACTTAAATTGTACACATATGAACAAAGTGTGCGCAGCAGACATGATAACGCCAACGTTTCACATGATGATGGCAAGAATCAGATGCAGGAGACTATAAGTAATAATGTCTTTGCATTTGCTGAGGTCACTGGCTTGGTACTAGAGTTGTGGTTATCAGGGCATGATGGCAGGCTGCTCCTGACAGAAGTGGCTCACAGAATGCACCCGCCAGATCACCAGCACTATTGTGTTTCAGATCATGTCACTGAACTCTCCTCCTGGAAAATCCTTCCCACTGGCTTTGCCAGATTCTGTGTCCTCCCCAAAATGCTGGGGTGAAACGGGCAGAGTTCTGCGCCCTGCGCCCCTTTACGCGTCCCTAATGCCATCCCAATGCGCCCTGGTCGGGCTTAGATCACTGGAGCCTCTGGAGATCAAGAACTCCGGAAGCCTAGGGTCAGGCCTATTGCAGAGGCATCTTGTGCCTGGCCATTCCGGGATTGTTGTGTTTCAGGGCCTAGCCATCAATACTCCTGGGATTTCTTTCCAGGAGAACCCTCATGTCCCTGTCCTCCCACAAGCCCGAGCTTTTATGTAAAATAAAGTGTGCTCTGTGGGCCTTCCCCTATGTGCTCTCTGCCTAATCTCTTTCTCCCAAGCTGAGCTCTGCAGGTAAATGTATCTATCTGACAGAGGGGCTAGGGAGGGCCTTTCCCAGCAGTCTTACAAGCCAAGAGTTCAGAGAAAGCACCTGCTCTGGGAAGGAGACTCTGCTCACAGAGAAGACAAGTCCAACATAACACAGTGAAGATGGGATGGGCAAGACACACGCCTCACGGGCTGGTAGCACGCAAACAGAGGAGCAGGGAGCTACGCTAAGCAGGCAAAGATAAAAGTCATGTATGAGTCTCATGCACTGTGACCGGTAGTAATACTGGCTCTAACACCATTAGACAGTAGTCTACACATCATAAATTACAACAGTAACAAGACACTAAGCAAATGACAAATGCTGTATGGCATAAAGACGCCTTATATAATACAAGCTCCAGGCAGGCGCACACATGTCAAGACATATATTGAGTCTCAGGAAATGTATACAGTCAATAGTCTCTGAGGCGCAATCGGTTAGCGCGTTCGGCTGTTAACCGAAAGGTTGGTGGTTCAAGCCCACCCAGGGACGTAGCCTTTTGTCTGCATGAAACACAGATACGTACCTTTGCTCTTTCCTGCGTGCGATCCTTTCCCTGAATAGTTCAATCCTCAGCGTTCTCACTGCACCTGCAGTCAATTTCAATAATTAGGATAGAAAACAAAAGGCCAAGCCCTGTAATAAAACCGTAGGCATATAAGCAGAGGAAAATAAGTCAAAAGGCCCACAGCATTTGTTCATCTGGCATCGAAGGCTGCAAGTGTAAGGACCTCGTGGCGCAACGGTAGCGCGTCTGACTCCAGATCAGAAGGTTGCGTGTTCAAATCACGTCGGGGTCACTGCTTACCATTTTATTCCCCACTGAGTTCATATATATCATTTCGAAAACAAAGTCAAAAGAAAGCAACCTTGCATTGGCCGGGAATCGAACCCGGGCCTCCCGCGTGGCAGGCGAGAATTCTACCACTGAACCACCAATGCTTCACATGGTGTGTTCACAGCAAGAGCTCTGTCCAAGACAGTGGTCAGGTTCACACACTTAAATTGTACACATATGAACAAAGTGTGCACAGCAGACATGATAACGCCAACGTTTCACATGATGATGGCAAGAATCAGATGCAGGAGACTATAAGTAATAATGTCTTTGCATTTGCTGAGGTCACTGGCTTGGTACTAGAGTTGTGGTTATCAGGGCATGATGGCAGGCTGCTCCTGACAGAAGTGGCTCACAGAATGCACCCGCCAGATCACCAGCACTATTGTGTTTCAGATCATGTCACTGAACTCTCCTCCTGGAAAATCCTTCCCACTGGCTTTGCCAGATTCTGTGTCCTCCCCAAAATGCTGGGGTGAAACGGGCAGAGTTCTGCGCCCTGCGCCCCTTTACGCGTCCCTAATGCCATCCCAACGCGCCCTGGTCGGGCTTAGATCACTGGAGCCTCTGGAGATCAAGAACTCCGGAAGCCTAGGGTCAGGCCTATTGCAGAGGCATCTTGTGCCTGGCCATTCCGGGATTGTTGTGTTTCAGGGCCTAGCCATCAATACTCCTGGGATTTCTTTCCAGGAGAACCCTCATGTCCCTGTCCTCCCACAAGCCCGAGCTTTTATGTAAAATAAAGTGTGCTCTGTGGGCCTTCCCCTATGTGCTCTCTGCCTAATCTCTTTCTCCCAAGCTGAGCTCTGCAGGTAAATGTATCTATCTGACTGAGGGGCTAGGGAGGGCCTTTCCCAGCAGTCTTACAAGCCAAGAGTTCAGAGAAAGCACCTGCTCTGGGAAGGAGACTCTGCTCACAGAGAAGACAAGTCCAACATAACACAGTGAAGATGGGATGGGCAAGACACACGCCTCACGGGCTGGTAGCACGCAAACAGAGGAGCAGGGAGCTACGCTAAGCAGGCAAAGAGAAAAGTCATGTATGAGTCTCATGCACTGTGACCGGTAGTAATACTGGTTCTAACACCATTAGACAGTAGTCTACACATCATAAATTACAACAGTAACAAGACACTAAGCAAATGACAAATGCTGTATGGCATAAAGACGCCTTATATAATACAAGCCCCAAGCAGGCGCACACATGTCAAGACATATATTGAGTCTCAGGAAATGTATACAGTCAATAGTCTCTGTGGCGCAATCGGTTAGCGCGTTCGGCTGTTAACCGAAAGGTTGGTGGTTCAAGCCCACCCAGGGACGTTGCCTTTTGTCTGCATGAAACACAGATTTGCTCTTTCCTGCGTGCGATCCTTTCCCTGAATAGTTCAATCCTCAGCGTTCTCACTGCACCTGCAGTCAATTTCAATAATTAGGATAGAAAACAAAAGGCCAAGCCCTGTAATACAACCGTAGGCATATAAGCAGAGGAAAATAAGTCAAAAGGCCCACAGCATTTGTTCATCTGGCATCGAAGGCTGCAAGTGTAAGGACCTCGTGGCGCAACGGTAGCGCGTCTGACTCCAGATCAGAAGGTTGCGTGTTCAAATCACGTCGGGGTCACTGCTTACCATTTTATTCCCCACTGAGTTCATATATATCATTTCGAAAACAAAGTCAAAAGAAAGCAACCTTGCATTGGCCGGGAATCGAACCCGGGCCTCCCGCGTGGCAGGCGAGAATTCTACCACTGAACCACCAATGCTTCACATGGTGTGTTCACAGCAAGAGCTCTGTCCAAGACAGTGGTCAGGTTCACACACTTAAATTGTACACATATGAACAAAGTGTGCGCAGCAGACATGATAACGCCAACGTTTCACATGATGATGGCAAGAATCAGATGCAGGAGACTATAAGTAATAATGTCTTTGCATTTGCTGAGGTCACTGGCTTGGTACTAGAGTTGTGGTTATCAGGGCATGATGGCAGGCTGCTCCTGACAGAAGTGGCTCACAGAATGCACCCGCCAGATCACCAGCACTATTGTGTTTCAGATCATGTCACTGAACTCTCCTCCTGGAAAATCCTTCCCACTGGCTTTGCCAGATTCTGTGTCCTCCCCAAAATGCTGGGGTGAAACGGGCAGAGTTCTGCGCCCTGCGCCCCTTTACGCGTCCCTAACGCCATCCCAACGCGCCCTGGTCGGGCACAGCCCTGGTCGGGCTTAGATCACTGGAGCCTCTGGAGATCAAGAACTCCGGAAGCCTAGGGTCAGGCCTATTGCAGAGACATCTTGTGCCTGGCCATTCCGGGATTGTTGTGTTTCAGGGCCTAGCCATCAATACTCCTGGGATTTCTTTCCATGAGAACCCTCATGCCCCTGTCCTCCCACAAGCCCGAGCTTTTATGTAAAATAAAGTGTGCTCTGTGGGCCTTCCCCTATGTGCTCTCTGCCTAATCTCTTTCTCCCAAGCTGAGCTCTGCAGGTAAATGTATCTATCTGACTGAGGGGCTAGGGAGGGCCTTTCCCAGCAGTCTTACAAGCCAAGAGTTCAGAGAAAGCACCTGCTCTGGGAAGGAGACTCTGCTCACAGAGAAGACAAGTCCAACATAACACAGTGAAGATGGGATGGGCAAGACACACGCCTCACGGGCTGGTAGCACGCAAACAGAGGAGCAGGGAGCTACGCTAAGCAGGCAAAGAGAAAAGTCATGTATGAGTCTCATGCACTGTGACCGGTAGTAATACTGGCTCTAACACCATTAGACAGTAGTCTACACATCATAAATTACAACAGTAACAAGACACTAAGCAAATGACAAATGCTGTATGGCATAAAGACGCCTTATATACTACAAGCTCCAGGCAGGCGCACACATGTCAAGACATATATTGAGTCTCAGGAAATGTATACAGTCAATAGTCTCTGTGGCGCAATCGGTTAGCGCGTTCGGCTGTTAACCGAAAGGTTGGTGGTTCAAGCCCACCCAGGGACGTAGCCTTTTGTCTGCATGAAACACAGATACGTACCTTTGCTCTTTCCTGCGTGCGATCCTTTCCCTGAATAGTTCAATCCTCAGCGTTCTCACTGCACCTGCAGTCAATTTCAATAATTAGGATAGAAAACAAAAGGCCAAGCCCTGTAATACAACCGTAGGCATATAAGCAGAGGAAAATAAGTCAAAAGGCCCACAGCATTTGTTCATCTGGCATCGAAGGCTGCAAGTGTAAGGACCTCGTGGCGCAACGGTAGCGCGTCTGACTCCAGATCAGAAGGTTGCGTGTTCAAATCACGTCGGGGTCACTGCTTACCATTTTATTCCCCACTGAGTTCATATATATCATTTCGAAAACAAAGTCAAAAGAAAGCAACCTTGCATTGGCCGGGAATCGAACCCGGGCCTCCCGCGTGGCAGGCGAGAATTCTACCACTGAACCACCAATGCTTCACATGGTGTGTTCACAGCAAGAGCTCTGTCCAAGACAGTGGTCAGGTTCACACACTTAAATTGTACACATATGAACAAAGTGTGCGCAGCAGACATGATAACGCCAACGTTTCACATGATGATGGCAAGAATCAGATGCAGGAGACTATAAGTAATAATGTCTTTGCATTTGCTGAGGTCACTGGCTTGGTACTAGAGTTGTGGTTATCAGGGCATGATGGCAGGCTGCTCCTGACAGAAGTGGCTCACAGAATGCACCCGCCAGATCACCAGCACTATTGTGTTTCAGATCATGTCACTGAACTCTCCTCCTGGAAAATCCTTCCCACTGGCTTTGCCAGATTCTGTGTCCTCCCCAAAATGCTGGGGTGAAACGGGCAGAGTTCTGCGCCCTGCGCCCCTTTACGCGTCCCTAACGCCATCCCAACGCGCCCTGGTCGGGCACAGCCCTGGTCGGGCTTAGATCACTGGAGCCTCTGGAGATCAAGAACTCCGGAAGCCTAGGGTCAGGCCTATTGCAGAGGCATCTTGTGCCTGGCCATTCCGGGATTGTTGTGTTTCAGGGCCTAGCCATCAATACTCCTGGGATTTCTTTCCATGAGAACCCTCATGCCCCTGTCCTCCCACAAGCCCGAGCTTTTATGTAAAATAAAGTGTGCTCTGTGGGCCTTCCCCTATGTGCTCTCTGCCTAATCTCTTTCTCCCAAGCTGAGCTCTGCAGGTAAATGTATCTATCTGACTGAGGGGCTAGGGAGGGCCTTTCCCAGCAGTCTTACAAGCCAAGAGTTCAGAGAAAGCACCTGCTCTGGGAAGGAGACTCTGCTCACAGAGAAGACAAGTCCAACATAACACAGTGAAGATGGGATGGGCAAGACACACGCCTCACGGGCTGGTAGCACGCAAACAGAGGAGCAGGGAGCTACGCTAAGCAGGCAAAGAGAAAAGTCATGTATGAGTCTCATGCACTGTGACCGGTAGTAATACTGGCTCTAACACCATTAGACAGTAGTCTAAACATCATAAATTACAACAGTAACAAGACACTAAGCAAATGACAAATGCTGTATGGCATAAAGACGCCTTATATAATACAAGCTCCAGGCAGGCGCACACATGTCAAGACATATATTGAGTCTCAGGAAATGTATACAGTCAATAGTCTCTGTGGCGCAATCGGTTAGCGCGTTCGGCTGTTAACCGAAAGGTTGGTGGTTCAAGCCCACCCAGGGACGTAGCCTTTTGTCTGCATGAAACACAGATACGTACCTTTGCTCTTTCCTGCGTGCGATCCTTTCCCTGAATAGTTCAATCCTCAGCGTTCTCACTGCACCTGCAGTCAATTTCAATAATTAGGATAGAAAACAAAAGGCCAAGCCCTGTAATACAACCGTAGGCATATAAGCAGAGGAAAATAAGTCAAAAGGCCCACAGCATTTGTTCATCTGGCATCGAAGGCTGCAAGTGTAAGGACCTCGTGGCCCAACGGTAGCGCGTCTGACTCCAGATCAGAAGGTTGCGTGTTCAAATCACGTCGGGGTCACTGCTTACCATTTTATTCCCCACTGAGTTCATATATATCATTTCGAAAACAAAGTCAAAAGAAAGCAACCTTGCATTGGCCGGGAATCGAACCCGGGCCTCCCGCGTGGCAGGCGAGAATTTTACCACTGAACCACCAATGCTTCACATGGTGTGTTCACAGCAAGAGCTCTGTCCAAGACAGTGGTCAGGTTCACACACTTAAATTGTACACATATGAACAAAGTGTGCGCAGCAGACATGATAACGCCAACGTTTCACATGATGATGGCAAGAATCAGATGCAGGAGACTATAAGTAATAATGTCTTTGCATTTGCTGAGGTCACTGGCTTGGTACTAGAGTTGTGGTTATCAGGGCATGATGGCAGGCTGCTCCTGACAGAAGTGGCTCACAGAATGCACCCGCCAGATCACCAGCACTATTGTGTTTCAGATCATGTCACTGAACTCTCCTCCTGGAAAATCCTTCCCACTGGCTTTGCCAGATTCTGTGTCCTCCCCAAAATGCTGGGGTGAAACGGGCAGAGTTCTGCGCCCTGCGCCCCTTTACGCGTCCCTAACGCCATCCCAACGCGCCCTGGTCGGGCACAGCCCTGGTCGGGCTTAGATCACTGGAGCCTCTGGAGATCAAGAACTCCGGAAGCCTAGGGTCAGGCCTATTGCAGAGGCATCTTGTGCCTGGCCATTCCGGGATTGTTGTGTTTCAGGGCCTAGCCATCAATACTCCTGGGATTTCTTTCCATGAGAACCCTCATGTCCCTGTCCTCCCACAAGCCCGAGCTTTTATGTAAAATAAAGTGTGCTCTGTGGGCCTTCCCCTATGTGCTCTCTGCCTAATCTCTTTCTCCCAAGCTGAGCTCTGCAGGTAAATGTATCTATCTGACTGAGGGGCTAGGGAGGGCCTTTCCCAGCAGTCTTACAAGCCAAGAGTTCAGAGAAAGCACCTGCTCTGGGAAGGAGACTCTGCTCACAGAGAAGACAA
>NC_141685.1:200518868-200553868 GCF_964263255.1 Lissotriton vulgaris | reverse complement strand
AGAAAGCACCTGCTCTGGGAAGGAGACTCTGCTCACAGAAAAGACAAGTCCAACATAACACAGTGAAGATGGGATGGGCAAGACACACGCCTCACGGGCTGGTAGCACGCAAACAGAGGAGCAGGGAGCTACGCTAAGCAGGCAAAGAGAAAAGTCATGTATGAGTCTCATGCACTGTGACCGGTAGTAATACTGGCTCTAACACCATTAGACAGTAGTCTACACATCATAAATTACAACAGTAACAAGACACTAAGCAAATGACAAATGCTGTATGGCATAAAGACGCCTTATATAATACAAGCTCCAAGCAGGCGCACACATGTCAAGACATATATTGAGTCTCAGGAAATGTATACAGTCAATAGTCTCTGTGGCGCAATCGGTTAGCGCGTTCGGCTGTTAACCGAAAGGTTGGTGGTTCAAGCCCACCCAGGGACGTTGCCTTTTGTCTGCATGAAACACAGATTTGCTCTTTCCTGCGTGCGATCCTTTCCCTGAATAGTTCAATCCTCAGCGTTCTCACTGCACCTGCAGTCAATTTCAATAATTAGGATAGAAAACAAAAGGCCAAGCCCTGTAATACAACCGTAGGCATATAAGCAGAGGAAAATAAGTCAAAAGGCCCACAGCATTTGTTCATCTGGCATCGAAGGCTGCAAGTGTAAGGACCTCGTGGCGCAACGGTAGCGCGTCTGACTCCAGATCAGAAGGTTGCGTGTTCAAATCACGTCGGGGTCACTGCTTACCATTTTATTCCCCACTGAGTTCATATATATCATTTCGAAAACAAAGTCAAAAGAAAGCAACCTTGCATTGGCCGGGAATCGAACCCGGGCCTCCTGCGTGGCAGGCGAGAATTCTACCACTGAACCACCAATGCTTCACATGGTGTGTTCACAGCAAGAGCTCTGTCCAAGACAGTGGTCAGGTTCACACACTTAAATTGTACACATATGAACAAAGTGTGCGCAGCAGACATGATAACGCCAACGTTTCACATGATGAAGGCAAGAATCAGATGCAGGAGACTATAAGTAATAATGTCTTTGCATTTGCTGAGGTCACTGGCTTGGTACTAGAGTTGTGGTTATCAGGGCATGATGGCAGGCTGCTCCTGACAGAAGTGGCTCACAGAATGCACCCGCCAGATCACCAGCACTATTGTGTTTCAGATCATGTCACTGAACTCTCCTCCTGGAAAATCCTTCCCACTGGCTTTGCCAGATTCTGTGTCCTCCCCAAAATGCTGGGGTGAAACGGGCAGAGTTCTGCGCCCTGCGCCCCTTTACGCGTCCCTAACGCCATCCCAACGCGCCCTGGTCGGGCACAGCCCTGGTCGGGCTTAGATCACTGGAGCCTCTGGAGATCAAGAACTCCGGAAGCCTAGGGTCAGGCCTATTGCAGAGGCATCTTGTGCCTGGCCATTCCGGGATTGTTGTGTTTCAGGGCCTAGCCATCAATACTCCTGGGATTTCTTTCCATGAGAACCCTCATGTCCCTGTCCTCCCACAATCCCGAGCTTTTATGTAAAATAAAGTGTGCTCTGTGGGCCTTCCCCTATGTGCTCTCTGCCTAATCTCTTTCTCCCAAGCTGAGCTCTGCAGGTAAATGTATCTATCTGACTGAGGGGCTAGGGAGGGCCTTTCCCAGCAGTCTTACAAGCCAAGAGTTCAGAGAAAGCACCTGCTCTGGGAAGGAGACTCTGCTCACAGAGAAGACAAGTCCAACATAACACAGTGAAGATGGGATGGGCAAGACACACGCCTCACGGGCTGGTAGCACGCAAACAGAGGAGCAGGGAGCTACGCTAAGCAGGCAAAGAGAAAAGTCATGTATGAGTCTCATGCACTGTGACCGGTAGTAATACTGGCTCTAACACCATTAGACAGTAGTCTACACATCATAAATTACAACAGTAACAAGACACTAAGCAAATGACAAATGCTGTATGGCATAAAGACGCCTTATATAATACAAGCTCCAGGCAGGCGCACACATGTCAAGACATATATTGAGTCTCAGGAAATGTATACAGTCAATAGTCTCTGTGGCGCAATCGGTTAGTGCGTTCGGCTGTTAACCGAAAGGTTGGTGGTTCAAGCCCACCCAGGGACGTAGCCTTTTGTCTGCATGAAACACAGATACGTACCTTTGCTCTTTCCTGCGTGCGATCCTTTCCCTGAATAGTTCAATCCTCAGCGTTCTCACTGCACCTGCAGTCAATTTCAATAATTAGGATAGAAAACAAAAGGCCAAGCCCTGTAATACAACCGTAGGCATATAAGCAGAGGAAAATAAGTCAAAAGGCCCACAGGCCCACAGCATTTGATCATCTGGCATCGAAGGCTGCAAGTGTAAGGACCTCGTGGCGCAACGGTAGCGCGTCTGACTCCAGATCAGAAGGTTGCGTGTTCAAATCACGTCGGGGTCACTGCTTACTGTTTTATTCCCCACTGAGTTCATATATATCATTTCGAAAACAAAGTCAAAAGAAAGCAACCTTGCATTGGCCGGGAATCGAACCCGGGCCTCCCGCGTGGCAGGCGAGAATTCTACCACTGAACCACCAATGCTTCACATGGTGTGTTCACAGCAAGAGCTCTGTCCAAGACAGTGGTCAGGTTCACACACTTAAATTGTACACATATGAACAAAGTGTGCGCAGCAGACATGATAACGCCAACGTTTCACATGATGATGGCAAGAATCAGATGCAGGAGACTATAAGTAATAATGTCTTTGCATTTGCTGAGGTCACTGGCTTGGTACTAGAGTTGTGGTTATCAGGGCATGATGGCAGGCTGCTCCTGACAGAAGTGGCTCACAGAATGCACCCGCCAGATCACCAGCACTATTGTGTTTCAGATCATGTCACTGAACTCTCCTCCTGGAAAATCCTTCCCACTGGCTTTGCCAGATTCTGTGTCCTCCCCAAAATGCTGGGGTGAAACGGGCAGAGTTCTGCGCCCTGCGCCCCTTTACGCGTCCCTAATGCCATCCCAACGCGCCCTGGTCGGGCTTAGATCACTGGAGCCTCTGGAGATCAAGAACTCCGGAAGCCTAGGGTCAGGCCTATTGCAGAGGCATCTTGTGCCTGGCCATTCCGGGATTGTTGTGTTTCAGGGCCTAGCCATCAATACTCCTGGGATTTCTTTCCAGGAGAACCCTCATGTCCCTGTCCTCCCACAAGCCCGAGCTTTTATGTAAAATAAAGTGTGCTCTGTGGGCCTTCCCCTATGTGCTCTCTGCCTAATCTCTTTCTCCCAAGCTGAGCTCTGCAGGTAAATGTATCTATCTGACTGAGGGGCTAGGGAGGGCCTTTCCCAGCAGTCTTACAAGCCAAGAGTTCAGAGAAAGCACCTGCTCTGGGAAGGAGACTCTGCTCACAGAAAAGACAAGTCCAACATAACACAGTGAAGATGGGATGGGCAAGACACACGCCTCACGGGCTGGTAGCACGCAAACAGAGGAGCAGGGAGCTACGCTAAGTAGGCAAAGAGAAAAGTCATGTATGAGTCTCATGCACTGTGACCGGTAGTAATACTGGCTCTAACACCATTAGACAGTAGTCTACACATCATAAATTACAACAGTAACAAGACACTAAGCAAATGACAAATGCTGTATGGCATAAAGACGCCTTATATAATACAAGCTCCAAGCAGGCGCACACATGTCAAGACATATATTGAGTCTCAGGAAATGTATACAGTCAATAGTCTCTGTGGCGCAATCGGTTAGCGCGTTCGGCTGTTAACCGAAAGGTTGGTGGTTCAAGCCCACCCAGGGACGTTGCCTTTTGTCTGCATGAAACACAGATTTGCTCTTTCCTGCGTGCGATCCTTTCCCTGAATAGTTCAATCCTCAGCGTTCTCACTGCACCTGCAGTCAATTTCAATAATTAGGATAGAAAACAAAAGGCCAAGCCCTGTAATACAACCGTAGGCATATAAGCAGAGGAAAATAAGTCAAAAGGCCCACAGCATTTGTTCATCTGGCATCGAAGGCTGCAAGTGTAAGGACCTCGTGGCGCAACGGTAGCGCGTCTGACTCCAGATCAGAAGGTTGCGTGTTCAAATCACGTCGGGGTCACTGCTTACCATTTTATTCCCCACTGAGTTCAGATATATCATTTCGAAAACAAAGTCAAAAGAAAGCAACCTTGCATTGGCCGGGAATCGAACCCGGGCCTCCCGCGTGGCAGGCGAGAATTCTACCACTGAACCACCAATGCTTCACATGGTGTGTTCACAGCAAGAGCTCTGTCCAAGACAGTGGTCAGGTTCACACACTTAAAGTGTACACATATGAACAAAGTGTGCGCAGCAGACATGATAACGCCAACGTTTCACATGATGATGTCAAGAATCAGATGCAGGAGACTATAAGTAATAATGTCTTTGCATTTGCTGAGGTCACTGGCTTGGTACTAGAGTTGTGGTTATCAGGGCATGATGGCAGGCTGCTCCTGACAGAAGTGGCTCACAGAATGCACCCACCAGATCACCAGCACTGTTGTGTTTCAGATCATGTCACTGAACTCTCCTCCTGGAAAATCCTTCCCACTGGCTTTGCCAGATTCTGTGTCCTCCCCAAAATGCTGGGGTGAAACGGGCAGAGTTCTGCGCCCTGCGCCCCTTTACGCGTCCCTAACGCCATCCCAACGCGCCCTGGTCGGGCACAGCCCTGGTCGGGCTTAGATCACTGGAGCCTCTGGAGATCAAGAACTCCGGAAGCCTAGGGTCAGGCCTATTGCAGAGGCATCTTGTGCCTGGCCATTCCGGGATTGTTGTGTTTCAGGGCCTAGCCATCAATACTCCTGGGATTTCTTTCCATGAGAACCCTCATGCCCCTGTCCTCCCACAAGCCCGAGCTTTTATGTAAAATAAAGTGTGCTCTGTGGGCCTTCCCCTATGTGCTCTCTGCCTAATCTCTTTCTCCCAAGCTGAGCTCTGCAGGTAAATGTATCTATCTGACTGAGGGGCTAGGGAGGGCCTTTCCCAGCAGTCTTACAAGCCAAGAGTTCAGAGAAAGCACCTGCTCTGGGAAGGAGACTCTGCTCACAGAGAAGACAAGTCCAACATAACACAGTGAAGATGGGATGGGCAAGACACACGCCTCACGGGCTGGTAGCACGCAAACAGAGGAGCAGGGAGCTACGCTAAGCAGGCAAAGAGAAAAGTCATGTATGAGTCTCATTCACTGTGACCGGTAGTAATACTGGCTCTAACACCATTAGACAGTAGTCTACACATCATAAATTACAACAGTAACAAGACACTAAGCAAATGACAAATGCTGTATGGCATAAAGACGCCTTATATAATACAAGCTCCAGGCAGGCGCACACATGTCAAGACATATATTGAGTCTCAGGAAATGTATACAGTCAATAGTCTCTGTGGCGCAATCGGTTAGCGTGTTCGGCTGTTAACCGAAAGGTTGGTGGTTCACGCCCACCCAGGGACGTAGCCTTTTTTCTGCATGAAACACAGATACGTACCTTTGCTCTTTCCTGCGTGCGATCCTTTCCCTGAATAGTTCAATCCTCAGCGTTCTCACTGCACCTGCAGTCAATTTCAATAATTAGGATAGAAAACAAAAGGCCAAGCCCTGTAATACAACCGTAGGCATATAAGCAGAGGAAAATAAGTCAAAAGGCCCACAGCATTTGTTCATCTGGCATCGAAGGCTGCAAGTGTAAGGACCTCGTGGCCCAACGGTAGCGCGTCTGACTCCAGATCAGAAGGTTGCGTGTTCAAATCACGTCGGGGTCACTGCTTACCATTTTATTCCCCACTGAGTTCATATATATCATTTCGAAAACAAAGTCAAAAGAAAGCAACCTTGCATTGGCCGGGAATCGAACCCGGGCCTCCCGCGTGGCAGGCGAGAATTCTACCACTGAACCACCAATGCTTCACATGGTGTGTTCACAGCAAGAGCTCTGTCCAAGACAGTGGTCAGGTTCACACACTTAAATTGTACACATATGAACAAAGTGTGCGCAGCAGACATGATAACGCCAACGTTTCACATGATGATGGCAAGAATCAGATGCAGGAGACTATAAGTAATAATGTCTTTGCATTTGCTGAGGTCACTGGCTTGGTACTAGAGTTGTGGTTATCAGGGCATGATGGCAGGCTGCTCCTGACAGAAGTGGCTCACAGAATGCACCCGCCAGATCACCAGCACTATTGTGTTTCAGATCATGTCACTGAACTCTCCTCCTGGAAAATCCTTCCCACTGGCTTTGCCAGATTCTGTGTCCTCCCCAAAATGCTGGGGTGAAACGGGCAGAGTTCTGCGCCCTGCGCCCCTTTACGCGTCCCTAACGCCATCCCAACGCGCCCTGGTCGGGCACAGCCCTGGTCGGGCTTAGATCACTGGAGCCTCTGGAGATCAAGAACTCCGGAAGCCTAGGGTCAGGCCTATTGCAGAGGCATCTTGTGCCTGGCCATTCCGGGATTGTTGTGTTTCAGGGCCTAGCCATCAATACTCCTGGGATTTCTTTCCATGAGAACCCTCATGTCCCTGTCCTCCCACAAGCCCGAGCTTTTATGTAAAATAAAGTGTGCTCTGTGGGCCTTCCCCTATGTGCTCTCTGCCTAATCTCTTTCTCCCAAGCTGAGCTCTGCAGGTAAATGTATCTATCTGACTGAGGGGCTAGGGAGGGCCTTTCCCAGCAGTCTTACAAGCCAAGAGTTCAGAGAAAGCACCTGCTCTGGGAAGGAGACTCTGCTCACAGAGAAGACAAGTCCAACATAACACAGTGAAGATGGGATGGGCAAGACACACGCCTCACGGGCTGGTAGCACGCAAACAGAGGAGCAGGGAGCTACGCTAAGCAGGCAAAGAGAAAAGTCATGTATGAGTCTCATGCACTGTGACCGGTAGTAATACTGGCTCTAACACCATTAGACAGTAGTCTACACATCATAAATTACAACAGTAACAAGACACTAAGCAAATGACAAATGCTGTATGGCATAAAGACGCCTTATATAATACAAGCTCCAGGCAGGCGCACACATGTCAAGACATATATTGAGTCTCAGGAAATGTATACAGTCAATAGTCTCTGTGGCGCAATCGGTTAGCGCGTTCGGCTGTTAACCGAAAGGTTGGTGGTTCAAGCCCACCCAGGGACGTAGCCTTTTGTCTGCATGAAACACAGATACGTACCTTTGCTCTTTCCTGCGTGCGATCCTTTCCCTGAATAGTTCAATCCTCAGCGTTCTCACTGCACCTGCAGTCAATTTCAATAATTAGGATAGAAAACAACAGGCCAAGCCCTGTAATACAACCGTAGGCATATAAGCAGAGGAAAATAAGTCAAAAGGCCCACAGCATTTGTTCATCTGGCATCAAAGGCTGCAAGTGTAAGGACCTCGTGGCGCAACGGTAGCGCGTCTGACTCCAGATCAGAAGGTTGCGTGTTCAAATCACGTCGGGGGCACTGCTTACCATTTTATTCCCCACTGAGTTAATATATATCATTTCGAAAACAAAGTCAAAAGAAAGCAACCTTGCATTGGCCGGGAATCGAACCCGGGCCTCCCGCGTGGCAGGCGAGAATTCTACCACTGAACCACCAATGCTTCACATGGTGTGTTCATAGGCAGAGCTCTGTCTAAGACAGTGGTCAGGTTCACACACTTAAATTGTACACATATGAACAAAGTGTGCGCAGCAGACATGATAACGCCAACGTTTCACATGATGATGGCAAGAATCAGATGCAGGAGACTATAAGTAATAATGTCTTTGCATTTGCTGAGGTCACTGGCTTGGTACTAGAGTTGTGGTTATCAGGGCATGATGGCAGGCTGCTCCTGACAGAAGTGGCTCACAGAATGCACCCGCCAGATCACCAGCACTATTGTGTTTCAGATCATGTCACTGAACTCTCCTCCTGGAAAATCCTTCCCACTGGCTTTGCCAGATTCTGTGTCCTCCCCAAAATGCTGGGGTGAAACGGGCAGAGTTCTGCGCCCTGCGCCCCTTTACGCGTCCCTAACGCGCTCCCATCGCGCCCTGGTCGGGCACAGCCCTGGTCGGGCTTAGATCACTGGAGCCTCTGGAAATCAAGAACTCCGGAAGCCTAGGGTCAGGCCTATTGCAGAGGCATCTTGTGCCTGGCCATTCCGGGATTGTTGTGTTTCAGGGCCTAGCCATCAATACTCCTGGGATTTCTTTCCATGAGAACCCTCATGTCCCTGTCCTCCCACAAGCCCGAGCTTTTATGTAAAATAAAGTGTGCTCTGTGGGCCTTCCCCTATGTGCTCTCTGCCTAATCTCTTTCTCCCAAGCTGAGCTCTGCAGGTAAATGTATCTATCTGACTGAGGGGCTAGGGAGGGCCTTTCCCAGCAGTCTTACAAGCCAAGAGTTCAGAGAAAGCACCTGCTCTGGGAAGGAGACTCTGCTCACAGAGAAGACAAGTCCAACATAACACAGTGAAGATGGGATGGGCAAGACACACGCCTCACGGACTGGTAGCACGCAAACAGAGGAGCAGGGAGCTACGCTAAGCAGGCAAAGAGAAAAGTCATGAATGAGTCTCATGCACTGTGACCGGTAGTAATACTGGCTCTAACACCATTAGACAGTAGTCTACACATCATAAATTACAACAGTAACAAGACACTAAGCAAATGACAAATGCTGTATGGCATAAAGACGCCTTATATAATACAAGCTCCAGGCAGGCGCACACATGTCAAGACATATATTGAGTCTCAGGAAATGTATACAGTCAATAGTCTCTGTGGCGCAATCGGTTAGCGCGTTTGGCTGTTAACCGAAAGGTTGGTGGTTCAAGCCCACCCAGGGACGTAGCCTTTTGTCTGCATGAAACACAGATACGTACCTTTGCTCTTTCCTGCGTGCGATCCTTTCCCTGAATAGTTCAATCCTCAGCGTTCTCACTGCACCTGCAGTCAATTTCAATAATTAGGATAGAAAACAAAAGGCCAAGCCCTGTAATACAACCGTAGGCATATAAGCAGAGGAAAATAAGTCAAAAGGCCCACAGCATTTGTTCATCTGGCATCAAAGGCTGCAAGTGTAAGGACCTCGTGGCGCAACGGTAGCGCGTCTGACTCCAGATCAGAAGGTTGCGTGTTCAAATCACGTCGGGGTCACTGCTTACCATTTTATTCCCCACTGAGTTCATATATATCATTTCGAAAACAAAGTCAAAAGAAAGCAACCTTGCATTGGCCGGGAATCGAACCCGGGCCTCCCGCGTGGCAGGCGAGAATTCTACCACTGAACCACCAATGCTTCACATGGTGTGTTTACAGCAAGAGCTCTGTCCAAGACAGTGGTCAGGTTCACACACTTAAATTGTACACATATGAACAAAGTGTGCGCAGCAGACATGATAACGCCAACGTTTCACATGATGATGGCAAGAATCAGATGCAGGAGACTATAAGTAATAATGTCTTTGCATTTGCTGAGGTCACTGGCTTGGTACTAGAGTTGTGGTTATCAGGGCATGATGGCAGGCTGCTCCTGACAGAAGTGGCTCACAGAATGCACCCGCCAGATCACCAGCACTATTGTGTTTCAGATCATGTCACTGAACTCTCCTCCTGGAAAATCCTTCCCACTGGCTTTGCCAGATTCTGTGTCCTCCCCAAAATGCTGGGGTGAAACGGGCAGAGTTCTGCGCCCTGCGCCCCTTTACGCGTCCCTAACGCCATCCCAACGCGCCCTGGTCGGGCACAGCCCTGGTCGGGCTTAGATCACTGGAGCCTCTGGAGATCAAGAACTCCGGAAGCCTAGGGTCAGGCCTATTGCAGAGGCATCTTGTGCCTGGCCATTCCGGGATTGTTGTGTTTCAGGGCCTAGCCATCAATACTCCTGGGATTTCTTTCCATGAGAACCCTCATGTCCCTGTCCTCCCACAAGCCCGAGCTTTTATGTAAAATAAAGTGTGCTCTGTGGGCCTTCCCCTATGTGCTCTCTGCCTAATCTCTTTCTCCCAAGCTGAGCTCTGCAGGTAAATGTATCTATCTGACTGAGGGGCTAGGGAGGGCCTTTCCCAGCAGTCTTACAAGCCAAGAGTTCAGAGAAAGCACCTGCTCTGGGAAGGAGACTCTGCTCACAGAGAAGACAAGTCCAACATAACACAGTGAAGATGGGATGGGCAAGACACACGCCTCACGGGCTGGTAGCACGCAAACAGAGGAGCAGGGAGCTACGCTAAGCAGGCAAAGAGAAAAGTCATGTATGAGTCTCATGCACTGTGACCGGTAGTAATACTGGCTCTAACACCATTAGACAGTAGTCTACACATCATAAATTACAACAGTAACAAGACACTAAGCAAATGACAAATGCTGTATGGCATAAAGACGCCTTATATAATACAAGCTCCAGGCAGGCGCACACATGTCAAGACATATATTGAGTCTCAGGAAATGTATACAGTCAATAGTCTCTGTGGCGCAATCGGTTAGCGCGTTCGGCTGTTAACCGAAAGGTTGGTGGTTCAAGCCCACCCAGGGACGTAGCCTTTTGTCTGCATGAAACACAGATACGTACCTTTGCTCTTTCCTGCGTGCGATCCTTTCCCTGAATAGTTCAATCCTCAGCGTTCTCACTGCACCTGCAGTCAATTTCAATAATTAGGATAGAAAACAAAAGGCCAAGCCCTGTAATACAACCGTAGGCATATAAGCAGAGGAAAATAAGTCAAAAGGCCCACAGCATTTGTTCATCTGGCATCGAAGGCTGCAAGTGTAAGGACCTCGTGGCGCAACGGTAGCGCGTCTGACTCCAGATCAGAAGGTTGCGTGTTCAAATCACGTCGGGGTCACTGCTTACCATTTTATTCCCCACTGAGTTCATATATATCATTTTGAAAACAAAGTCAAAAGAAAACAACCTTGCATTGGCCGGGAATCGAACCCGGGACTCCCGCGTGGCAGGCGAGAATTCTACCACTGACCCACCAATGCTTCACATGGTGTGTTCACAGCAAGAGCTCTGTCCAAGACAGTGGTCAGGTTCACACACTTAAATTGTACACATATGAACAAAGTGTGCGCAGCAGACATGATAACGCCAACGTTTCACATGATGATGGCAAGAATCAGATGCAGGAGACTATAAGTAATAATGTCTTTGCATTTGCTGAGGTCACTGGCTTGGTACTAGAGTTGTGGTTATCAGGGCATGATGGCAGGCTGCTCCTGACAGAAGTGGCTCACAGAATGCACCCGCCAGATCACCAGCACTATTGTGTTTCAGATCATGTCACTGAACTCTCCTCCTGGAAAATCCTTCCCACTGGCTTTGCCAGATTCTGTGTCCTCCCCAAAATGCTGGGGTGAAAAGGGCAGAGTTCTGCGCCCTGCGCCCCTTTACGCGTCCCTAACGCCATTCCAACGCGCCCTGGTCGGGCACAGCCCTGGTCGGGCTTAGATCACTGGAGCCTCTGGAGATCAAGAACTCCGGAAGCCTAGGGTCAGGCCTATTGCAGAGGCATCTTGTGCCTGGCCATTCCGGGATTGTTGTGTTTCAGGGCCTAGCCATCAATACTCCTGGGATTTCTTTCCATGAGAACCCTCATGTCCCTGTCCTCCCACAAGCCCGAGCTTTTATGTAAAATAAAGTGTGCTCTGTGGGCCTTCCCCTATGTGCTCTCTGCCTAATCTCTTTCTCCCAAGCTGAGCTCTGCAGGTAAATGTATCTATCTGACTGAGGGGCTAGGGAGGGCCTTTCCCAGCAGTCTTACAAGCCAAGAGTTCAGAGAAAGCACCTGCTCTGGGAAGGAGACTCTGCTCACAGAGAAGACAAGTCCAACATAACACAGTGAAGATGGGATGGGCAAGACACACGCCTCACGGGCTGGTAGCACGCAAACAGAGGAGCAGGGAGCTACGCTAAGCAGGCAAAGAGAAAAGTCATGTATGAGTCTCATGCACTGTGACCGGTAGTAATACTGGCTCTAACACCATTAGACAGTAGTCTACACATCATAAATTACAACAGTAACAAGACACTAAGCAAATGACAAATGCTGTATGGCATAAAGACGCCTTATATAATACAAGCTCCAGGCAGGCGCACACATGTCAAGACATATATTGAGTCTCAGGAAATGTATACAGTCAATAGTCTCTGTGGCGCAATCGGTTAGCGCGTTCGACTGTTAACCGAAAGGTTGGTGGTTCAAGCCCACCCAGGGACGTAGCCTTTTGTCTGCATGAAACACAGATACGTACCTTTGCTCTTTCCTGCGTGCGATCCTTTCCCTGAATAGTTCAATCCTCAGCGTTCTCACTGCACCTGCAGTCAATTTCAATAATTAGGATAGAAAACAAAAGGCCAAGCCCTGTAATAAAACCGTAGGCATATAAGCAGAGGAAAATAAGTCAAAAGGCCCACAGCATTTGTTCATCTGGCATCGAAGGCTGCAAGTGTAAGGACCTCGTGGCGCAACGGTAGCGCGTCTGACTCCAGATCAGAAGGTTGCGTGTTCAAATCACGTCGGGGTCACTGCTTACCATTTTATTCCCCACTGAGTTCATATATATCATTTCGAAAACAAAGTCAAAAGAAAGCAACCTTGCATTGGCCGGGAATCGAACCCGGGCCTCCCGCGTGGCAGGCGAGAATTCTACCACTGAACCACCAATGCTTCACATGGTGTGCTCACAGCAAGAGCTCTGTCCAAGACAGTGGTCAGGTTCACACACTTAAATTGTACACATATGAACAAAGTGTGCGCAGCAGACATGATAACGCCAACGTTTCACATGATGATGGCAAGAATCAGATGCAGGAGACTATAAGTAATAATGTCTTTGCATTTGCTGAGGTCACTGGCTTGGTACTAGAGTTGTGGTTATCAGGGCATGATGGCAGGCTGCTCCTGACAGAAGTGGCTCACAGAATGCACCCGCCAGATCACCAGCACTATTGTGTTTCAGATCATGTCACTGAACTCTCCTCCTGGAAAATCCTTCCCACTGGCTTTGCCAGATTCTGTGTCCTCCCCAAAATGCTGGGGTGAAACGGGCAGAGTTCTGTGCCCTGCGCCCCTTTACGCGTCCCTAACGCCATCCCAACGCGCCCTGGTCGGGCACAGCCCTGGTCGGGCTTAGATCACTGGAGCCTTTGGAGATCAAGAACTCCGGAAGCCTAGGGTCAGGCCTATTGCAGAGGCATCTTGTGCCTGGCCATTCCGGGATTGTTGTGTTTCAGGGCCTAGCCATCAATACTCCTGGGATTTCTTTCCATGAGAACCCTCATGTCCCTGTCCTCCCACAAGCCCGAGCTTTTATGTAAAATAAAGTGTGCTCTGTGGGCCTTCCCCTATGTGCTCTCTGCCTAATCTCTTTCTCCCAAGCTGAGCTCTGCAGGTAAATGTATCTATCTGACTGAGGGGCTAGGGAGGGCCTTTCCCAGCAGTCTTACAAGCCAAGAGTTCAGAGAAAGCACCTGCTCTGGGAAGGAGACTCTGCTCACAGAGAAGACAAGTCCAACATAACACAGTGAAGATGGGATGGGCAAGACACACGCCTCACGGGCTGGTAGCACGCAAACAGAGGAGCAGGGAGCTACGCTAAGCAGGCAAAGAGAAAAGTCATGTATGAGTCTCATGCACTGTGACCGGTAGTAATACTGGCTCTAACACCATTAGACAGTAGTCTACACATCATAAATTACAACATTAACAAGACACTAAGCAAATGACAAATGCTGTATGGCATAAAGACGCCTTATATAATACAAGCTCCAGGCAGGCGCACACATGTCAAGACATATATTGAGTCTCAGGAAATGTATACAGTCAATAGTCTCTGTGGCGCAATTGGTTAGCGCGTTCGGCTGTTAACCGAAAGGTTGGTGGTTCAAGCCCACCCAGGGACGTAGCCTTTTGTCTGCATGAAACACAGATACGTACCTTTGCTCTTTCCTGCGTGCGATCCTTTCCCTGAATAGTTCAATCCTCAGCGTTCTCACTGCACCTGCAGTCAATTTCAATAATTAGGATAGAAAACAAAAGGCCAAGCCCTGTAATACAACCGTAGGCATATAAGCAGAGGAAAATAAGTCAAAAGGCCCACAGCATTTGTTCATCTGGCATCAAAGGCTGCAAGTGTAAGGACCTCGTGGCGCTATGGTAGCGCGTCTGACTCCAGACCAGAAGGTTGCGTGTTCAAATCACGTCGGGGTCACTGCTTACCATTTTATTCCCCACTGAGTTCATATATATCATTTCGAAAACAAAGTCAAAAGAAAGCAACCTTGCATTGGCCGGGAATCGAACCCGGGCCTCCCGCATGGCAGGCGAGAATTCTACCACTGAACCACCAATGCTTCACATGGTGTGTTCACAGCAAGAGCTCTGTCCAAGACAGTGGTCAGGTTCACACACTTAAATTGTACACATATGAACAAAGTGTGCGCAGCAGACATGATAACGCCAACGTTTCACATGATGATGGCAAGAATCAGATGCAGGAGACTATAAGTAATAATGTCTTTGCATTTGCTGAGGTCACTGGCTTGGTACTAGAGTTGTGGTTATCAGGGCATGATGGCAGGCTGCTCCTGACAGAAGTGGCTCACAGAATGCACCCGCCAGATCACCAGCACTATTGTGTTTCAGATCATGTCACTGAACTCTCCTCCTGGAAAATCCTTCCCACTGGCTTTGCCAGATTCTGTGTCCTCCCCAAAATGCTGGGGTGAAACGGGCAGAGTTCTGCGCCCTGCGCCCCTTTACGCGTCCCTAACGCCATCCCAACGCGCCCTGGTCGGGCACAGCCCTGGTCGGGCTTAGATCACTGGAGCCTCTGGAGATCAAGAACTCCGGAAGCCTAGGGTCAGGCCTATTGCAGAGGCATCTTGTGCCTGGCCATTCCGGGATTGTTGTGTTTCAGGGCCTAGCCATCAATACTCCTGGGATTTCTTTCCAGGAGAACCCTCATGTCCCTGTCCTCCCACAAGCCCGAGCTTTTATGTAAAATAAAGTGTGCTCTGTGGGCCTTCCCCTATGTGCTCTCTGCCTAATCTCTTTCTCCCAAGCTGAGCTCTGCAGGTAAATGTATCTATCTGACTGAGGGGCTAGGGAGGGCCTTTCCCAGCAGTCTTACAAGCCAAGAGTTCAGAGAAAGCACCTGCTCTGGGAAGGAGACTCTGCTCACAGAGAAGACAAGTCCAACATAACACAGTGAAGATGGGATGGGCAAGACACACGCCTCACGGGCTGGTAGCACGCAAACAGAGGAGCAGGGAGCTACGCTAAGCAGGCAAAGAGAAAAGTCATGTATGAGTCTCATGCACTGTGACCGGTAGTAATACTGGCTCTAACACCATTAGACAGTAGTCTACACATCATAAATTACAACAGTAACAAGACACTAAGCAAATGACAAATGCTGTATGGCATAAAGACGCCTTATATAATACAAGCTCCAGGCAGGCGCACACATGTCAAGACATATATTGAGTCTCAGGAAATGTATACAGTCAATAGTCTCTGTGGCGCAATCGGTTAGCGCGTTCGGCTGTTAACCGAAAGGTTGGTGGTTCAAGCCCACCCAGGGACGTAGCCTTTTGTCTGCATGAAACACAGATACGTACCTTTGCTCTTTCCTGCGTGCGATCCTTTCCCTGAATAGTTCAATCCTCAGCGTTCTCACTGCACCTGCAGTCAATTTCAATAATTAGGATAGAAAACAAAAGGCCAAGCCCTGTAATACAACCGTAGGCATATAAGCAGAGGAAAATAAGTCAAAAGGCCCACAGCATTTGTTCATCTGGCATCGAAGGCTGCAAGTGTAAGGACCTCGTGGTGCAACGGTAGCGCGTCTGACTCCAGATCAGAAGGTTGCGTGTTCAAATCACGTCGGGGTCACTGCTTACCATTTTATTCCCCACTGAGTTCATATATATCATTTCGAAAACAAAGTCAAAAGAAAGCAACCTTGCATTGGCCGGGAATAGAACCCGGGCCTCCCGCGTGGCAGGCGAGAATTCTACCACTGAACCACCAATGCTTCACATGGTGTGTTCACAGCAAGAGCTCTGTCCAAGACAGTGGTCAGGTTCACACACTTAAATTGTACACATATGAACAAAGTGTGCGCAGCAGACATGATAACGCCAACGTTTCACATGATGATGGCAAGAATCAGATGCAGGAGACTATAAGTAATAATGTCTTTGCATTTGCTGAGGTCACTGGCTTGGTACTAGAGTTGTGGTTATCAGGGCATGATGGCAGGCTGCTCCTGACAGAAGTGGCTCACAGAATGCACCCGCCAGATCACCAGCACTATTGTGTTTCAGATCATGTCACTGAACTCTCCTCCTGGAAAATCCTTCCCACTGGCTTTGCCAGATTCTGTGTCCTCCCCAAAATGCTGGGGTGAAACGGGCAGAGTTCTGCGCCCTGCGCCCCTTTACGCGTCCCTAACGCCATCCCAACGCGCCCTGGTCGGGCACAGCCCTGGTCGGGCTTAGATCACTGGAGCCTCTGGAGATCAAGAACTCCGGAAGCCTAGGGTCAGGCCTATTGCAGAGGCATCTTGTGCCTGGCCATTCCGGGATTGTTGTGTTTCAGGGCCTAGCCATCAATACTCCTGGGATTTCTTTCCATGAGAACCCTCATGTCCCTGTCCTCCCACAAGCCCGAGCTTTTATGTAAAATAAAGTGTGCTCTGTGGGCCTTCCCCTATGTGCTCTCTGCCTAATCTCTTTCTCCCAAGCTGAGCTCTGCAGGTAAATGTATCTATCTGACTGAGGGGCTAGGGAGGGCCTTTCCCAGCAGTCTTACAAGCCAAGAGTTCAGAGAAAGCACCTGCTCTGGGAAGGAGACTCTGCTCACAGAGAAGACAAGTCCAACATAACACAGTGAAGATGGGATGGGCAAGACACACGCCTCACGGGCTGGTAGCACGCAAACAGAGGAGCAGGGAGCTACGCTAAGCAGGCAAAGAGAAAAGTCATGTATGAGTCTCATGCACTGTGACCGGTAGTAATACTGGCTCTAACACCATTAGACAGTAGTCTACACATCATAAATTACAACAGTAACAAGACACTAAGCAAATGACAAATGCTGTATGGCATAAAGACGCCTTATATAATACAAGCTCCAGGCAGGCGCACACATGTCAAGACATATATTGAGTCTCAGGAAATGTATACAGTCAATAGTCTCTGTGGCACAATCGGTTAGCGCGTTCGGCTGTTAACCGAAAGGTTGGTGGTTTAAGCCCACCCAGGGACGTAGCCTTTTGTCTGCATGAAACACAGATACGTACCTTTGCTCTTTCCTGCGTGCGATCCTTTCCCTGAATAGTTCAATCCTCAGCGTTCTCACTGCACCTGCAGTCAATTTCAATAATTAGGATAGAAAACAAAAGGCCAAGCCCTGTAATACAACCGTAGGCATATAAGCAGAGGAAAATAAGTCAAAAGGCCCACAGCATTTGTTCATCTGGCATCGAAGGCTGCAAGTGTAAGGACCTTGTGGCGCAACGGTAGCGCGTCTGACTCCAGATCAGAAGGTTGCGTGTTCAAATCACGTCGGGGTCACTGCTTACCATTTTATTCCCCACTGAGTTCATATATATCATTTCGAAAACAAAGTCAAAAGAAAGCAACCTTGCATTGGCCGGGAATCGAACCCGGGCCTCCCGCGTGGCAGGCGAGAATTCTACCACTGAACCACCAATGCCTCACATGGTGTGTTCACAGCAAGAGCTCTGTCCAAGACAGTGGTCAGGTTCACACACTTAAATTGTACACATATGAACAAAGTGTGCGCAGCAGACATGATAACGCCAACGTTTCACATGATGATGGCAAGAATCAGATGCAGGAGACTATAAGTAATAATGTCTTTGCATTTGCTGAGGTCACTGGCTTGGTACTAGAGTTGTGGTTATCAGGGCATGATGGCAGGCTGCTCCTGACAGAAGTGGCTCACAGAATGCACCCGCCAGATCACCAGCACTATTGTGTTTCAGATCATGTCACTGAACTCTCCTCCTGGAAAATCCTTCCCACTGGCTTTGCCAGATTCTGTGTCCTCCCCAAAATGCTGGGGTGAAACGGGCAGAGTTCTGCGCCCTGCGCCCCTTTACGCGTCCCTAATGCCATCCCAACGCGCCCTGGTCGGGCTTAGATCACTGGAGCCTCTGGAGATCAAGAACTCCGGAAGCCTAGGGTCAGGCCTATTGCAGAGGCATCTTGTGCCTGGCCATTCCGGGATTGTTGTGTTTCAGGGCCTAGCCATCAATACTCCTGGGATTTCTTTCCAGGAGAACCCTCATGTCCCTGTCCTCCCACAAGCCCGAGCTTTTATGTAAAATAAAGTGTGCTCTGTGGGCCTTCCCCTATGTGCTCTCTGCCTAATCTCTTTCTCCCAAGCTGAGCTCTGCAGGTAAATGTATCTATCTGACTGAGGGGCTAGGGAGGGCCTTTCCCAGCAGTCTTACAAGCCAAGAGTTCAGAGAAAGCACCTGCTCTGGGAAGGAGACTCTGCTCACAGAGAAGACAAGTCCAACATAACACAGTGAAGATGGGATGGGCAAGACACACGCCTCACGGGCTGGTAGCACGCAAACAGAGGAGCAGGGAGCTACGCTAAGCAGGCAAAGAGAAAAGTCATGTATGAGTCTCATGCACTGTGACCGGTAGTAATACTGGCTCTAACACCATTAGACAGTAGTCTACACATCATAAATTACAACAGTAACAAGACACTAAGCAAATGACAAATGCTGTATGGCATAAAGACGCCTTATATAATACAAGCTCCAGGCAGGCGCACACATGTCAAGACATATATTGAGTCTCAGGAAATGTATACAGTCAATAGTCTCTGTGGCGCAATCGGTTAGCGCGTTCGGCTGTTAACCGAAAGGTTGGTGGTTCAAGCCCACCCAGGGACGTAGCCTTTTGTCTGCATGAAACACAGATACGTACCTTTGCTCTTTCCTGCGTGCGATCCTTTCCCTGAATAGTTCAATCCTCAGCGTTCTCACTGCACCTGCAGTCAATTTCAATAATTAGGATAGAAAACAAAAGGCCAAGCCCTGTAATAAAACCGTAGGCATATAAGCAGAGGAAAATAAGTCAAAAGGCCCACAGCATTTGTTCATCTGGCATCGAAGGCTGCAAGTGTAAGGACCTCGTGGCGCAACGGTAGCGCGTCTGACTCCAGATCAGAAGGTTGCGTGTTCAAATCACGTCGGGGTCACTGCTTACCATTTTATTCCCCACTGAGTTCATATATATCATTTCGAAAACAAAGTCAAAAGAAAGCAACCTTGCATTGGCCGGGAATCGAACCCGGGCCTCCCGCGTGGCAGGCGAGAATTCTACCACTGAACCACCAATGCTTCACATGGTGTGTTCACAGCAAGAGCTCTGTCCAAGACAGTGGTCAGGTTCACACACTTAAATTGTACACATATGAACAAAGTGTGCACAGCAGACATGATAACGCCAACGTTTCACATGATGATGGCAAGAATCAGATGCAGGAGACTATAAGTAATAATGTCTTTGCATTTGCTGAGGTCACTGGCTTGGTACTAGAGTTGTGGTTATCAGGGCATGATGGCAGGCTGCTCCTGACAGAAGTGGCTCACAGAATGCACCCGCCAGATCACCAGCACTATTGTGTTTCAGATCATGTCACTGAACTCTCCTCCTGGAAAATCCTTCCCACTGGCTTTGCCAGATTCTGTGTCCTCCCCAAAATGCTGGGGTGAAACGGGCAGAGTTCTGCGCCCTGCGCCCCTTTACGCGTCCCTAATGCCATCCCAACGCGCCCTGGTCGTGCTTAGATCACTGGAGCCTCTGGAGATCAAGAACTCCGGAAGCCTAGGGTCAGGCCTATTGCAGAGGCATCTTGTGCCTGGCCATTCCGGGATTGTTGTGTTTCAGGGCCTAGCCATCAATACTCCTGGGATTTCTTTCCAGGAGAACCCTCATGTCCCTGTCCTCCCACAAGCCCGAGCTTTTATGTAAAATAAAGTGTGCTCTGTGGGCCTTCCCCTATGTGCTCTCTGCCTAATCTCTTTCTCCCAAGCTGAGCTCTGCAGGTAAATGTATCTATCTGACTGAGGGGCTAGGGAGGGCCTTTCCCAGCAGTCTTACAAGCCAAGAGTTCAGAGAAAGCACCTGCTCTGGGAAGGAGACTCTGCTCACAGAGAAGACAAGTCCAACATAACACAGTGAAGATGGGATGGGCAAGACACACGCCTCACGGGCTGGTAGCACGCAAACAGAGGAGCAGGGAGCTACGCTAAGCAGGCAAAGAGAAAAGTCATGTATGAGTCTCATGCACTGTGACCGGTAGTAATACTGGCTCTAACACCATTAGACAGTAGTCTACACATCATAAATTACAACAGTAACAAGACACTAAGCAAATGACAAATGCTGTATGGCATAAAGACGCCTTATATAATACAAGCTCCAGGCAGGCGCACACATGTCAAGACATATATTGAGTCTCAGGAAATGTATACAGTCAATAGTCTCTGTGGCGCAATCGGTTAGCGCGTTCGGCTGTTAACCGAAAGGTTGGTGGTTCAAGCCCACCCAGGGACGTAGCCTTTTGTCTGCATGAAACACAGATACGTACCTTTGCTCTTTCCTGCGTGCGATCCTTTCCCTGAATAGTTCAATCCTCAGCGTTCTCACTGCACCTGCAGTCAATTTCAATAATTAGGATAGAAAACAAAAGGCCAAGCCCTGTAATACAACCGTAGGCATATAAGCAGAGGAAAATAAGTCAAAAGGCCCACAGCATTTGTTCATCTGGCATCGAAGGCTGCAAGTGTAAGGACCTCGTGGCGCAACGGTAGCGCGTCTGACTCCAGATCAGAAGGTTGCGTGTTCAAATCACGTCGGGGTCACTGCTTACCATTTTATTCCCCACTGAGTTCATATATATCATTTCGAAAACAAAGTCAAAAGAAAGCAACCTTGCATTGGCCGGGAATCGAACCCGGGCCTCCCGCGTGGCAGGCGAGAATTCTACCACTGAACCACCAATGCTTCACATGGTGTGTTCACAGCAAGAGCTCTGTCCAAGACAGTGGTCAGGTTCACACACTTAAATTGTACACATATGAACAAAGTGTGCGCAGCAGACATGATAACGCCAACGTTTCACATGATGATGGCAAGAATCAGATGCGGGAGACTATAAGTAATAATGTCTTTGCATTTGCTGAGGTCACTGGCTTGGTACTAGAGTTGTGGTTATCAGGGCATGATGGCAGGCTGCTCCTGACAGAAGTGGCTCACAGAATGCACCCGCCAGATCACCAGCACTATTGTGTTTCAGATCATGTCACTGAACTCTCCTCCTGGAAAATCCTTCCCACTGGCTTTGCCAGATTCTGTGTCCTCCCCAAAATGCTGGGGTGAAACGGGCAGAGTTCTGCGCCCTGCGCCCCTTTACGCGTCCCTAATGCCATCCCAACGCGCCCTGGTCGGGCTTAGATCACTGGAGCCTCTGGAGATCAAGAACTCCGGAAGCCTAGGGTCAGGCCTATTGCAGAGGCATCTTGTGCCTGGCCATTCCGGGATTGTTGTGTTTCAGGGCCTAGCCATCAATACTCCTGGGATTTCTTTCCAGGAGAACCCTCATGTCCCTGTCCTCCCACAAGCCCGAGCTTTTATGTAAAATAAAGTGTGCTCTGTGGGCCTTCCCCTATGTGCTCTCTGCCTAATCTCTTTCTCCCAAGCTGAGCTCTGCAGGTAAATGTATCTATCTGACTGAGGGGCTAGGGAGGGCCTTTCCCAGCAGTCTTACAAGCCAAGAGTTCAGAGAAAGCACCTGCTCTGGGAAGGAGACTCTGCTCACAGAGAAGACAAGTCCAACATAACACAGTGAAGATGGGATGGGCAAGACACACGCCTCACGGGCTGGTAGCACGCAAACAGAGGAGCAGGGAGCTACGCTAAGCAGGCAAAGAGAAAAGTCATGTATGAGTCTCATGCACTGTGACCGGTAGTAATACTGGCTCTAACACCATTAGACAGTAGTCTACACATCATAAATTACAACAGTAACAAGACACTAAGCAAATGACAAATGCTGTATGGCATAAAGACGCCTTATATAATACAAGCTCCAGGCAGGCGCACACATGTCAAGACATATATTGAGTCTCAGGAAATGTATACAGTCAATAGTCTCTGTGGCGCAATCGGTTAGCGCGTTCGGCTGTTAACCGAAAGGTTGGTGGTTCAAGCCCACCCAGGGACGTAGCCTTTTGTCTGCATGAAACACAGATACGTACCTTTGCTCTTTCCTGCGTGCGATCCTTTCCCTGAATAGTTCAATCCTCAGCGTTCTCACTGCACCTGCAGTCAATTTCAATAATTAGGATAGAAAACAAAAGGCCAAGCCCTGTAATACAACCGTAGGCATATAAGCAGAGGAAAATAAGTCAAAAGGCCCACAGCATTTGTTCATCTGGCATCGAAGGCTGCAAGTGTAAGGACCTCGTGGCGCAACGGTAGCGCGTCTGACTCCAGATCAGAAGGTTGCGTGTTCAAATCACGTCGGGGTCACTGCTTACCATTTTATTCCCCACTGAGTTCATAGATATCATTTCGAAAACAAAGTCAAAAGAAAGCAACCTTGCATTGGCCGGGAATCGAACCCGGGCCTCCCGCGTGGCAGGCGAGAATTCTACCACTGAACCACCAATGCTTCACATGGTGTGTTCACAGCAAGAGCTCTGTCCAAGACAGTGGTCAGGTTCACACACTTAAATTGTACACATATGAACAAAGTGTGCGCAGCAGACATGATAACGCCAACGTTTCACATGATGATGGCAAGAATCAGATGCGGGAGACTATAAGTAATAATGTCTTTGCATTTGCTGAGGTCACTGGCTTGGTACTAGAGTTGTGGTTATCAGGGCATGATGGCAGGCTGCTCCTGACAGAAGTGGCTCACAGAATGCACCCGCCAGATCACCAGCACTATTGTGTTTCAGATCATGTCACTGAACTCTCCTCCTGGAAAATCCTTCCCACTGGCTTTGCCAGATTCTGTGTCCTCCCCAAAATGCTGGGGTGAAACAGGCAGAGTTCTGCGCCCTGCGCCCCTTTACGCGTCCCTAATGCCATCCCAACGCGCCCTGGTCGGGCTTAGATCACTGGAGCCTCTGGAGATCAAGAACTCCGGAAGCCTAGGGTCAGGCCTATTGCAGAGGCATCTTGTGCCTGGCCATTCCGGGATTGTTGTGTTTCAGGGCCTAGCCATCAATACTCCTGGGATTTCTTTCCAGGAGAACCCTCATGTCCCTGTCCTCCCACAAGCCCGAGCTTTTATGTAAAATAAAGTGTGCTCTGTGGGCCTTCCCCTATGTGCTCTCTGCCTAATCTCTTTCTCCCAAGCTGAGCTCTGCAGGTAAATGTATCTATCTGACTGAGGGGCTAGGGAGGGCCTTTCCCAGCAGTCTTACAAGCCAAGAGTTCAGAGAAAGCACCTGCTCTGGGAAGGAGACTCTGCTCACAGAGAAGACAAGTCCAACATAACACAGTGAAGATGGGATGGGCAAGACACACGCCTCACGGGCTGGTAGCACGCAAACAGAGGAGCAGGGAGCTACGCTAAGCAGGCAAAGAGAAAAGTCATGTATGAGTCTCATGCACTGTGACCGGTAGTAATACTGGCTCTAACACCATTAGACAGTAGTCTACACATCATAAATTACAACAGTAACAAGACACTAAGCAAATGACAAATGCTGTATGGCATAAAGACGCCTTATATAATACAAGCTCCAGGCAGGCGCACACATGTCAAGACATATATTGAGTCTCAGGAAATGTATACAGTCAATAGTCTCTGTGGCGCAATCGGTTAGCGCGTTCGGCTGGTAACCGAAAGGTTGGTGGTTCAAGCCCACCCAGGGACGTAGCCTTTTGTCTGCATGAAACACAGATACGTACCTTTGCTCTTTCCTGCGTGCGATCCTTTCCCTGAATAGTTCAATCCTCAGCGTTCTCACTGCACCTGCAGTCAATTTCAATAATTAGGATAGAAAACAAAAGGCCAAGCCCTGTAATACAACCGTAGGCATATAAGCAGAGGAAAATAAGTCAAAAGGCCCACAGCATTTGTTCATCTGGCATCGAAGGCTGCAAGTGTAAGGACCTCGTGGCGCAACGGTAGCGCGTCTGACTCCAGATCAGAAGGTTGCGTGTTCAAATCACGTCGGGGTCACTGCTTACCATTTTATTCCCCACTGAGTTCATAGATATCATTTCGAAAACAAAGTCAAAAGAAAGCAACCTTGCATTGGCCGGGAATCGAACCCGGGCCTCCCGCGTGGCAGGCGAGAATTCTACCACTGAACCACCAATGCTTCACATGGTGTGTTCACAGCAAGAGCTCTGTCCAAGACAGTGGTCAGGTTCACACACTTAAATTGTACACATATGAACAAAGTGTGCGCAGCAGACATGATAACGCCAACGTTTCACATGATGATGGCAAGAATCAGATGCAGGAGACTATAAGTAATAATGTCTTTGCATTTGCTGAGGTCACTGGCTTGGTACTAGAGTTGTGGTTATCAGGGCATGATGGCAGGCTGCTCCTGACAGAAGTGGCTCACAGAATGCACCCGCCAGATCACCAGCACTATTGTGTTTGAGATCATGTCACTGAACTCTCCTCCTGGAAAATCCTTCCCACTGGCTTTGCCAGATTCTGTGTCCTCCCCAAAATGCTGGGGTGAAACGGGCAGAGTTCTGCGCCCTGCGCCCCTTTACGCGTCCCTAACGCCATCCCAACGCGCCCTGGTCGGGCACAGCCCTGGTCGGGCTTAGATCACTGGAGCCTCTGGAGATCAAGAACTCCAGAAGCCTAGGGTCAGGCCTATTGCAGAGGCATCTTGTGCCTGGCCATTCCGGGATTGTTGTGTTTCAGGGCCTAGCCATCAATACTCCTGGGATTTCTTTCCATGAGAACCCTCATGTCCCTGTCCTCCCACAAGCCCGAGCTTTTATGTAAAATAAAGTGTGCTCTGTGGGCCTTCCCCTATGTGCTCTCTGCCTAATCTCTTTCTCCCAAGCTGAGCTCTGCAGGTAAATGTATCTATCTGACTGAGGGGCTAGGGAGGGCCTTTCCCAGCAGTCTTACAAGCCAAGAGTTCAGAGAAAGCACCTGCTCTGGGAAGGAGACTCTGCTCACAGAGAAGACAAGTCCAACATAACACAGTGAAGATGGGATGGGCAAGACACACGCCTCACGGGCTGTGTAGGAAGGTGGCTACCTGACTATGGTTACCCCAGATTTTTTGCCTTGTGTTTAGCTGGTTTTCGACTTAGTTGGCCTGGTTCCCTGCTAATCAGGGCCCCAGGCTATCTGCTCTCTCTGTAAAATGGATTCCATGTACCCTAGGTGCATAACTAGATTGGCTTGGGTCACCTTATCAGCCCCTGTACAGTGCACTATAGGTGCCCAGGGCATAGGTGCATCCAAGGCCTACCAGGGGCTGCAGCATATCTTTTGCCACCCCTGGCTGGCTATCTAAAATTGACACAACTGGCTGATCACTCAGCTGGGGCAAGGTGGTGTAATCACCCCTTGCTTAGATATAGTATGCCTATATCTAAACCAATCTGGACACATATAAACCTGTGAGCCACTCCTATGGCAGGCCTTAACAATCCTGAAGGCAGAGTGCGTGGTTTAATGTGAGATGGTGCTCTAGCATGAGCTGAGCCTGTCTGCAGCTGTCGGGACCAATTCCCTTAGCTGTTCTGGGATAATGCCAAACCATATACTATTAAGTGCATTATAATCCTCGCGGTTATATGTCAACTTTGGTTTGGCTTTATCAAAACATGTCGTGTAAGGTGTCATACGATTTGGAATACTACCCCCTTGCCAGTCCTGGCGACGGGGGTAGCATTCCACCCCTCTAGAGGGGACGACATGTTACTTTTGCTAAAACGCGGTTGATTTTTAAAAGAGCCTCAGATCCACAAAATGGATGCTTCTGCCACAGACACATGTCTGACCTCCTGCTGCTGACCGAAACTCAGCAGAGGAGGCATGGACAAAGGATTTCCTGTCACAGGGAGGTGTGACACCACCCCAGACAGGAAATAGTGGATTGTAGCAGGGAGGTTTGATTGAAACCAGACAGTGCCTGGGGAGCACAAGGCTTCCCCTTGCATAATCCGGTCAAACCGGTTCTGGGGCAGCCCAGCCCCAGCTCCAGTGAGACCTGGACAAAGGAAAGGGGGTGTAACCACCCCCCTTCCTGGTCCCACCCATGCGCCGCACTTTCCGTGCTGCACCCGTCTCCTGTGGGCTACTCCCGACTTCTTCATTGCTTGTCCTGACTGCTCCCAGCGAATCTCTAGGCCCTAGGCCTAACCATTGTTCGATAAGTGTTACTTATACCACTTTTTTAATATATGGTCTGAGTGGCCACCCGCCCTCATCCATAAACGTGCAACTTTATATGTGTAACAGTGCTTTTGATTTAACGCTTGTGCCCCTTTCCTCATAAAGAGTACTGGGGAGTAATTTAGAAATAAATACATATATTTTTATAATATATACTTGTGTGGTGTCCTTTCATTTGATTACAGGATTGTATGTGGTAAAACAGCTCGCTTAACACGACCTCTTAAGTTAAGCCTTTAAGGCTGCTTAGTCCATGCTACCACTAGGATAGCTTGTCTAACAAGGTTGACTTACAACCAGACATCTTTGGGGTTTGTCTGGACTGATACCCAGTGGTTCCAGAATTGGAAACACTACATATCAGGCCAACTTCTCACAGGCTGGTAGCACGCAAACAGAGGAGCAGGGAGCTACGCTAAGCAGGCAAAGAGAAAAGTCATGTATGAGTCTCATGCACTGTGACCGGTAGTAATACTGGCTCTAACACCATTAGACAGTAGTCTACACATCATAAATTACAACAGTAACAAGACACTAAGCAAATGACAAATGCTGTATGGCATAAAGACGCCTTATATAATACAAGCTCCAGGCAGGCGCACACATGTCAAGACATATATTGAGTCTCAGGAAATGTATACAGTCAATAGTCTCTGTGGCGCAATCGGTTAGCGCGTTCGGCTGTTAACCGAAAGGTTGGTGGTTCAAGCCCACCCAGGGACGTAGCCTTTTGTCTGCATGAAACACAGATACGTACCTTTGCTCTTTCCTGCGTGCGATCCTTTCCCTGAATAGTTCAATCCTCAGCGTTCTCACTGCACCTGCAGTCAATTTCAATAATTAGGATAGAAAACAAAAGGCCAAGCCCTGTAATACAACCGTAGGCATATAAGCAGAGGAAAATAAGTCAAAAGGCCCACAGCATTTGATCATCTGGCATCGAAGGCTGCAAGTGTAAGGACCTCGTGGCGCAACGGTAGCGCGTCTGACTCCAGATCAGAAGGTTGCATGTTCAAATCACGTCGGGGTCACTGCTTACCATTTTATTCCCCACTGAGTTCATATATATCATTTCGAAAACAAAGTCAAAAGAAAGCAACCTTGCATTGGCCGGGAATCGAACCCGGGCCTCCCGCATGGCAGGCGAGAATTCTACCACTAAACCACCAATGCTTCACATGGTGTGTTCACAGCAAGAGCTCTGTCCAAGACAGTGGTCAGGTTCACACACTTAAATTGTACACATATGAACAAAGTGTGCGCAGCAGACATGATAACGCCAACGTTTCACATGATGATGGCAAGAATCAGATGCAGGAGACTATAAGTAATAATGTCTTTGCATTTGCTGAGGTCACTGGCTTGGTACTAGAGTTGTGGTTATCAGGGCATGATGGCAGGCTGCTCCTGACAGAAGTGGCTCACAGAATGCACCCGCCAGATCACCAGCACTATTGTGTTTCAGATCATGTCACTGAACTCTCCTCCTGGAAAATCCTTCCCACTGGCTTTGCCAGATTCTGTGTCCACCCCAAAATGCTGGGGTGAAACGGGCAGAGTTCTGCGCCCTGCGCCCCTTTACGCGTCCCTAATGCCATCCCAACGCGCCCTGGTCGGGCTTAGATCACTGGAGCCTCTGGAGATCAAGAACTCCGGAAGCCTAGGGTCAGGCCTATTGCAGAGGCATCTTGTGCCTGACCATTCCGGGATTGTTGTGTTTCAGGGCCTAGCCATCAATACTCCTGGGATTTCTTTCCAGGAGAACCCTCATGTCCCTGTCCTCCCACAAGCCCGAGCTTTTATGTAAAATAAAGTGTGCTCTGTGGGCCTTCCCCTATGTGCTCTCTGCCTAATCTCTTTCTCCCAAGCTGAGCTCTGCAGGTAAATGTATCTATCTGACTGAGGGGCTAGGGAGGGCCTTTCCCAGCATTCTTACAAGCCAAGAGTTCAGAGAAAGCACCTGCTCTGGGAAGGAGACTCTGCTCACAGAGAAGACAAGTCCAACATAACACAGTGAAGATGGGATGGGCAAGACAGACGCCTCACGGGCTGGTAGCACGCAAACAGAGGAGCAGGGAGCTACGCTAAGCAGGCAAAGAGAAAAGTCATGTATGAGTCTCATGCACTGTGACCGGTAGTAATACTGGCTCTAACACCATTAGACAGTAGTCTACACATCATAAATTACAACAGTAACAAGACACTAAGCAAATGACAAATGCTGTATGGCATAAAGACGCCTTATATAATACAAGCTCCAAGCAGGCGCACACATGTCAAGACATATATTGAGTCTCAGGAAATGTATACAGTCAATACTCTCTGTGGCGCAATCGGTTAGCGCGTTCGGCTGGTAACCGAAAGGTTGGTGGTTCAAGCCCACCCAGGGACGTTGCCTTTTGTCTGCATGAAACACAGATTTGCTCTTTCCTGCGTGCGATCCTTTCCCTGAATAGTTCAATCCTCAGCGTTCTCACTGCACCTGCAGTCAATTTCAATAATTAGGATAGAAAACAAAAGGCCAAGCCCTGTAATACAACCGTAGGCATATAAGCAGAGGAAAATAAGTCAAAAGGCCCACAGCATTTGTTCATCTGGCATCGAAGGCTGCAAGTGTAAGGACCTCGTGGCGCAACGGTAGCGCGTCTGACTCCAGATCAGAAGGTTGCGTGTTCAAATCACGTCGGGGTCACTGCTTACCATTTTATTCCCCACTGAGTTCATATATATCATTTCGAAAACAAAGTCAAAAGAAAGCAACCTTGCATTGGCCGGGAATCGAACCCGGGCCTCCCGCGTGGCAGGCGAGAATTCTACCACTGAACCACCAATGCTTCACATGGTGTGTTCACAGCAAGAGCTCTGTCCAAGACAGTGGTCAGGTTCACACACTTAAATTGTACACATATGAACAAAGTGTGCGCAGCAGACATGATAACGCCAACGTTTCACATGATGATGGCAAGAATCAGATGCAGGAGACTATAAGTAATAATGTCTTTGCATTTGCTGAGGTCACTGGCTTGGTACTAGAGTTGTGGTTATCAGGGCATGATGGCAGGCTGCTCCTGACAGAAGTGGCTCACAGAATGCACCCGCCAGATCACCAGCACTATTGTGTTTCAGATCATGTCACTGAACTCTCCTCCTGGAAAATCCTTCCCACTGGCTTTGCCAGATTCTGTGTCCTCCCCAAAATGCTGGGGTGAAATGGGCAGAGTTCTGCGCCCTGCGCCCCTTTACGCGTCCCTAACGCCATCCCAACGCGCCCTGGTCGGGCACAGCCCTGGTCGGGCTTAGATCACTGGAGCCTCTGGAGATCAAGAACTCCGGAAGCCTAGGGTCAGGCCTATTGCAGAGGCATCTTGTGCCTGGCCATTCCCGGATTGTTGTGTTTCAGGGCCTAGCCATCAATACTCCTGGGATTTCTTTCCATGAGAACCCTCATGTCCCTGTCCTCCCACAAGCCCGAGCTTTTATGTAAAATAAAGTGTGCTCTGTGGGCCTTCCCCTATGTGCTCTCTGCCTAATCTCTTTCTCCCAAGCTGAGCTCTGCAGGTAAATGTATCTATCTGACTGAGGGGCTAGGGAGGGCCTTTCCCAGCAGTCTTACAAGCCAAGAGTTCAGAGAAAGCACCTGCTCTGGGAAGGAGACTCTGCTCACAGAGAAGACAAGTCCAACATAACACAGTGAAGATGGGATGGGCAAGACACACGCCTCACGGGCTGTTAGCACGCAAACAGAGGAGCAGGGAGCTACGCTAAGCAGGCAAAGAGAAAAGTCATGCATGAGTCTCATGCACTGTGACCGGTAGTAATACTGGCTCTAACACCATTAGACAGTAGTCTACACATCATAAATTACAACAGTAACAAGACACTAAGCAAATGACAAATGCTGTATGGCATAAAGACGCCTTATATAATACAAGCTCCAGGCAGGCGCACACATGTCAAGACATATATTGAGTCTCAGGAAATGTATACAGTCTATAGTCTCTGTGGCGCAATCGGTTAGCGCGTTCGGCTGTTAACCGAAAAGTTGGTGGTTCAAGCCCACCCAGGGACGTAGCCTTTTGTCTGCATGAAACACAGATACGTACCTTTGCTCTTTCCTGCGTGCGATCCTTTCCCTGAATAGTTCAATCCTCAGCGTTCTCACTGCACCTGCAGTCAATTTCAATAATTAGGATAGAAAACAAAAGGCCAAGCCCTGTAATACAACCGTAGGCATATAAGCAGAGGAAAATAAGTCAAAAGGCCCACAGCATTTGTTCATCTGGCATCGAAGGCTGCAAGTGTAAGGACCTCGTGGCGCAACGGTAGCGCGTCTGACTCCAGATCAGAAGGTTGCGTGTTCAAATCACGTCGGGGTCACTGCTTACCATTTTATTCCCCACTGAGTTCATATATATCATTTCGAAAACAAAGTCAAAAGAAAGCAACCTTGCATTGGCCGGGAATCGAACCCGGGCCTCCCGCGTGGCAGGCGAGAATTCTACCACTGAACCACCAATGCTTCACAAGGTGTGTTCACAGCAAGAGCTCTGTCCAAGACGGTGGTCAGGTTCACACACTTAAATTGTACACATATGAACAAAGTGTGCGCAGCAGACATGATAACGCCAACGTTTCACATGATGATGGCAAGAATCAGATGCAGGAGACTATAAGTAATAATGTCTTTGCATTTGCTGAGGTCACTGGCTTGGTACTAGAGTTGTGGTTATCAGGGCATGATGGCAGGCTGCTCCTGACAGAAGTGGCTCACAGAATGCACCCGCCAGATCACCAGCACTATTGTGTTTGAGATCATGTCACTGAACTCTCCTCCTGGAAAATCCTTCCCACTGGCTTTGCCAGATTCTGTGTCCTCCCCAAAATGCTGGGGTGAAACGGGCAGAGTTCTGCGCCCTGCGCCCCTTTACGCGTCCCTAACACCATCCCAACGCGCCCTGGTCGGGCACAGCCCTGGTCGGGCTTAGATCACTGGAGCCTCTGGAGATCAAGAACTCCGGAAGCCTAGGGTCAGGCCTATTGCAGAGGCATCTTGTGCCTGGCCATTCCGGGATTGTTGTGTTTCAGGGCCTAGCCATCAATACTCCTGGGATTTCTTTCCATGAGAACCCTCATGTCCCTGTCCTCCCACAAGCCCGAGCTTTTATGTAAAATAAAGTGTGCTCTGTGGGCCTTCCCCTATGTGCTCTCTGCCTAATCTCTTTCTCCCAAGCTGAGCTCTGCAGGTAAATGTATCTATCTGACTGAGGGGCTAGGGAGGGCCTTTCCCAGCAGTCTTACAAGCCAAGAGTTCAGAGAAAGCACCTGCTCTGGGAAGGAGACTCTGCTCACAGAGAAGACAAGTCCAACATAACACAGTGAAGATGGGATGGGCAAGACACACGCCTCACGGGCTGGTAGCACGCAAACAGAGGAGCAGGGAGCTACGCTAAGCAGGCAAAGAAAAAAGTCATGTATGAGTCTCATGCACTGTGACCGGTAGTAATACTGGCTCTAACACCATTAGACAGTAGTCTACACATCATAAATTACAACAGTAACAAGACACTAAGCAAATGACAAATGCTGTATGGCATAAAGACGCCTTATATAATACAAGCTCCAGGCAGGCGCACACATGTCAAGACATATATTGAGTCTCAGGAAATGTATACAGTCAATAGTCTCTGTGGCGCAATCGGTTAGCGCGTTCGGCTGTTAACCGAAAGGTTGGTGGTTCAAGCCCACCCAGGGACGTAGCCTTTTGTCAGCATGAAACACAGATACGTACCTTTGCTCTTTCCTGCGTGCGATCCTTTCCCTGAATAGTTCAATCCTCAGCGTTCTCACTGCACCTGCAGTCAATTTCAATAATTAGGATAGAAAACAAAAGGCCAAGCCCTGTAATACAACCGTAGGCATATAAGCAGAGGAAAATAAGTCAAAAGGCCCACAGCATTTGATCATCTGGCATCGAAGGCTGCAAGTGTAAGGACCTCGTGGCGCAACGGTAGCGCGTCTGACTCCAGATCAGAAGGTTGCGTGCTCAAATCACGTCGGGGTCACTGCTTACCATTTTATTCCCCACTGAGTTCATATATATCATATCGAAAACAAAGTCAAAAGAAAGCAACCTTGCATTGGCCGGGAATCGAACCCGGGCCTCCCGCGTGGCAGGCGAGAATTCTACCACTGAACCACCAATGCTTCACATGGTGTGTTCACAGCAAGAGCTCTGTCCAAGACAGTGGTCAGGTTCACACACTTAAATTGTACACATATGAACAAAGTGTGCGCAGCAGACATGATAACGCCAACGTTTCACATGATGATGGCAAGAATCAGATGCAGGAGACTATAAGTAATAATGTCTTTGCATTTGCTGAGGTCACTGGCTTGGTACTAGAGTTGTGGTTATCAGGGCATGATGGCAGGCTGCTCCTGACAGAAGTGGCTCACAGAATGCACCCGCCAGATCACCAGCACTATTGTGTTTCAGATCATGTCACTGAACTCTCCTCCTGGAAAATCCTTCCCACTGGCTTTGCCAGATTCTGTGTCCTCCCCAAAATGCTGGGGTGAAACGGGCAGAGTTCTGCGCCCTGCGCCCCTTTACGCGTCCCTAATGCCATCCCAACGCGCCCTGGTCGGGCTTAGATCACTGTAGCCTCTGGAGATCAAGAACTCCGGAAGCCTAGGGTCAGGCCTATTGCAGAGGCATCTTGTGCCTGGCCATTCCGGGATTGTTGTGTTTCAGGGCCTAGCCATCAATACTCCTGGGATTTCTTTCCAGGAGAACCCTCATGTCCCTGTCCTCCCACAAGCCCGAGCTTTTATGTAAAATAAAGTGTGCTCTGTGGGCCTTCCCCTATGTGCTCTCTGCCTAATCTCTTTCTCCCAAGCTGAGCTCTGCAGGTAAATGTATCTATCTGACTGAGGGGCTAGGGAGGGCCTTTCCCAGCAGTCTTACAAGCCAAGAGTTCAGAGAAAGCACCTGCTCTGGGAAGGAGACTCTGCTCACAGAGAAGACAAGTCCAACATAACACAGTGAAGATGGGATGGGCAAGACACACGCCTCACGGGCTGGTAGCACGCAAACAGAGGAGCAGGGAGCTACGCTAAGCAGGCAAAGAGAAAAGTCATGTATGAGTCTCATGCACTGTGACCGGTAGTAATACTGGCTCTAACACCATTAGACAGTAGTCTACACATCATAAATTACAACAGTAACAAGACACTAAGCAAATGACAAATGCTGTATGGCATAAAGACGCCTTATATAATACAAGCTCCAAGCAGGCGCACACATGTCAAGACATATATTGAGTCTCAGGAAATGTATACAGTCAATACTCTCTGTGGCGCAATCGGTTAGCGCGTTCGGCTGTTAACCGAAAGGTTGGTGGTTCAAGCCCACCCAGGGACGTTGCCTTTTGTCTGCATGAAACACAGATTTGCTCTTTCCTGCGTGCGATCCTTTCCCTGAATAGTTCAATCCTCAGGGTTCTCACTGCACCTGCAGTCAATTTCAATAATTAGGATAGAAAACAAAAGGCCAAGCCCTGTAATACAACCGTAGGCATATAAGCAGAGGAAAATAAGTCAAAATGGCCCACAGCATTTGTTCATCTGGCATCGAAGGCTGCAAGTGTAAGGACCTCGTGGCGCAACGGTAGCGCGTCTGACTCCAGATCAGAAGGTTGCGTGTTCAAATCACGTCGGGGTCACTGCTTACCATTTTATTCCCCACTGAGTTCATATATATCATTTCGAAAACAAAGTCAAAAGAAAGCAACCTTGCATTGGCCGGGAATCGAACCCGGGCCTCCCGCGTGGCAGGCGAGAATTCTACCACTGAACCACCAATGCTTCACATGGTGTGTTCATAGGCAGAGCTCTGTCCAAGACAGTGGTCAGGTTCACACACTTAAATTGTACACATATGAACAAAGTGTGCGCAGCAGACATGATAACGCCAACGTTTCCTATGATGATGGCAAGAATCAGATGCAGGAGACTATAAGTAATAATGTCTTTGCATTTGCTGAGGTCACTGGCTTGGTACTAGAGTTGTGGTTATCAGGGCATGATGGCAGGCTGCTCCTGACAGAAGTGGCTCACAGAATGCACCCGCCAGATCACCAGCACTATTGTGTTTCAGATCATGTCACTGAACTCTCCTCCTGGAAAATCCTTCCCACTGGCTTTGCCAGATTCTGTGTCCTCCCCAAAATGCTGGGGTGAAACGGGCAGAGTTCTGCGCCCTGCGCCCCTTTACGCGTCCCTAACGCCATCCCAACGCGCCCTGGTCGGGCACA
The DNA here is from genome assembly GCF_964263255.1 of Lissotriton vulgaris. Taxonomy (NCBI): domain Eukaryota; kingdom Metazoa; phylum Chordata; class Amphibia; order Caudata; family Salamandridae; genus Lissotriton; species Lissotriton vulgaris. The sequence goes on along the minus strand of NC_141685.1, from coordinate 200,519,103 downwards.
GCCCTGGTCGGGCTTAGATCACTGGAGCCTCTGGAGATCAAGAACTCCGGAAGCCTAGGGTCAGGCCTATTGCAGAGGCATCTTGTGCCTGGCCATTCCGGGATTATTGTGTTTCAGGGCCTAGCCATCAATACTCCTGGGATTTCTTTCCAGGAGAACCCTCATGTCCCTGTCCTCCCACAAGCCCGAGCTTTTATGTAAAATAAAGTGTGCTCTGTGGGCCTTCCCCTATGTG
>NC_141685.1:200501368-200516368 GCF_964263255.1 Lissotriton vulgaris | reverse complement strand
AGTTCATATATATCATTTCGAAAACAAAGTCAAAAGAAAGCAACCTTGCATTGGCCGGGAATAGAACCCGGGCCTCCCGCGTGGCAGGCGAGAATTCTACCACTGAACCACCAATGCTTCACATGGTGTGTTCACAGCAAGAGCTCTGTCCAAGACAGTGGTCAGGTTCACACACTTAAATTGTACACATATGAACAAAGTGTGCGCAGCAGACATGATAACGCCAACGTTTCACATGATGATGGCAAGAATCATATGCAGGAGACTATAAGTAATAATGTCTTTGCATTTGCTGAGGTCACTGGCTTGGTACTAGAGTTGTGGTTATCAGGGCATGATGGCAGGCTGCTCCTGACAGAAGTGGCTCACAGAATGCACCCGCCAGATCACCAGCACTATTGTGTTTCAGATCATGTCACTGAACTCTCCTCCTGGAAAATCCTTCCCACTGGCTTTGCCAGATTCTGTGTCCTCCCCAAAATGCTGGGGTGAAACGGGCAGAGTTCTGCACCCTGCGCCCCTTTACGCGTCCCTAACGCCATCCCAACGCGCCCTGGTCGGGCACAGCCCTGGTCGGGCTTAGATCACTGGAGCCTCTGGAGATCAAGAACTCCGGAAGCCTAGGGTCAGGCCTATTGCAGAGGCATCTTGTGCCTGGCCATTCCGGGATTGTTGTGTTTCAGGGCCTAGCCATCAATACTCCTGGGATTTCTTTCCATGAGAACCCTCATGTCCCTGTCCTCCCACAAGCCCGAGCTTTTATGTAAAATAAAGTGTGCTCTGTGGGCCTTCCCCTATGTGCTCTCTGCCTAATCTCTTTCTCCCAAGCTAAGCTCTGCAGGTAAATGTATCTATCTGACTGAGGGGCTAGGGAGGGCCTTTCCCAGCAGTCTTACAAGCCAAGAGTTCAGAGAAAGCACCTGCTCTGGGAAGGAGACTCTGCTCACAGAGAAGACAAGTCCAACATAACACAGTGAAGATGGGATGGGCAAGACACACGCCTCACGGGCTGGTAGCACGCAAACAGAGGAGCAGGGAGCTACGCTAAGCAGGCAAAGAGAAAAGTCATGTATGAGTCTCATGCACTGTGACCGGTAGTAATACTGGCTCTAACACCATTAGACAGTAGTCTACACATCATAAATTACAACAGTAACAAGACACTAAGCAAATGACAAATGCTGTATGGCATAAAGACGCCTTATATAATACAAGCTCCAAGCAGGCGCACACATGTCAAGACATATATTGAGTCTCAGGAAATGTATACAGTCAATACTCTCTGTGGCGCAATCGGTTAGCGCGTTCGGCTGTTAACCGAAAGGTTGGTGGTTCAAGCCCACCCAGGGACGTTGCCTTTTGTCTGCATGAAACACAGATTTGCTCTTTCCTGCGTGCGATCCTTTCCCTGAATAGTTCAATCCTCAGCGTTCTCACTGCACCTGCAGTCAATTTCAATAATTAGGATAGAAAACAAAAGGCCAAGCCCTGTAATACAACCGTAGGCATATAAGCAGAGGAAAATAAGTCAAAATGGCCCACAGCATTTGTTCATCTGGCATCGAAGGCTGCAAGTGTAAGGACCTCGTGGCGCAACGGTAGCGCGTCTGACTCCAGATCAGAAGGTTGCGTGTTCAAATCACGTCGGGGTCACTGCTTACCATTTTATTCCCCACTGAGTTCATATATATCATTTCGAAAACAAAGTCAAAAGAAAGCAACCTTGCATTGGCCGGGAATCGAACCCGGGCCTCCCGCGTGGCAGGCGAGAATTCTACCACTGAACCACCAATGCTTCACATGGTGTGTTCATAGGCAGAGCTCTGTCCAAGACAGTGGTCAGGTTCACACACTTAAATTGTACACATATGAACAAAGTGTGCGCAGCAGACATGATAACGCCAACGTTTCACATGATGATGGCAAGAATCAGATGCAGGAGACTATAAGTAATAATGTCTTTGCATTTGCTGAGGTCACTGGCTTGGTACTAGAGTTGTGGTTATCAGGGCATGATGGCAGGCTGCTCCTGACAGAAGTGGCTCACAGAATGCACCCGCCAGATCACCAGCACTATTGTGTTTCAGATCATGTCACTGAACTCTCCTCCTGGAAAATCCTTCCCACTGGCTTTGCCAGATTCTGTGTCCTCCCCAAAATGCTGGGGTGAAACGGGCAGAGTTCTGCGCCCTGCGCCCCTTTACGCGTCCCTAACGCCATCCCAACGCGCCCTGGTCGGGCACAGCCCTGGTCGGGCTTAGATCACTGGAGCCTCTGGAGATCAAGAACTCCGGAAGCCTAGGGTCAGGCCTATTGCAGAGGCATCTTGTGCCTGGCCATTCCGGGATTATTGTGTTTCAGGGCCTAGCCATCAATACTCCTGGGATTTCTTTCCAGGAGAACCCTCATGTCCCTGTCCTCCCACAAGCCCGAGCTTTTATGTAAAATAAAGTGTACTCTGTGGGCCTTCCCCTATGTGCTCTCTGCCTAATCTCTTTCTCCCAAGCTGAGCTCTGCAGGTAAATGTATCTATCTGACTGAGGGGCTAGGGAGGGCCTTTCCCAGCAGTCTTACAAGCCAAGAGTTCAGAGAAAGCACCTGCTCTGGGAAGGAGACTCTGCTCACAGAGAAGACAAGTCCAACATAACACAGTGAAGATGGGATGGGCAAGACACACGCCTCACGGGCTGGTAGCACGCAAACAGAGGAGCAGGGAGCTACGCTAAGCAGGCAAAGAGAAAAGTCATGTATGAGTCTCATGCACTGTGACCGGTAGTAATACTGGCTCTAACACCATTAGACAGTAGTCTACACATCATAAATTACAACAGTAACAAGACACTAAGCAAATGACAAATGCTGTATGGCATAAAGACGCCTTATATAATACAAGCTCCAAGCAGGCGCACACATGTCAAGACATATATTGAGTCTCAGGAAATGTATACAGTCAATACTCTCTGTGGCGCAATTGGTTAGCGCGTTCGGCTGTTAACCGAAAGGTTGGTGGTTCAAGCCCACCCAGGGACGTTGCCTTTTGTCTGCATGAAACACAGATTTGCTCTTTCCTGCGTGCGATCCTTTCCCTGAATAGTTCAATCCTCAGCGTTCTCACTGCACCTGCAGTCAATTTCAATAATTAGGATAGAAAACAAAAGGCCAAGCCCTGTAATACAACCGTAGGCATATAAGCAGAGGAAAATAAGTCAAAATGGCCCACAGCATTTGTTCATCTGGCATCGAAGGCTGCAAGTGTAAGGACCTCGTGGCGCAACGGTAGCGCGTCTGACTCCAGATCAGAAGGTTGCGTGTTCAAATCACGTCGGGGTCACTGCTTACCATTTTATTCCCCACTGAGTTCATATATATCATTTCGAAAACAAAGTCAAAAGAAAGCAACCTTGCATTGGCCTGGAATCGAACCCGGGCCTCCCGCGTGGCAGGCGAGAATTCTACCACTGAACCACCAATGCTTCACATGGTGTGTTCATAGGCAGAGCTCTGTCCAAGACAGTGGTCAGGTTCACACACTTAAATTGTACACATATGAACAAAGTGTGCGCAGCAGACATGATAACGCCAACGTTTCACATGATGATGGCAAGAATCAGATGCAGGAGACTATAAGTAATAATGTCTTTGCATTTGCTGAGGTCACTGGCTTGGTACTAGAGTTGTGGTTATCAGGGCATGATGGCAGGCTGCTCCTGACAGAAGTGGCTCACAGAATGCACCCGCCAGATCACCAGCACTATTGTGTTTCAGATCATGTCACTGAACTCTCCTCCTGGAAAATCCTTCCCACTGGCTTTGCCAGATTCTGTGTCCTCCCCAAAATGCTGGGGTGAAACGGGCAGAGTTCTGCGCCCTGCGCCCCTTTACGCGTCCCTAACTCCATCCCAACGCGCCCTGGTCGGGCACAGCCCTGGTCGGGCTTAGATCACTGGAGCCTCTGGAGATCAAGAATTCCGGAAGCCTAGGGTCAGGCCTATTGCAGAGGCATCTTGTGCCTGGCCATTCCGGGATTATTGTGTTTCAGGGCCTAGCCATCAATACTCCTGGGATTTCTTTCCAGGAGAACCCTCATGTCCCTGTCCTCCCACAAGCCCGAGCTTTTATGTAAAATAAAGTGTACTCTGTGGGCCTTCCCCTATGTGCTCTCTGCCTAATCTCTTTCTCCCAAGCTGAGCTCTGCAGGTAAATGTATCTATCTGACTGAGGGGCTAGGGAGGGCCTTTCCCAGCAGTCTTACAAGCCAAGAGTTCAGAGAAAGCACCTGCTCTGGGAAGGAGACTCTGCTCACAGAGAAGACAAGTCCAACATAACACAGTGAAGATGGGATGGGCAAGACACACGCCTCACGGGCTGGTAGCACGCAAACAGAGGAGCAGGGAGCTACGCTAAGCAGGCAAAGAGAAAAGTCATGTATGAGTCTCATGCACTGTGACCGGTAGTAATACTGGCTCTAACACCATTAGACAGTAGTCTACACATCATAAATTACAACAGTAACAAGACACTAAGCAAATGACAAATGCTGTATGGCATAAAGACGCCTTATATAATACAAGCTCCAGGCAGGCGCACACATGTCAAGACATATATTGAGTCTCAGGAAATGTATATAGTCAATAGTCTCTGTGGCGCAATCAGTTAGCGCGTTCGGCTGTTAACCGAAAGGTTGGTGGTTCAAGCCCACCCAGGGACGTAGCCTTTTGTCTGCATGAAACACAGATACGTACCTTTGCTCTTTCCTGCGTGCGATCCTTTCCCTGAATAGTTCAATCCTCAGCGTTCTCACTGCACCTGCAGTCAATTTCAATAATTAGGATAGAAAACAAAAGGCCAAGCCCTGTAATACAACCGTAGGCATATAAGCAGAGGAAAATAAGTCAAAAGGCCGACAGCATTTGTTCATCTGGCATCGAAGGCTGCAAGTGTAAGGACCTCGTGGCGCAACGGTAGCGCGTCTGACTCCAGATCAGAAGGTTGCGTGTTCAAATCACGTCGGGGTCACTGCTTACCATTTTATTCCCCACTGAGTTCATATATATCATTTCGAAAACGAAGTCAAAAGAAAGCAACCTTGCATTGGCCGGGAATAGAACCCGGGCCTCCCGCGTGGCAGGCGAGAATTCTACCACTGAACCACCAATGCTTCACCTGGTGTGTTCACAGCAAGAGCTCTGTCCAAGACAGTGGTCAGGTTCACACACTTAAATTGTACACATATGAACAAAGTGTGCGCAGCAGACATGATAACGCCAACGTTTCACATGATGATGGCAAGAATCAGATGCAGGAGACTATAAGTAATAATGTCTTTGCATTTGCTGAGGTCACTGGCTTGGTACTAGAGTTGTGGTTATCAGGGCATGATGGCAGGCTGCTCCTGACAGAAGTGGCTCACAGAATGCACCCGCCAGATCACCAGCACTATTGTGTTTCAGATCATGTCACTGAACTCTCCTCCTGGAAAATCCTTCCCACTGGCTTTGCCAGATTCTGTGTCCTCCCCAAAATGCTGGGGTGAAACGGGCAGAGTTCTGCGCCCTGCGCCCCTTTACGCGTCCCTAGCGCCATCCCAACGCGCCCTGGTCGGGCACAGCCCTGGTCGGGCTTAGATCACTGGAGCCTCTGGAGATCAAGAACTCCGGAAGCCTAGGGTCAGGCCTATTGCAGAGGCATCTTGTGCCTGGCCATTCCGGGATTGTTGTGTTTCAGGGCCTAGCCATCAATACTCCTGGGATTTCTTTCCATGAGAACCCTCATGTCCCTGTCCTCCCACAAGCCCGAGCTTTTATGTAAAATAAAGTGTGCTCTGTGGGCCTTCCCCTATGTGCTCTCTGCCTAATCTCTTTCTCCCAAGCTGAGCTCTGCAGGTAAATGTATCTATCTGACTGAGGGGCTAGGGAGGGCCTTTCCCAGCAGTCTTACAAGCCAAGAGTTCAGAGAAAGCACCTGCTCTGGGAAGGAGACTCTGCTCACAGAGAAGACAAGTCCAACATAACACAGTGAAGATGGGATGGGCAAGACACACGCCTCACGGGCTGGTAGCACGCAAACAGAGGAGCAGGGAGCTACGCTAAGCAGGCAAAGAGAAAAGTCATGTATGAGTCTCATGCACTGTGACCGGTAGTAATACTGGCTCTAACACCATTAGACAGTAGTCTACACATCATAAATTACAACAGTAACAAGACACTAAGCAAATGACAAATGCTGTATGGCATAAAGACGCCTTATATAATACAAGCTCCAAGCAGGCGCACACATGTCAAGACATATATTGAGTCTCAGGAAATGTATACAGTCAATACTCTCTGTGGCGCAATCGGTTAGCGCGTTCGGCTGTTAACCGAAAGGTTGGTGGTTCAAGCCCACCCAGGGACGTTGCCTTTTGTCTGCATGAAACACAGATTTGCTCTTTCCTGCGTGCGATCCTTTCCCTGAATAGTTCAATCCTCAGCGTTCTCACTGCACCTGCAGTCAATTTCAATAATTAGGATAGAAAACAAAAGGCCAAGCCCTGTAATACAACCGTAGGCATATAAGCAGAGGAAAATAAGTCAAAAGGCCCACAGCATTTGTTCATCTGGCATCGAAGGCTGCAAGTGTAAGGACCTCGTGGCGCAACGGTAGCGCGTCTGACTCCAGATCAGAAGGTTGCGTGTTCAAATCACGTCGGGGTCACTGCTTACCATTTTATTCCCCACTGAGTTCATATATATCATTTCGAAAACAAAGTCAAAAGAAAGCAACATTGCATTGGCCGGGAATAGAACCCGGGCCTCCCGCGTGGCAGGCGAGAATTCTACCACTGAACCACCAATGCTTCACATGGTGTGTTCACAGCAAGAGCTCTGTCCAAGACAGTGGTCAGGTTCACACACTTAAATTGTACACATATGAACAAAGTGTGCGCAGCAGACATGATAACGCCAACGTTTCACATGATGATGGCAAGAATCATATGCAGGAGACTATAAGTAATAATGTCTTTGCATTTGCTGAGGTCACTGGCTTGGTACTAGAGTTGTGGTTATCAGGGCATGATGGCAGGCTGCTCCTGACAGAAGTGGCTCACAGAATGCACCCGCCAGATCACCAGCACTATTGTGTTTCAGATCATGTCACTGAACTCTCCTCCTGGAAAATCCTTCCCACTGGCTTTGCCAGATTCTGTGTCCTCCCCAAAATGCTGGGGTGAAACGGGCAGAGTTCTGCGCCCTGCGCCCCTTTACGCGTCCCTAACGCCATCCCAACGCGCCCTGGTCGGGCACAGCCCTGGTCGGGCTTAGATCACTGGAGCCTCTGGAGATCAAGAACTCCGGAAGCCTAGGGTCAGGCCTATTGCAGAGGCATCTTGTGCCTGGCCATTCCGGGATTGTTGTGTTTCAGGGCCTAGCCATCAATACTCCTGGGATTTCTTTCCATGAGAACCCTCATGTCCCTGTCCTCCCACAAGCCCGAGCTTTTATGTAAAATTAAGTGTGCTCTGTGGGCCTTCCCCTATGTGCTCTCTGCCTAATCTCTTTCTCCCAAGCTGAGCTCTGCAGGTAAATGTATCTATCTGACTGAGGGGCTAGGGAGGGCCTTTCCCAGTAGTCTTACAAGCCAAGAGTTCAGAGAAAGCACCTGCTCTGGGAAGGAGACTCTGCTCACAGAGAAGACAAGTCCAACATAACACAGTGAAGATGGGATGGGCAAGACACACGCCTCACGGGCTGGTAGCACGCAAACAGAGGAGCAGGGAGCTACGCTAAGCAGGCAAAGAGAAAAGTCATGTATGAGTCTCATGCACTGTGACCGGTAGTAATACTGGCTCTAACACCATTAGACAGTAGTCTACACATCATAAATTACAACAGTAACAAGACACTAAGCAAATGACAAATGCTGTATGGCATAAAGACGCCTTATATAATACAAGCTCCAGGCAGGCGCACACATGTCAAGACATATATTGAGTCTCAGGAAATGTATACAGTCAATAGTCTCTGTGGCGCAATCGGTTAGCGCGTTCGGCTGTTAACCGAAAGGTTGGTGGTTCAAGCCCACCCAGGGACGTAGCCTTTTGTCTGCATGAAACACAGATACGTACCTTTGCTCTTTCCTGCGTGCGATCCTTTCCCTGAATAGTTCAATCCTCAGCGTTCTCACTGCACCTGCAGTCAATTTCAATAATTAGGATAGAAAACAAAAGGCCAAGCCCTGTAATACAACCGTAGGCATATAAGCAGAGGAAAATAAGTCAAAAGGCCCACAGCATTTGTTCATCTGGCATCGAAGGCTGCAAGTGTAAGGACCTCGTGGCGCAACGGTAGCGCGTCTGACTCCAGATCAGAAGGTTGCGTGTTCAAATCACGTCGGGGTCACTGCTTACCATTTTATTCCCCACTGAGTTCATATATATCATTTCGAAAACAAAGTCAAAAGAAAGCAACCTTGCATTGGCCGGGAATAGAACCCGGGCCTCCCGCGTGGCAGGCGAGAATTCTACCACTGAACCACCAATGCTTCACATGGTGTGTTCACAGCAAGAGCTCTGTCCAAGACAGTGGTCAGGTTCACACACTTAAATTGTACACATATGAACAAAGTGTGCGCAGCAGACATGATAACGCCAACGTTTCACATGATGATGGCAAGAATCATATGCAGGAGACTATAAGTAATAATGTCTTTGCATTTGCTGAGGTCACTGGCTTGGTACTAGAGTTGTGGTTATCAGGGCATGATGGCAGGCTGCTCCTGACAGAAGTGGCTCACAGAATGCACCCGCCAGATCACCAGCACTATTGTGTTTCAGATCATGTCACTGAACTCTCCTCCTGGAAAATCCTTCCCACTGGCTTTGCCAGATTCTGTGTCCTCCCCAAAATGCTGGGGTGAAACGGGCAGAGTTCTGCACCCTGCGCCCCTTTACGCGTCCCTAACGCCATCCCAACGCGCCCTGGTCGGGCACAGCCCTGGTCGGGCTTAGATCACTGGAGCCTCTGGAGATCAAGAACTCCGGAAGCCTAGGGTCAGGCCTATTGCAGAGGCATCTTGTGCCTGGCCATTCCGGGATTGTTGTGTTTCAGGGCCTAGCCATCAATACTCCTGGGATTTCTTTCCATGAGAACCCTCATGTCCCTGTCCTCCCACAAGCCCGAGCTTTTATGTAAAATAAAGTGTGCTCTGTGGGCCTTCCCCTATGTGCTCTCTGCCTAATCTCTTTCTCCCAAGCTGAGCTCTGCAGGTAAATGTATCTATCTGACTGAGGGGCTAGGGAGGGCCTTTCCCAGCAGTCTTACAAGCCAAGAGTTCAGAGAAAGCACCTGCTCTGGGAAGGAGACTCTGCTCACAGAGAAGACAAGTCCAACATAACACAGTGAAGATGGGATGGGCAAGACACACGCCTCACGGGCTGGTAGCACGCAAACAGAGGAGCAGGGAGCTACGCTAAGCAGGCAAAGAGAAAAGTCATGTATGAGTCTCATGCACTGTGACCGGTAGTAATACTGGCTCTAACACCATTAGACAGTAGTCTACACATCATAAATTACAACAGTAACAAGACACTAAGCAAATGACAAATGCTGTATGGCATAAAGACGCCTTATATAATACAAGCTCCAAGCAGGCGCACACATGTCAAGACATATATTGAGTCTCAGGAAATGTATACAGTCAATACTCTCTGTGGCGCAATCGGTTAGCGCGTTCGGCTGTTAACCGAAAGGTTGGTGGTTCAAGCCCACCCAGGGACGTTGCCTTTTGTCTGCATGAAACACAGATTTGCTCTTTCCTGCGTGCGATCCTTTCCCTGAATAGTTCAATCCTCAGCGTTCTCACTGCACCTGCAGTCAATTTCAATAATTAGGATAGAAAACAAAAGGCCAAGCCCTGTAATGCAACCGTAGGCATATAAGCAGAGGAAAATAAGTCAAAATGGCCCACAGCATTTGTTCATCTGGCATCGAAGGCTGCAAGTGTAAGGACCTCGTGGCGCAACGGTAGCGCGTCTGACTCCAGATCTGAAGGTTGCGTGTTCAAATCACGTCGGGGTCACTGCTTACCATTTTATTCCCCACTGAGTTCATATATATCATTTCGAAAACAAAGTCAAAAGAAAGCAACCTTGCATTGGCCGGGAATCGAACCCGGGCCTCCCGCGTGGCAGGCGAGAATTCTACCACTGAACCACCAATGCTTCACATGGTGTGTTCATAGGCAGAGCTCTGTCCAAGACAGTGGTCAGGTTCACACACTTAAATTGTACACATATGAACAAAGTGTGCGCAGCAGACATGATAACGCCAACGTTTCACATGATGATGGCAAGAATCAGATGCAGGAGACTATAAGTAATAATGTCTTTGCATTTGCTGAGGTCACTGGCTTGGTACTAGAGTTGTGGTTATCAGGGCATGATGGCAGGCTGCTCCTGACAGAAGTGGCTCACAGAATGCACCCGCCAGATCACCAGCACTATTGTGTTTCAGATCATGTCACTGAACTCTCCTCCTGGAAAATCCTTCCCACTGGCTTTGCCAGATTCTGTGTCCTCCCCAAAATGCTGGGGTGAAACGGGCAGAGTTCTGCGCCCTGCGCCCCTTTACGCGTCCCTAACGCCATCCCAACGCGCCCTGGTCGGGCACAGCCCTGGTCGGGCTTAGATCACTGGAGCCTCTGGAGATCAAGAACTCCGGAAGCCTAGGGTCAGGCCTATTGCAGAGGCATCTTGTGCCTGGCCATTCCGGGATTATTGTGTTTCAGGGCCTAGCCATCAATACTCCTGGGATTTCTTTCCAGGAGAACCCTCATGTCCCTGTCCTCCCACAAGCCCGAGCTTTTATGTAAAATAAAGTGTACTCTGTGGGCCTTCCCCTATGTGCTCTCTGCCAAATCTCTTTCTCCCAAGCTGAGCTCTGCAGGTAAATGTATCTATCTGACTGAGGGGCTAGGGAGGGCCTTTCCCAGCAGTCTTACAAGCCTAGAGTTCAGAGAAAGCACCTGCTCTGGGAAGGAGACTCTGCTCACAGAGAAGACAAGTCCAACATAACACAGTGAAGATGGGATGGGCAAGACACACGCCTCACGGGCTGGTAGCACGCAAACAGAGGAGCAGGGAGCTACGCTAAGCAGGCAAAGAGAAAAGTCATGTATGAGTCTCATGCACTGTGACCGGTAGTAATACTGGCTCTAACACCATTAGACAGTAGTCTACACATCATAAATTACAACAGTAACAAGACACTAAGCAAATGACAAATGCTGTATGGCATAAAGACGCCTTATATAATACAAGCTCCAGGCAGGCGCACACATGTCAAGACATATATTGAGTCTCAGGAAATGTATACAGTCAATAGTCTCTGTGGCACAATCGGTTAGCGCGTTCGGCTATTAGCCGAAAGGTTGGTGGTTCAAGCCCACCCAGGGACGTAGCCTTTTGTCTGCATGAAACACAGATACGTACCTTTGCTCTTTCCTGCGTGCGATCCTTTCCCTGAATAGTTCAATCCTCAGCGTTCTCACTGCACCTGCAGTCAATTTCAATAATTAGGATAGAAAACAAAAGGCCAAGCCCTGTAATACAACCGTAGGCATATAAGCAGAGGAAAATAAGTCAAAAGGCCCACAGCATTTGTTCATCTGGCATCGAAGGCTGCAAGTGTAAGGACCTCGTGGCGCAACGGTAGCGCGTCTGACTCCAGATCAGAAGGTTGCGTGTTCAAATCACGTCGGGGTCACTGCTTACCATTTTATTCCCCACTGAGTTCATATATATCATTTTGAAAACAAAGTCAAAAGAAAGAAACCTTGCATTGGCCGGGAATCGAACCCGGGCCTCCCGCGTGGCAGGCGAGAATTCTACCACTGAACCACCAATGCTTCACATGGTGTGTTCACAGCAAGAGCTCTGTCCAAGACAGTGGTCAGGTTCACACACTTAAATTGTACACATATGAACAAAGTGTGCGCAGCAGACATGATAACGCCAACGTTTCACATGATGATGGCAAGAATCAGATGCAGGAGACTATAAGTAATAATGTCTTTGCATTTGCTGAGGTCACTGGCTTGGTACTAGAGTTGTGGTTATCAGGGCATGATGGCAGGCTGCTCCTGACAGAAGTGGCTCACAGAATGCACCCGCCAGATCACCAGCACTATTATGTTTCAGATCATGTCACTGAACTCTCCTCCTGGAAAATCCTTCCCACTGGCTTTGCCAGATTCTGTGTCCTCCCCAAAATGCTGGGGTGAAACGGGCAGAGTTCTGCGCCCTGCGCCCCTTTACGCGTCCCTAATGCCATCCCAACGCGCCCTGGTCGGGCTTAGATCACTGGAGCCTCTGGAGATCAAGAACTCCGGAAGCCTAGGGTCAGGCCTATTGCAGAGGCATCTTGTGCCTGGCCATTCCGAGATTGTTGTGTTTCAGGGCCTAGCCATCAATACTCCTGGGATTTCTTTCCAGGAGAACCCTCATGTCCCTGTCCTCCCACAAGCCCGAGCTTTTATGTAAAATAAAGTGTGCTCTGTGGGCCTTCCCCTATGTGCTCTCTGCCTAATCTCTTTCTCCCAAGCTGAGCTCTGCAGGTAAATGTATCTATCTGACTGAGGGGCTAGGGAGGGCCTTTCCCAGCAGTCTTACAAGCCAAGAGTTCAGAGAAAGCACCTGCTCTGGGAAGGAGACTCTGCTCACAGAGAAGACAAGTCCAACATAACACAGTGAAGATGGGATGGGCAAGACACACGCCTCACGGGCTGGTAGCACGCAAACAGAGGAGCAGGGAGCTACGCTAAGCAGGCAAAGAGAAAAGTCATGTATGAGTCTCATGCACTGTGACCGGTAGTAATACTGGCTCTAACACCATTAGACAGTAGTCTACACATCATAAATTACAACAGTAACAAGACACTAAGCAAATGACAAATGCTGTATGGCATAAAGACGCCTTATATAATACAAGCTCCAAGCAGGCGCACACATGTCAAGACATATATTGAGTCTCAGGAAATGTATACAGTCAATACTCTCTGTGGCGCAATCGGTTAGCGCGTTCGGCTGTTAACCGAAAGGTTGGTGGTTCAAGCCCACCCAGGGACGTTGCCTTTTGTCTGCATGAAACACAGATTTGCTTTTTCCTGCGTGCGATCCTTTCCCTGAATAGTTCAATCCTCAGCGTTCTCACTGCACCTGCAGTCAATTTCAATAATTAGGATAGAAAACAAAAGGCCAAGCCCTGTAATACAACCGTAGGCATATAAGCAGAGGAAAATAAGTCAAAAGGCCCACAGCATTTGTTCATCTGGCATCGAAGGCTGCAAGTGTAAGGACCTCGTGGCGCAACGGTAGCGCGTCTGACTCCAGATCAGAAGGTTGCGTGTTCAAATCACGTCGGGGTCACTGCTTACCATTTTATTCCCCACTGAGTTCATATATATCATTTCGAAAACAAAGTCAAAAGAAAGCAACCTTGCATTGGCCTGGAATCGAACCCGGGCCTCCCGCGTGGCAGGCGAGAATTCTACCACTGAACCACCAATGCTTCACATGGTGTGTTCATAGGCAGAGCTCTGTCCAAGACAGTGGTCAGGTTCACACACTTAAATTGTACACATATGAACAAAGTGTGCGCAGCAGACATGATAACGCCAACGTTTCACATGATGATGGCAAGAATCAGATGCAGGAGACTATAAGTAATAATGTCTTTGCATTTGCTGAGGTCACTGGCTTGGTACTAGAGTTGTGGTTATCAGGGCATGATGGCAGGCTGCTCCTGACAGAAGTGGCTCACAGAATGCACCCGCCAGATCACCAGCACTATTGTGTTTCAGATCATGTCACTGAACTCTCCTCCTGGAAAATCCTTCCCACTGGCTTTGCCAGATTCTGTGTCCTCCCCAAAATGCTGGGGTGAAACGGGCAGAGTTCTGCGCCCTGCGCCCCTTTACGCGTCCCTAACTCCATCCCAACGCGCCCTGGTCGGGCACAGCCCTGGTCGGGCTTAGATCACTGGAGCCTCTGGAGATCAAGAACTCCGGAAGCCTAGGGTCAGGCCTATTGCAGAGGCATCTTGTGCCTGGCCATTCCGGGATTATTGTGTTTCAGGGCCTAGCCATCAATACTCCTGGGATTTCTTTCCAGGAGAACCCTCATGTCCCTGTCCTCCCACAAGCCCGAGCTTTTATGTAAAATAAAGTGTACTCTGTGGGCCTTCCCCTATGTGCTCTCTGCCTAATCTCTTTCTCCCAAGCTGAGCTCTGCAGGTAAATGTATCTATCTGACTGAGGGGCTAGGGAGGGCCTTTCCCAGCAGTCTTACAAGCCAAGAGTTCAGAGAAAGCACCTGCTCTGGGAAGGAGACTCTGCTCACAGAGAAGACAAGTCCAACATAACACAGTGAAGATGGGATGGGCAAGACACACGCCTCACGGGCTGGTAGCACGCAAACAGAGGAGCAGGGAGCTACGCTAAGCAGGCAAAGAGAAAAGTCATGTATGAGTCTCATGCACTGTGACCGGTAGTAATACTGGCTCTAACACCATTAGACAGTAGTCTACACATCATAAATTACAACAGTAACAAGACACTAAGCAAATGACAAATGCTGTATGGCATAAAGACGCCTTATATAATACAAGCTCCAGGCAGGCGCACACATGTCAAGACATATATTGAGTCTCAGGAAATGTATATAGTCAATAGTCTCTGTGGCGCAATCAGTTAGCGCGTTCGGCTGTTAACCGAAAGGTTGGTGGTTCAAGCCCACCCAGGGACGTAGCCTTTTGTCTGCATGAAACACAGATACGTACCTTTGCTCTTTCCTGCGTGCGATCCTTTCCCTGAATAGTTCAATCCTCAGCGTTCTCACTGCACCTGCAGTCAATTTCAATAATTAGGATAGAAAACAAAAGGCCAAGCCCTGTAATACAACCGTAGGCATATAAGCAGAGGAAAATAAGTCAAAAGGCCCACAGCATTTGTTCATCTGGCATCGAA
>NC_141685.1:200488868-200498868 GCF_964263255.1 Lissotriton vulgaris | reverse complement strand
CTTTCCATGAGAACCCTCATGTCCCTGTCCTCCCACAAGCCCGAGCTTTTATGTAAAATTAAGTGTGCTCTGTGGGCCTTCCCCTATGTGCTCTCTGCCTAATCTCTTTCTCCCAAGCTGAGCTCTGCAGGTAAATGTATCTATCTGACTGAGGGGCTAGGGAGGGCCTTTCCCAGTAGTCTTACAAGCCAAGAGTTCAGAGAAAGCACCTGCTCTGGGAAGGAGACTCTGCTCACAGAGAAGACAAGTCCAACATAACACAGTGAAGATGGGATGGGCAAGACACACGCCTCACGGGCTGGTAGCACGCAAACAGAGGAGCAGGGAGCTACGCTAAGCAGGCAAAGAGAAAAGTCATGTATGAGTCTCATGCACTGTGACCGGTAGTAATACTGGCTCTAACACCATTAGACAGTAGTCTACACATCATAAATTACAACAGTAACAAGACACTAAGCAAATGACAAATGCTGTATGGCATAAAGACGCCTTATATAATACAAGCTCCAGGCAGGCGCACACATGTCAAGACATATATTGAGTCTCAGGAAATGTATACAGTCAATAGTCTCTGTGGCGCAATCGGTTAGCGCGTTCGGCTGTTAACCGAAAGGTTGGTGGTTCAAGCCCACCCAGGGACGTAGCCTTTTGTCTGCATGAAACACAGATACGTACCTTTGCTCTTTCCTGCGTGCGATCCTTTCCCTGAATAGTTCAATCCTCAGCGTTCTCACTGCACCTGCAGTCAATTTCAATAATTAGGATAGAAAACAAAAGGCCAAGCCCTGTAATACAACCGTAGGCATATAAGCAGAGGAAAATAAGTCAAAAGGCCCACAGCATTTGTTCATCTGGCATCGAAGGCTGCAAGTGTAAGGACCTCGTGGCGCAACGGTAGCGCGTCTGACTCCAGATCAGAAGGTTGCGTGTTCAAATCACGTCGGGGTCACTGCTTACCATTTTATTCCCCACTGAGTTCATATATATCATTTCGAAAACAAAGTCAAAAGAAAGCAACCTTGCATTGGCCGGGAATAGAACCCGGGCCTCCCGCGTGGCAGGCGAGAATTCTACCACTGAACCACCAATGCTTCACATGGTGTGTTCACAGCAAGAGCTCTGTCCAAGACAGTGGTCAGGTTCACACACTTAAATTGTACACATATGAACAAAGTGTGCGCAGCAGACATGATAACGCCAACGTTTCACATGATGATGGCAAGAATCATATGCAGGAGACTATAAGTAATAATGTCTTTGCATTTGCTGAGGTCACTGGCTTGGTACTAGAGTTGTGGTTATCAGGGCATGATGGCAGGCTGCTCCTGACAGAAGTGGCTCACAGAATGCACCCGCCAGATCACCAGCACTATTGTGTTTCAGATCATGTCACTGAACTCTCCTCCTGGAAAATCCTTCCCACTGGCTTTGCCAGATTCTGTGTCCTCCCCAAAATGCTGGGGTGAAACGGGCAGAGTTCTGCACCCTGCGCCCCTTTACGCGTCCCTAACGCCATCCCAACGCGCCCTGGTCGGGCACAGCCCTGGTCGGGCTTAGATCACTGGAGCCTCTGGAGATCAAGAACTCCGGAAGCCTAGGGTCAGGCCTATTGCAGAGGCATCTTGTGCCTGGCCATTCCGGGATTGTTGTGTTTCAGGGCCTAGCCATCAATACTCCTGGGATTTCTTTCCATGAGAACCCTCATGTCCCTGTCCTCCCACAAGCCCGAGCTTTTATGTAAAATAAAGTGTGCTCTGTGGGCCTTCCCCTATGTGCTCTCTGCCTAATCTCTTTCTCCCAAGCTGAGCTCTGCAGGTAAATGTATCTATCTGACTGAGGGGCTAGGGAGGGCCTTTCCCAGCAGTCTTACAAGCCAAGAGTTCAGAGAAAGCACCTGCTCTGGGAAGGAGACTCTGCTCACAGAGAAGACAAGTCCAACATAACACAGTGAAGATGGGATGGGCAAGACACACGCCTCACGGGCTGGTAGCACGCAAACAGAGGAGCAGGGAGCTACGCTAAGCAGGCAAAGAGAAAAGTCATGTATGAGTCTCATGCACTGTGACCGGTAGTAATACTGGCTCTAACACCATTAGACAGTAGTCTACACATCATAAATTACAACAGTAACAAGACACTAAGCAAATGACAAATGCTGTATGGCATAAAGACGCCTTATATAATACAAGCTCCAAGCAGGCGCACACATGTCAAGACATATATTGAGTCTCAGGAAATGTATACAGTCAATACTCTCTGTGGCGCAATCGGTTAGCGCGTTCGGCTGTTAACCGAAAGGTTGGTGGTTCAAGCCCACCCAGGGACGTTGCCTTTTGTCTGCATGAAACACAGATTTGCTCTTTCCTGCGTGCGATCCTTTCCCTGAATAGTTCAATCCTCAGCGTTCTCACTGCACCTGCAGTCAATTTCAATAATTAGGATAGAAAACAAAAGGCCAAGCCCTGTAATGCAACCGTAGGCATATAAGCAGAGGAAAATAAGTCAAAATGGCCCACAGCATTTGTTCATCTGGCATCGAAGGCTGCAAGTGTAAGGACCTCGTGGCGCAACGGTAGCGCGTCTGACTCCAGATCTGAAGGTTGCGTGTTCAAATCACGTCGGGGTCACTGCTTACCATTTTATTCCCCACTGAGTTCATATATATCATTTCGAAAACAAAGTCAAAAGAAAGCAACCTTGCATTGGCCGGGAATCGAACCCGGGCCTCCCGCGTGGCAGGCGAGAATTCTACCACTGAACCACCAATGCTTCACATGGTGTGTTCATAGGCAGAGCTCTGTCCAAGACAGTGGTCAGGTTCACACACTTAAATTGTACACATATGAACAAAGTGTGCGCAGCAGACATGATAACGCCAACGTTTCACATGATGATGGCAAGAATCAGATGCAGGAGACTATAAGTAATAATGTCTTTGCATTTGCTGAGGTCACTGGCTTGGTACTAGAGTTGTGGTTATCAGGGCATGATGGCAGGCTGCTCCTGACAGAAGTGGCTCACAGAATGCACCCGCCAGATCACCAGCACTATTGTGTTTCAGATCATGTCACTGAACTCTCCTCCTGGAAAATCCTTCCCACTGGCTTTGCCAGATTCTGTGTCCTCCCCAAAATGCTGGGGTGAAACGGGCAGAGTTCTGCGCCCTGCGCCCCTTTACGCGTCCCTAACGCCATCCCAACGCGCCCTGGTCGGGCACAGCCCTGGTCGGGCTTAGATCACTGGAGCCTCTGGAGATCAAGAACTCCGGAAGCCTAGGGTCAGGCCTATTGCAGAGGCATCTTGTGCCTGGCCATTCCGGGATTATTGTGTTTCAGGGCCTAGCCATCAATACTCCTGGGATTTCTTTCCAGGAGAACCCTCATGTCCCTGTCCTCCCACAAGCCCGAGCTTTTATGTAAAATAAAGTGTACTCTGTGGGCCTTCCCCTATGTGCTCTCTGCCAAATCTCTTTCTCCCAAGCTGAGCTCTGCAGGTAAATGTATCTATCTGACTGAGGGGCTAGGGAGGGCCTTTCCCAGCAGTCTTACAAGCCTAGAGTTCAGAGAAAGCACCTGCTCTGGGAAGGAGACTCTGCTCACAGAGAAGACAAGTCCAACATAACACAGTGAAGATGGGATGGGCAAGACACACGCCTCACGGGCTGGTAGCACGCAAACAGAGGAGCAGGGAGCTACGCTAAGCAGGCAAAGAGAAAAGTCATGTATGAGTCTCATGCACTGTGACCGGTAGTAATACTGGCTCTAACACCATTAGACAGTAGTCTACACATCATAAATTACAACAGTAACAAGACACTAAGCAAATGACAAATGCTGTATGGCATAAAGACGCCTTATATAATACAAGCTCCAGGCAGGCGCACACATGTCAAGACATATATTGAGTCTCAGGAAATGTATACAGTCAATAGTCTCTGTGGCACAATCGGTTAGCGCGTTCGGCTGTTAGCCGAAAGGTTGGTGGTTCAAGCCCACCCAGGGACGTAGCCTTTTGTCTGCATGAAACACAGATACGTACCTTTGCTCTTTCCTGCGTGCGATCCTTTCCCTGAATAGTTCAATCCTCAGCGTTCTCACTGCACCTGCAGTCAATTTCAATAATTAGGATAGAAAACAAAAGGCCAAGCCCTGTAATACAACCGTAGGCATATAAGCAGAGGAAAATAAGTCAAAAGGCCCACAGCATTTGTTCATCTGGCATCGAAGGCTGCAAGTGTAAGGACCTCGTGGCGCAACGGTAGCGCGTCTGACTCCAGATCAGAAGGTTGCGTGTTCAAATCACGTCGGGGTCACTGCTTACCATTTTATTCCCCACTGAGTTCATATATATCATTTTGAAAACAAAGTCAAAAGAAAGAAACCTTGCATTGGCCGGGAATCGAACCCGGGCCTCCCGCGTGGCAGGCGAGAATTCTACCACTGAACCACCAATGCTTCACATGGTGTGTTCACAGCAAGAGCTCTGTCCAAGACAGTGGTCAGGTTCACACACTTAAATTGTACACATATGAACAAAGTGTGCGCAGCAGACATGATAACGCCAACGTTTCACATGATGATGGCAAGAATCAGATGCAGGAGACTATAAGTAATAATGTCTTTGCATTTGCTGAGGTCACTGGCTTGGTACTAGAGTTGTGGTTATCAGGGCATGATGGCAGGCTGCTCCTGACAGAAGTGGCTCACAGAATGCACCCGCCAGATCACCAGCACTATTATGTTTCAGATCATGTCACTGAACTCTCCTCCTGGAAAATCCTTCCCACTGGCTTTGCCAGATTCTGTGTCCTCCCCAAAATGCTGGGGTGAAACGGGCAGAGTTCTGCGCCCTGCGCCCCTTTACGCGTCCCTAATGCCATCCCAACGCGCCCTGGTCGGGCTTAGATCACTGGAGCCTCTGGAGATCAAGAACTCCGGAAGCCTAGGGTCAGGCCTATTGCAGAGGCATCTTGTGCCTGGCCATTCCGAGATTGTTGTGTTTCAGGGCCTAGCCATCAATACTCCTGGGATTTCTTTCCAGGAGAACCCTCATGTCCCTGTCCTCCCACAAGCCCGAGCTTTTATGTAAAATAAAGTGTGCTCTGTGGGCCTTCCCCTATGTGCTCTCTGCCTAATCTCTTTCTCCCAAGCTGAGCTCTGCAGGTAAATGTATCTATCTGACTGAGGGGCTAGGGAGGGCCTTTCCCAGCAGTCTTACAAGCCAAGAGTTCAGAGAAAGCACCTGCTCTGGGAAGGAGACTCTGCTCACAGAGAAGACAAGTCCAACATAACACAGTGAAGATGGGATGGGCAAGACACACGCCTCACGGGCTGGTAGCACGCAAACAGAGGAGCAGGGAGCTACGCTAAGCAGGCAAAGAGAAAAGTCATGTATGAGTCTCATGCACTGTGACCGGTAGTAATACTGGCTCTAACACCATTAGACAGTAGTCTACACATCATAAATTACAACAGTAACAAGACACTAAGCAAATGACAAATGCTGTATGGCATAAAGACGCCTTATATAATACAAGCTCCAAGCAGGCGCACACATGTCAAGACATATATTGAGTCTCAGGAAATGTATACAGTCAATACTCTCTGTGGCGCAATCGGTTAGCGCGTTCGGCTGTTAACCGAAAGGTTGGTGGTTCAAGCCCACCCAGGGACGTTGCCTTTTGTCTGCATGAAACACAGATTTGCTTTTTCCTGCGTGCGATCCTTTCCCTGAATAGTTCAATCCTCAGCGTTCTCACTGCACCTGCAGTCAATTTCAATAATTAGGATAGAAAACAAAAGGCCAAGCCCTGTAATACAACCGTAGGCATATAAGCAGAGGAAAATAAGTCAAAAGGCCCACAGCATTTGTTCATCTGGCATCGAAGGCTGCAAGTGTAAGGACCTCGTGGCGCAACGGTAGCGCGTCTGACTCCAGATCAGAAGGTTGCGTGTTCAAATCACGTCGGGGTCACTGCTTACCATTTTATTCCCCACTGAGTTCATATATATCATTTCGAAAACAAAGTCAAAAGAAAGCAACATTGCATTGGCCGGGAATAGAACCCGGGCCTCCCGCGTGGCAGGCGAGAATTCTACCACTGAACCACCAATGCTTCACATGGTGTGTTCACAGCAAGAGCTCTGTCCAAGACAGTGGTCAGGTTCACACACTTAAATTGTACACATATGAACAAAGTGTGCGCAGCAGACATGATAACGCCAACGTTTCACATGATGATGGCAAGAATCATATGCAGGAGACTATAAGTAATAATGTCTTTGCATTTGCTGAGGTCACTGGCTTGGTACTAGAGTTGTGGTTATCAGGGCATGATGGCAGGCTGCTCCTGACAGAAGTGGCTCACAGAATGCACCCGCCAGATCACCAGCACTATTGTGTTTCAGATCATGTCACTGAACTCTCCTCCTGGAAAATCCTTCCCACTGGCTTTGCCAGATTCTGTGTCCTCCCCAAAATGCTGGGGTGAAACGGGCAGAGTTCTGCGCCCTGCGCCCCTTTACGCGTCCCTAACGCCATCCCAACGCGCCCTGGTCGGGCACAGCCCTGGTCGGGCTTAGATCACTGGAGCCTCTGGAGATCAAGAACTCCGGAAGCCTAGGGTCAGGCCTATTGCAGAGGCATCTTGTGCCTGGCCATTCCGGGATTGTTGTGTTTCAGGGCCTAGCCATCAATACTCCTGGGATTTCTTTCCATGAGAACCCTCATGTCCCTGTCCTCCCACAAGCCCGAGCTTTTATGTAAAATAAAGTGTGCTCTGTGGGCCTTCCCCTATGTGCTCTCTGCCTAATCTCTTTCTCCCAAGCTGAGCTCTGCAGGTAAATGTATCTATCTGACTGAGGGGCTAGGGAGGGCCTTTCCCAGTAGTCTTACAAGCCAAGAGTTCAGAGAAAGCACCTGCTCTGGGAAGGAGACTCTGCTCACAGAGAAGACAAGTCCAACATAACACAGTGAAGATGGGATGGGCAAGACACACGCCTCACGGGCTGGTAGCACGCAAACAGAGGAGCAGGGAGCTACGCTAAGCAGGCAAAGAGAAAAGTCATGTATGAGTCTCATGCACTGTGACCGGTAGTAATACTGGCTCTAACACCATTAGACAGTAGTCTACACATCATAAATTACAACAGTAACAAGACACTAAGCAAATGACAAATGCTGTATGGCATAAAGACGCCTTATATAATACAAGCTCCAGGCAGGCGCACACATGTCAAGACATATATTGAGTCTCAGGAAATGTATACAGTCAATAGTCTCTGTGGCGCAATCGGTTAGCGCGTTCGGCTGTTAACCGAAAGGTTGGTGGTTCAAGCCCACCCAGGGACGTAGCCTTTTGTCTGCATGAAACACAGATAAGTACCTTTGCTCTTTCCTGCGTGCGATCCTTTCCCTGAATAGTTCAATCCTCAGCGTTCTCACTGCACCTGCAGTCAATTTCAATAATTAGGATAGAAAACAAAAGGCCAAGCCCTGTAATACAACCGTAGGCATATAAGCAGAGGAAAATAAGTCAAAATGGCCCACAGCATTTGTTCATCTGGCATCGAAGGCTGCAAGTGTAAGGACCTCGTGGCGCAACGGTAGCGCGTCTGACTCCAGATCAGAAGGTTGCGTGTTCAAATCACGTCGGGGTCACTGCTTACCATTTTATTCCCCACTGAGTTCATATATATCATTTCGAAAACGAAGTCAAAAGAAAGCAACCTTGCATTGGCCGGGAATAGAACCCGGGCCTCCCGCGTGGCAGGCGAGAATTCTGCCACTGAACCACCAATGCTTCACATGGTGTGTTCACAGCAAGAGCTCTGTCCAAGACAGTGGTCAGGTTCACACACTTAAATTGTACACATATGAACAAAGTGTGCGCAGCAGACATGATAACGCCAACGTTTCACATGATGATGGCAAGAATCAGATGCAGGAGACTATAAGTAATAATGTCTTTGCATTTGCTGAGGTCACTGGCTTGGTACTAGAGTTGTGGTTATCAGGGCATGATGGCAGGCTGCTCCTGACAGAAGTGGCTCACAGAATGCACCCGCCAGATCACCAGCACTATTGTGTTTCAGATCATGTCACTGAACTCTCCTCCTGGAAAATCCTTCCCACTGGCTTTGCCAGATTCTGTGTCCTCCCCAAAATGCTGGGGTGAAACGGGCAGAGTTCTGCGCCCTGCGCCCCTTTACGCGTCCCTAACGCCATCCCAACGCGCCCTGGTCAGGCCTATTGCAGTGGCATCTTGTGCCTGGCCATTCCGGGATTGTTGTGTTTCAGGGCCTAGCCATCAATACTCCTGGGATTTCTTTCCATGAGAACCCTCATGTCCCTGTCCTCCCACAAGCCCGAGCTTTTATGTAAAATAAAGTGTGCTCTGTGGGCCTTCCCCTATGTGCTCTCTGCCTAATCTCTTTCTCCCAAGCTGAGCTCTGCAGGTAAATGTATCTATCTGACTGAGGGGCTAGGGAGGGCCTTTCCCAGCAGTCTTACAAGCCAAGAGTTCAGAGAAAGCACCTGCTCTGGGAAGGAGACTCTGCTCACAGAGAAGACAAGTCCAACATAACACAGTGAAGATGGGATGGGCAAGACACACGCCTCACGGGCTGGTAGCATGCAAACAGAGGAGCAGGGAGCTACGCTAAGCAGGCAAAGAGAAAAGTCATGTATGAGTCTCATGCACTGTGACCGGTAGTAATACTGGCTCTAACATCATTAGACAGTAGTCTACACATCATAAATTACAACAGTAACAAGACACTAAGCAAATGACAAATGCTGTATGGCATAAAGACGCCTTATATAATACAAGCTCCAGGCAGGCGCACACATGTCAAGACATATATTGAGTCTCAGGAAATGTATACAGTCAATAGTCTCTGTGGCGCAATCGGTTAGCGCGTTCGGCTGTTAACCGAAAGGTTGGTGGTTCAAGCCCACCCAGGGACGTAGCCTTTTGTCTGCATGAAACACAGATACGTACCTTTGCTCTTTCCTGCGTGCGATCCTTTCCCTGAATAGTTCAATCCTCAGCGTTCTCACTGCACCTGCAGTCAATTTCAATAATTAGGATAGAAAACAAAAGGCCAAGCCCTGTAATACAACCGTAGGCATATAAGCAGAGGAAAATAAGTCAAAAGGCCCACAGCATTTGTTCATCTGGCATCGAAGGCTGCAAGTGTAAGGACCTCGTGGCGCAACGGTAGCGCGTCTGACTCCTGATCAGAAGGTTGCGTGTTCAAATCACGTCGGGGTCACTGCTTACCATTTTATTCCCCACTGAGTTCATATATATCATTTCGAAAACAAAGTCAAAAGAAAGCAACCTTGCATTGGCCGGGAATAGAAGCCGGGCCTCCCGCGTGGCAGGCGAGAATTCTACCACTGAACCACAATTGCTTCACATGGTGTGTTCACAGCAAGAGCTCTGTCCAAGACAGTGGTCAGGTTCACACACTTAAATTGTACACATATGAACAAAGTGTGCGCAGCAGACATGATAACGCCAACGTTTCACATGATGATGGCAAGAATCATATGCAGGAGACTATAAGTAATAATGTCTTTGCATTTGCTGAGGTCACTGGCTTGGTACTAGAGTTGTGGTTATCAGGGCATGATGGCAGGCTGCTCCTGACAGAAGTGGCTCACAGAATGCACCCGCCAGATCACCAGCACTATTGTGTTTCAGATCATGTCACTGAACTCTCCTCCTGGAAAATCCTTCCCACTGGCTTTGCCAGATTCTGTGTCCTCCCCAAAATGCTGGGGTGAAACGGGCAGAGTTCTGCACCCTGCGCCCCTTTACGCGTCCCTAACGCCATCCCAACGCGCCCTGGTCGGGCTTAGATCACTGGAGCCTCTGGAGATCAAGAACTCCGGAAGCCTAGGGTCAGGCCTATTGCAGAGGCATCTTGTGCCTGGCCATTCCGGGATTGTTGTGTTTCAGGGCCTAGCCATCAATACTCCTGGGATTTCTTTC
>NC_141685.1:200443868-200483868 GCF_964263255.1 Lissotriton vulgaris | reverse complement strand
TGTTTCAGGGCCTAGCCATCAATACTCCTGGGATTTCTTTCCATGAGAACCCTCATGTCCCTGTCCTCCCACAAGCCCGAGCTTTTATGTAAAATAAAGTGTGCTCTGTGGGCCTTCCCCTATGTGCTCTCTGCCTAATCTCTTTCTCCCAAGCTGAGCTCTGCAGGTAAATGTATCTATCTGACTGAGGGGCTAGGGAGGGCCTTTCCCAGCAGTCTTACAAGCCTAGAGTTCAGAGAAAGCACCTGCTCTGGGAAGGAGACTCTGCTCACAGAGAAGACAAGTCCAACATAACACAGTGAAGATGGGATGGGCAAGACACACGCCTCACGGGCTGGTAGCACGCAAACAGAGGAGCAGGGAGCTACGCTAAGCAGGCAAAGAGAAAAGTCATGTATGAGTCTCATGCACTGTGACCGGTAGTAATACTGGCTCTAACACCATTAGACAGTAGTCTACACATCATAAATTACAACAGTAACAAGACACTAAGCAAATGACAAATGCTGTATGGCATAAAGACGCCTTATATAATACAAGCTCCAGGCAGGCGCACACATGTCAAGACATATATTGAGTCTCAGGAAATGTATACAGTCAATAGTCTCTGTGGCACAATCGGTTAGCGCGTTCGGCTGTTAGCCGAAAGGTTGGTGGTTCAAGCCCACCCAGGGACGTAGCCTTTTGTCTGCATGAAACACAGATACGTACCTTTGCTCTTTCCTGCGTGCGATCCTTTCCCTGAATAGTTCAATCCTCAGCGTTCTCACTGCACCTGCAGTCAATTTCAATAATTAGGATAGAAAACAAAAGGCCAAGCCCTGTAATACAACCGTAGGCATATAAGCAGAGGAAAATAAGTCAAAAGGCCCACAGCATTTGTTCATCTGGCATCGAAGGCTGCAAGTGTAAGGACCTCGTGGCGCAACGGTAGCGCGTCTGACTCCAGATCAGAAGGTTGCGTGTTCAAATCACGTCGGGGTCACTGCTTACCATTTTATTCCCCACTGAGTTCATATATATCATTTTGAAAACAAAGTCAAAAGAAAGAAACCTTGCATTGGCCGGGAATCGAACCCGGGCCTCCCGCGTGGCAGGCGAGAATTCTACCACTGAACCACCAATGCTTCACATGGTGTGTTCACAGCAAGAGCTCTGTCCAAGACAGTGGTCAGGTTCACACACTTAAATTGTACACATATGAACAAAGTGTGCGCAGCAGACATGATAACGCCAACGTTTCACATGATGATGGCAAGAATCAGATGCAGGAGACTATAAGTAATAATGTCTTTGCATTTGCTGAGGTCACTGGCTTGGTACTAGAGTTGTGGTTATCAGGGCATGATGGCAGGCTGCTCCTGACAGAAGTGGCTCACAGAATGCACCCGCCAGATCACCAGCACTATTATGTTTCAGATCATGTCACTGAACTCTCCTCCTGGAAAATCCTTCCCACTGGCTTTGCCAGATTCTGTGTCCTCCCCAAAATGCTGGGGTGAAACGGGCAGAGTTCTGCGCCCTGCGCCCCTTTACGCGTCCCTAATGCCATCCCAACGCGCCCTGGTCGGGCTTAGATCACTGGAGCCTCTGGAGATCAAGAACTCCGGAAGCCTAGGGTCAGGCCTATTGCAGAGGCATCTTGTGCCTGGCCATTCCGAGATTGTTGTGTTTCAGGGCCTAGCCATCAATACTCCTGGGATTTCTTTCCAGGAGAACCCTCATGTCCCTGTCCTCCCACAAGCCCGAGCTTTTATGTAAAATAAAGTGTGCTCTGTGGGCCTTCCCCTATGTGCTCTCTGCCTAATCTCTTTCTCCCAAGCTGAGCTCTGCAGGTAAATGTATCTATCTGACTGAGGGGCTAGGGAGGGCCTTTCCCAGCAGTCTTACAAGCCAAGAGTTCAGAGAAAGCACCTGCTCTGGGAAGGAGACTCTGCTCACAGAGAAGACAAGTCCAACATAACACAGTGAAGATGGGATGGGCAAGACACACGCCTCACGGGCTGGTAGCACGCAAACAGAGGAGCAGGGAGCTACGCTAAGCAGGCAAAGAGAAAAGTCATGTATGAGTCTCATGCACTGTGACCGGTAGTAATACTGGCTCTAACACCATTAGACAGTAGTCTACACATCATAAATTACAACAGTAACAAGACACTAAGCAAATGACAAATGCTGTATGGCATAAAGACGCCTTATATAATACAAGCTCCAAGCAGGCGCACACATGTCAAGACATATATTGAGTCTCAGGAAATGTATACAGTCAATACTCTCTGTGGCGCAATCGGTTAGCGCGTTCGGCTGTTAACCGAAAGGTTGGTGGTTCAAGCCTACCCAGGGACGTTGCCTTTTGTCTGCATGAAACACAGATTTGCTCTTTCCTGCGTGCGATCCTTTCCCTGAATAGTTCAATCCTCAGCGTTCTCACTGCACCTGCAGTCAATTTCAATAATTAGGATAGAAAACAAAAGGCCAAGCCCTGTAATACAACCGTAGGCATATAAGCAGAGGAAAATAAGTCAAAAGGCCCACAGCATTTGTTCATCTGGCATCGAAGGCTGCAAGTGTAAGGACCTCGTGGCGCAACGGTAGCGCGTCTGACTCCAGATCAGAAGGTTGCGTGTTCAAATCACGTCGGGGTCACTGCTTACCATTTTATTCCCCACTGAGTTCATATATATCATTTCGAAAACAAAGTCAAAAGAAAGCAACATTGCATTGGCCGGGAATAGAACCCGGGCCTCCCGCGTGGCAGGCGAGAATTCTACCACTGAACCACCAATGCTTCACATGGTGTGTTCACAGCAAGAGCTCTGTCCAAGACAGTGGTCAGGTTCACACACTTAAATTGTACACATATGAACAAAGTGTGCGCAGCAGACATGATAACGCCAACGTTTCACATGATGATGGCAAGAATCATATGCAGGAGACTATAAGTAATAATGTCTTTGCATTTGCTGAGGTCACTGGCTTGGTACTAGAGTTGTGGTTATCAGGGCATGATGGCAGGCTGCTCCTGACAGAAGTGGCTCACAGAATGCACCCGCCAGATCACCAGCACTATTGTGTTTCAGATCATGTCACTGAACTCTCCTCCTGGAAAATCCTTCCCACTGGCTTTGCCAGATTCTGTGTCCTCCCCAAAATGCTGGGGTGAAACGGGCAGAGTTCTGCGCCCTGCGCCCCTTTACGCGTCCCTAACGCCATCCCAACGCGCCCTGGTCGGGCACAGCCCTGGTCGGGCTTAGATCACTGGAGCCTCTGGAGATCAAGAACTCCGGAAGCCTAGGGTCAGGCCTATTGCAGAGGCATCTTGTGCCTGGCCATTCCGGGATTGTTGTGTTTCAGGGCCTAGCCATCAATACTCCTGGGATTTCTTTCCATGAGAACCCTCATGTCCCTGTCCTCCCACAAGCCCGAGCTTTTATGTAAAATAAAGTGTGCTCTGTGGGCCTTCCCCTATGTGCTCTCTGCCTAATCTCTTTCTCCCAAGCTGAGCTCTGCAGGTAAATGTATCTATCTGACTGAGGGGCTAGGGAGGGCCTTTCCCAGTAGTCTTACAAGCCAAGAGTTCAGAGAAAGCACCTGCTCTGGGAAGGAGACTCTGCTCACAGAGAAGACAAGTCCAACATAACACAGTGAAGATGGGATGGGCAAGACACACGCCTCACGGGCTGGTAGCACGCAAACAGAGGAGCAGGGAGCTACGCTAAGCAGGCAAAGAGAAAAGTCATGTATGAGTCTCATGCACTGTGACCGGTAGTAATACTGGCTCTAACACCATTAGACAGTAGTCTACACATCATAAATTACAACAGTAACAAGACACTAAGCAAATGACAAATGCTGTATGGCATAAAGACGCCTTATATAATACAAGCTCCAAGCAGGCGCACACATGTCAAGACATATATTGAGTCTCAGGAAATGTATACAGTCAATACTCTCTGTGGCGCAATCGGTTAGCGCGTTCGGCTGTTAACCGAAAGGTTGGTGGTTCAAGCCCACCCAGGGACGTTGCCTTTTGTCTGCATGAAACACAGATTTGCTCTTTCCTGCGTGCGATCCTTTCCCTGAATAGTTCAATCCTCAGCGTTCTCACTGCACCTGCAGTCAATTTCAATAATTAGGATAGAAAACAAAAGGCCAAGCCCTGTAATACAACCGTAGGCATATAAGCAGAGGAAAATAAGTCAAAATGGCCCACAGCATTTGTTCATCTGGCATCGAAGGCTGCAAGTGTAAGGACCTCGTGGCGCAACGGTAGCGCGTCTGACTCCATATCAGAAGGTTGCGTGTTCAAATCACGTCGGGGTCACTGCTTACCATTTTATTCCCCACTGAGTTCATATATATCATTTCGAAAACAAAGTCAAAAGAAAGCAACCTTGCATTGGCCGGGAATCGAACCCGGGCCTCCCGCGTGGCAGGCGAGAATTCTACCACTGAACCACCAATGCTTCACATGGTGTGTTCATAGGTAGAGCTCTGTCCAAGACAGTGGTCAGGTTCACACACTTAAATTGTACACATATGAACAAAGTGTGCGCAGCAGACATGATAACGCCAACGTTTCACATGATGATGGCAAGAATCAGATGCAGGAGACTATAAGTAATAATGTCTTTGCATTTGCTGAGGTCACTGGCTTGGTACTAGAGTTGTGGTTATCAGGGCATGATGGCAGGCTGCTCCTGACAGAAGTGGCTCACAGAATGCACCCGCCAGATCACCAGCACTATTGTGTTTCAGATCATGTCACTGAACTCTCCTCCTGGAAAATCCTTCCCACTGGCTTTGCCAGATTCTGTGTCCTCCCCAAAATGCTGGGGGGAAACGGGCAGAGTTCTGCGCCCTGCGCCCCTTTACGCGTCCCTAACGCCATCCCAACGCGCCCTGGTCGGGCACAGCCCTGGTCGGGCTTAGATCACTGGAGCCTCTGGAGATCAAGAACTCCGGAAGCCTAGGGTCAGGCCTATTGCAGAGGCATCTTGTGCCTGGCCATTCCGGGATTGTTGTATTTCAGGGCCTAGCCATCAATACTCCTGGGATTTCTTTCCAGGAGAACCCTCATGTCCCTGTCCTCCCACAAGCCCGAGCTTTTATGTAAAATAAAGTGTGCTCTGTGGGCCTTCCCCTATGTGCTCTCTGCCTAATCTCTTTCTCCCAAGCTGAGCTCTGCAGGTAAATGTATCTATCTGACTGAGGGGCTAGGGAGGGCCTTTCCCAGCAGTCTTACAAGCCAAGAGTTCAGAGAAAGCACCTGCTCTGGGGAGGAGACTCTGCTCACAGAGAAGACAAGTCCAACATAACACAGTGAAGATGGGATGGGCAAGACACACGCCTCACGGGCTGGTAGCACGCAAACAGAGGAGCAGGGAGCTACGCTAAGCAGGCAAAGAGAAAAGTCATGTATGAGTCTCATGCACTGTGACCGGTAGTAATACTGGCTCTAACACCATTAGACAGTAGTCTACACATCATAAATTACAACAGTAACAAGACACTAAGCAAATGACAAATGCTGTATGGCATAAAGACGCCTTATATAATACAAGCTCCAGGCAGGCGCACACATGTCAAGACATATATTGAGTCTCAGGAAATGTATACAGTCAATAGTCTCTGTGGCGCAATCGGTTAGCGCGTTCGGCTGTTAACCGAAAGGTTGGTGGTTCAAGCCCACCCTTGGACGTAGCCTTTTGTCTGCATGAAACACAGATACGTACCTTTGCTCTTTCCTGCGTGCGATCCTTTCCCTGAATAGTTCAATCCTCAGCGTTCTCACTGCACCTGCAGTCAATTTCAATAATTAGGATAGAAAACAAAAGGCCAAGCCCTGTAATACAACCGTAGGCATATAAACAGAGGAAAATAAGTCAAAAGGCCCACAGCATTTGTTCATCTGGCATCGAAGGCTGCAAGTGTAAGGACCTCGTGGCGCAACGGTAGCGCGTCTGACTCCAGATCAGAAGGTTGCGTGTTCAAATCACGTCGGGGTCACTGCTTACCATTTTATTCCCCACTGAGTTCATATATATCATTTCGAAAACAAAGTCAAAAGAAAGCAACCTTGCATTGGCTGGGAATCGAACCCGGGCCTCCCGCGTGGCAGGCGAGAATTCTACCACTGAACCACCAATGCTTCACATGGTGTGTTCACAGCAAGAGCTCTGTCCAAGACAGTGGTCAGGTTCACACACTTAAATTGTACACATATGAACAAAGTGTGCGCAGCAGACATGATAACGCCAACGTTTCACATGATGATGGCAAGAATCAGATGCAGGAGACTATAAGTAATAATGTCTTTGCATTTGCTGAGGTCACTGGCTTGGTACTAGAGTTGTGGTTATCAGGGCATGATGGCAGGCTGCTCCTGACAGAAGTGGCTCACAGAATGCACCCGCCAGATCACCAGCACTATTGTGTTTCAGATCATGTCACTGAACTCTCCTCCTGGAAAATCCTTCCCACTGGCTTTGCCAGATTCTGTGTCCTCCCCAAAATGCTGGGGTGAAACGGGCAGAGTTCTGCGCCCTGCGCCCCTTTACGCGTCCCTAACGCCATCCCAACGCGCCCTGGTCGGGCACAGCCCTGGTCGGGCTTCGATCACTGGAGCCTCTGGAGATCAAGAACTCCGGAAGCCTAGGGTCAGGCCTATTGCAGAGGCATCTTGTGCCTGGCCATTCCGGGATTGTTGTGTTTCAGGGCCTAGCCATCAATACTCCTGGGATTTCTTTCCATGAGAACCCTCATGTCCCTGTCCTCCCACAAGCCCGAGCTTTTATGTAAAATAAAGTGTGCTCTGTGGGCCTTCCCCTATGTGCTCTCTGCCTAATCTCTTTCTCCCAAGCTGAGCTCTGCAGGTAAATGTATCTATCTGACTGAGGGGCTAGGGAGGGCCTTTCCCAGCAGTCTTACAAGCCAAGAGTTCAGAGAAAGCACCTGCTCTGGGAAGGAGACTCTGCTCACAGAGAAGACAAGTCCAACATAACACAGTGAAGATGGGATGGGCAAGACACACGCCTCACGGGCTGGTAGCACGCAAACAGAGGAGCAGGGAGCTACGCTAAGCAGGCAAAGAGAAAAGTCATGTATGAGTCTCATGCACTGTGACCGGTAGTAATACTGGCTCTAACACCATTAGACAGTAGTCTACACATCATAAATTACAACAGTAACAAGACACTAAGCAAATGACAAATGCTGTATGGCATAAAGACGCCTTATATAATACAAGCTCCAGGCAGGCGCACACATGTCAAGACATATATTGAGTCTCAGGAAATGTATACAGTCAATAGTCTCTGTGGCACAATCGGTTAGCGCGTTCGGCTGTTAGCCGAAAGGTTGGTGGTTCAAGCCCACCCAGGGACGTAGCCTTTTGTCTGCATGAAACACAGATACGTACCTTTGCTCTTTCCTGCGTGCGATCCTTTCCCTGAATAGTTCAATCCTCAGCGTTCTCACTGCACCTGCAGTCAATTTCAATAATTAGGATAGAAAACAAAAGGCCAAGCCCTGTAATACAACCGTAGGCATATAAGCAGAGGAAAATAAGTCAAAAGGCCCACAGCATTTGTTCATCTGGCATCGAAGGCTGCAAGTGTAAGGACCTCGTGGCGCAACGGTAGCGCGTCTGACTCCAGATCAGAAGGTTGCGTGTTCAAATCACGTCGGGGTCACTGCTTACCATTTTATTCCCCACTGAGTTCATATATATCATTTCGAAAACAAAGTCAAAAGAAAGAAACCTTGCATTGGCCGGGAATCGAACCCGGGCCTCCCGCGTGGCAGGCGAGAATTCTACCACTGAACCACCAATGCTTCACATGACTTCACAGCAAGAGCTCTGTCCAAGACAGTGGTCAGGTTCACACACTTAAATTGTACACATATGAACAAAGTGTGCGCAGCAGACATGATAACGCCAACGTTTCACATGATGATGGCAAGAATCAGATGCAGGAGACTATAAGTAATAATGTCTTTGCATTTGCTGAGGTCACTGGCTTGGTACTAGAGTTGTGGTTATCAGGGCATGATGGCAGGCTGCTCCTGACAGAAGTGGCTCACAGAATGCACCCGCCAGATCACCAGCACTATTGTGTTTCAGATCATGTCACTGAACTCTCCTCCTGGAAAATCCTTCCCACTGGCTTTGCCAGATTCTGTGTCCTCCCCAAAATGCTGGGGTGAAACGGGCAGAGTTCTGCGCCCTGCGCCCCTTTACGCGTCCCTAATGGCATCCCAACGCGCCCTGGTCGGGCTTAGATCACTGGAGCCTCTGGAGATCAAGAACTCCGGAAGCCTAGGGTCAGGCCTATTGCAGAGGCATCTTGTGCCTGGCCATTCCGGGATTGTTGTGTTTCAGGGCCTAGCCATCAATACTCCTGGGATTTCTTTCCAGGAGAACCCTCATGTCCCTGTCCTCCCACAAGCCCGAGCTTTTATGTAAAATAAAGTGTGCTCTGTGGGCCTTCCCCTATGTGCTCTCTGCCTAATCTCTTTCTCCCAAGCTGAGCTCTGCAGGTAAATGTATCTATCTGACTGAGGGGCTAGGGAGGGCCTTTCCCAGCAGTCTTACAAGCCAAGAGTTCAGAGAAAGCACCTGCTCTGGGAAGGAGACTCTGCTCACAGAGAAGACAAGTCCAACATAACACAGTGAAGATGGGATGGGCAAGACACACGCCTCACGGGCTGGTAGCACGCAAACAGAGGAGCAGGGAGCTAC
Organism: Lissotriton vulgaris; assembly: GCF_964263255.1. Classification (NCBI taxonomy): domain Eukaryota; kingdom Metazoa; phylum Chordata; class Amphibia; order Caudata; family Salamandridae; genus Lissotriton; species Lissotriton vulgaris. The sequence goes on along the minus strand of NC_141685.1, from coordinate 200,475,125 downwards.
GCTAAGCAGGCAAAGAGAAAAGTCATGTATGAGTCTCATGCACTGTGACCGGTAGTAATACTGGCTCTAACACCATTAGACAGTAGTCTACACATCATAAATTACAACAGTAACAAGACACTAAGCAAATGACAAATGCTGTATGGCATAAAGACGCCTTATATAATACAAGCTCCAGGCAGGCGCACACATGTCAAGACATATATTGAGTCTCAGGAAATGTATACAGTCAATAGTCTCTGTGGCGCAATCGGTTAGCGCGTTCGGCTGTTAACCGAAAGGTTGGTGGTTCAAGCCCACCCAGGGACGTAGCCTTTTGTCTGCATGAAACACAGATACGTACCTTTGCTCTTTCCTGCGTGCGATCCTTTCCCTGAATAGTTCAATCCTCAGCGTTCTCACTGCACCTGCAGTCAATTTCAATAATTAGGATAGAAAACAAAAGGCCAAGCCCTGTAATACAACCGTAGGCATATAAGCAGAGGAAAATAAGTCAAAAGGCCCACAGCATTTGTTAATCTGGCATCGAAGGCTGCAAGTGTAAGGACCTCGTGGCGCAACGGTAGCGCGTCTGACTCCAGATCAGAAGGTTGCGTGTTCAAATCACGTCGGGGTCACTGCTTACCATTTTATTCCCCACTGAGTTCATATATATCATTTCGAAAACAAAGTCAAAAGAAAGCAACCTTGCATTGGCCGGGAATCGAACCCGGGCCTCCCGTGTGGCAGGCGAGAATTCTACCACTGAACCACCAATGCTTCACATGGTGTGTTCACAGCAAGAGCTCTGTCCAAGACAGTGGTCAGGTTCACACACTTAAATTGTACACATATGAACAAAGTGTGCGCAGCAGACATGATAACGCCAACGTTTCACATGATGATGGCAAGAATCAGATGCAGGAGACTATAAGTAATAATGTCTTTGCATTTGCTGAGGTCACTGGCTTGGTACTAGAGTTGTGGTTATCAGGGCATGATGGCAGGCTGCTCCTGACAGAAGTGGCTCACAGAATGCACCCGCCAGATCACCAGCACTATTGTGTTTCAGATCATGTCACTGAACTCTCCTCCTGGAAAATCCTTCCCACTGGCTTTGCCAGATTCTGTGTCCTCCCCAAAATGCTGGGGTGAAACGGGCAGAGTTCTGCGCCCTGCGCCCCTTTACGCGTCCCTAATGCCATCCCAACGCGCCCTGGTCGGGCTTAGATCACTGTAGCCTCTGGAGATCAAGAACTCCGGAAGCCTAGGGTCAGGCCTATTGCAGAGGCATCTTGTGCCTGGCCATTCCGGGATTGTTGTGTTTCAGGGCCTAGCCATCAATACTCCTGGGATTTCTTTCCAGGAGAACCCTCATGTCCCTGTCCTCCCACAAGCCCGAGCTTTTATGTAAAATAAAGTGTGCTCTGTGGGCCTTCCCCTATGTGCTCTCTGCCTAATCTCTTTCTCCCAAGCTGAGCTCTGCAGGTAAATGTATCTATCTGACTGAGGGGCTAGGGAGGGCCTTTCCCAGCAGTCTTACAAGCCAAGAGTTCAGAGAAAGCACCTGCTCTGGGAAGGAGACTCTGCTCACAGAGAAGACAAGTCCAACATAACACAGTGAAGATGGGATGGGCAAGACACACGCCTCACGGGCTGGTAGCACGCAAACAGAGGAGCAGGGAGCTACGCTAAGCAGGCAAAGAGAAAAGTCATGTATGAGTCTCATGCACTGTGACCGGTAGTAATACTGGCTCTAACACCATTAGACAGTAGTCTACACATCATAAATTACAACAGTAACAAGACACTAAGCAAATGACAAATGCTGTATGGCATAAAGACGCCTTATATAATACAAGCTCCAGGCAGGCGCACACATGTCAAGACATATATTGAGTCTCAGGAAATGTATACAGTCAATAGTCTCTGTGGCGCAATCGGTTAGCGCGTTCGGCTGTTAACCGAAAGGTTGGTGGTTCAAGCCCACCCAGGGACGTAGCCTTTTGTCTGCATGAAACACAGATACGTACCTTTGCTCTTTCCTGCGTGCGATCCTTTCCCTGAATAGTTCAATCCTCAGCGTTCTCACTGCACCTGCAGTCAATTTCAATAATTAGGATAGAAAACAAAAGGCCAAGCCCTGTAATACAACCGTAGGCATATAAGCAGAGGAAAATAAGTCAAAAGGCCCACAGCATTTGTTCATCTGGCATCGAAGGCTGCAAGTGTAAGGACCTCGTGGCGCAACGGTAGCGCGTCTGACTCCAGATCAGAAGGTTGCGTGTTCAAATCACGTCGGGGTCACTGCTTACCATTTTATTCCCCACTGAGTTCATATATATCATTTCGAAAACAAAGTCAAAAGAAAGCAACCTTGCATTGGCCGGGAATCGACCCCGGGCCTCCCGCGTGGCAGGTGAGAATTCTACCACTGAACCACCAATGCTTCACATGGTGTGTTCACAGCAAGAGCTCTGTCCAAAACAGTGGTCAGGTTCACACACTTAAATTGTACACATATGAACAAAGTGTGCGCAGCAGACATGATAACGCCAACGTTTCACATGATGATGGCAAGAATCAGATGCAGGAGACTATAAGTAATAATGTCTTTGCATTTGCTGAGGTCACTGGCTTGGTACTAGAGTTGTGGTTATCAGGGCATGATGGCAGGCTGCTCCTGACAGAAGTGGCTCACAGAATGCACCCGCCAGATCACCAGCACTATTGTGTTTCAGATCATGTCACTGAACTCTCCTCCTGGAAAATCCTTCCCACTGGCTTTGCCAGATGCTGTGTCCTCCCCAAAATGCTGGGGTGAAACGGGCAGAGTTCTGCGCCCTGCGCCCCTTTACGCGTCCCTAATGCCATCCCAACGCGCCCTGGTCGGGCTTAGATCACTGGAGCCTCTGGAGATCAAGAACTCCGGAAGCCTAGGGTCAGGCCTATTGCAGAGGCATCTTGTGCCTGGCCATTCCGGGATTGTTGTGTTTCAGGGCCTAGCCATCAATACTCCTGGGATTTCTTTCCATGAGAACCCTCATGTCCCTGTCCTCCCACAAGCCCGAGCTTTTATGTAAAATAAAGTGTGCTCTGTGGGCCTTCCCCTATGTGCTCTCTGCCTAATCTCTTTCTCCCAAGCTGAGCTCTGCAGGTAAATGTATCTATCTGACTGAGGGGCTAGGGAGGGCCTTTCCCAGCAGTCTTACAAGCCAAGAGTTCAGAGAAAGCACCTGCTCTGGGAAGGAGACTCTGCTCACAGAGAAGACAAGTCCAACATAACACAGTGAAGATGGGATGGGCAGGACACACGCCTCACGGGCTGGTAGCACGCAAACAGAGGAGCAGGGAGCTACGCTAAGCAGGCAAAGAGAAAAGTCATGTATGAGTCTCATGCACTGTGACCGGTAGTAATACTGGCTCTAACACCATTAGACAGTAGTCTACACATCATAAATTACAACAGTAACAAGACACTAAGCAATCGACAAATGCTGTATGGCATAAAGACGCCTTATATAATACAAGCTCCAGGCAGGCGCACACATGTCAAGACATATATTGAGTCTCAGGAAATGTATACAGTCAATAGTCTCTGTGGCGCAATCGGTTAGCGCGTTCGGCTGTTAACCGAAAGGTTGGTGGTTCAAGCCCACCCAGGGACGTAGCCTTTTGTCTGCATGAAACACAGATACGTACCTTTGCTCTTTCCTGCGTGCGATCCTTTCCCTGAATAGTTCAATCCTCAGCGTTCTCACTGCACCTGCAGTCAATTTCAATAATTAGGATAGAAAACAAAAGGCCAAGCCCTGTAATACAACCGTAGGCATATAAGCAGAGGAAAATAAGTCAAAAGGCCCACAGCATGTGTTCATCTGGCATCGAAGGCTGCAAGTGTAAGGACCTCGTGGCGCAACGGTAGCGCGTCTGACTCCAGATCAGAAGGTTGCGTGTTCAAATCACGTCGGGGTCACTGCTTACCATTTTATTCCCCACTGAGTTCATATATATCATTTCGAAAACAAAGTCAAAAGAAAGCAACCTTGCATTGGCCGGGAATCGAACCCGGGCCTCCCGTGTGGCAGGCGAGAATTCTACCACTGAACCACCAATGCTTCACATGGTGTGTTCACAGCAAGAGCTCTGTCCAAGACAGTGGTCAGGTTCACACACTTAAATTGTACACATATGAACAAAGTGTGCGCAGCAGACATGATAACGCCAACGTTTCACATGATGATGGCAAGAATCAGATGCAGGAGACTATAAGTAATAATGTCTTTGCATTTGCTGAGGTCACTGGCTTGGTACTAGAGTTGTGGTTATCAGGGCATGATGGCAGGCTGCTCCTGACAGAAGTGGCTCACAGAATGCACCCGCCAGATCACCAGCACTATTGTGTTCCAGATCATGTCACTGAACTCTCCTCCTGGAAAATCCTTCCCACTGGCTTTGCCAGATTCTGTGTCCTCCCCAAAATGCTGGGGTGAAACGGGCAGAGTTCTGCGCCCTGCGCCCCTTTACGCGTCCCTAATGCCATCCCAACGCGCCCTGGTCGGGCTTAGATCACTGGAGCCTCTGGAGATCAAGAACTCCGGAAGCCTAGGGTCAGGCCTATTGCAGAGGCATCTTGTGCCTGGCCATTCCGGGATTGTTGTGTTTCAGGGCCTAGCCATCAATACTCCTGGGATTTCTTTCCAGGAGAACCCTCATGTCCCTGTCCTCCCACAAGCCCGAGCTTTTATGTAAAATAAAGTGTGCTCTGTGGGCCTTCCCCTATGTGCTCTCTGCCTAATCTCTTTCTCCCAAGCTGAGCTCTGCAGGTAAATGTATCTATCTGACTGAGGGGCTAGGGAGGGCCTTTCCCAGCAGTCTTACAAGCCAAGAGTTCAGAGAAAGCACCTGCTCTGGGAAGGAGACTCTGCTCACAGAGAAGACAAGTCCAACATAACACAGTGAAGATGGGATGGGCAAGACACACGCCTCACGGGCTGGTAGCACGCAAACAGAGGAGCAGGGAGCTACGCTAAGCAGGCAAAGAGAAAAGTCATGTATGAGTCTCATGCACTGTGACCGGTAGTAATACTGGCTCTAACACCATTAGACAGTAGTCTACACATCATAAATTACAACAGTAACAAGACACTAAGCAAATGACAAATGCTGTATGGCATAAAGACGCCTTATATAATACAAGCTCCAGGCAGGCGCACACATGTCAAGACATATATTGAGTCTCAGGAAATGTATACAGTCAATAGTCTCTGTGGCGCAATCGGTTAGCGCGTTCGGCTGTTAACCGAAAGGTTGGTGGTTCAAGCCCACCCAGGGACGTAGCCTTTTGTCTGCATGAAACACAGATACGTACCTTTGCTCTTTCCTGCGTGCGATCCTTTCCCTGAATAGTTCAATCCTCAGCGTTCTCACTGCACCTGCAGTCAATTTCAATAATTAGGATAGAAAACAAAAGGCCAAGCCCTGTAATACAACCTTAGGCATATAAGCAGAGGAAAATAAGTCAAAAGGCCCACAGCATTTGTTCATCTGGCATCGAAGGCTGCAAGTGTAAGGACCTCGTGGCGCAACGGTAGCGCGTCTGACTCCAGATCAGAAGGTTGCGTGTTCAAATCACGTCGGGGTCACTGCTTACCATTTTATTCCCCACTGAGTTCATATATATCATTTCGAAAACAAAGTCAAAAGAAAGCAACCTTGCATTGGCCGGGAATCGAACCCGGGCCTCCCGCGTGGCAGGCGAGAATTCGACCACTGAACCACCAATGCTTCACATGGTGTGTTCACAGCAAGAGCTCTGTCCAAGACAGTGGTCAGGTTCACACACTTAAATTGTACACATATGAACAAAGTGTGCGCAGCAGACATGATAACGCCAACGTTTCACATGATGATGGCAAGAATCAGATGCAGGAGACTATAAGTAATAATGTCTTTGCATTTGCTGAGGTCACTGGCTTGGTACTAGAGTTGTGGTTATCAGGGCATGATGGCAGGCTGCTCCTGACAGAAGTGGCTCACAGAATGCACCCGCCAGATCACCAGCACTATTGTGTTTCAGATCATGTCACTGAACTCTCCTCCTGGAAAATCCTTCCCACTGGCTTTGCCAGATTCTGTGTCCTCCCCAAAATGCTGGGGTGAAACGGGCAGAGTTCTGCGCCCTGCGCCCCTTTACGCGTCCCTAACGCCATCCCAACGCGCCCTGGTCGGGCACAGCCCTGGTCGGGCTTAGATCACTGGAGCCTCTGGAGATCAAGAACTCCGGAAGCCTAGGGTCAGGCCTATTGCAGAGGCATCTTGTGCCTGGCCATTCCGGGATTGTTGTGTTTCAAGGCCTAGCCATCAATACTCCTGGGATTTCTTTCCAGGAGAACCCTCATGTCCCTGTCCTCCCACAAGCCCGAGCTTTTATGTAAAATAAAGTGTGCTCTGTGGGCCTTCCCCTATGTGCTCTCTGCCTAATCTCTTTCTCCCAAGCTGAGCTCTGCAGGTAAATGTATCTATCTGACTGAGGGGCTAGGGAGGGCCTTTCCCAGCAGTCTTACAAGCCAAGAGTTCAGAGAAAGCACCTGCTCTGGGAAGGAGACTCTGCTCACAGAGAAGACAAGTCCAACACACAGTGAAGATGGGATGGGCAAGACACACGCCTCACGGGCTGGTAGCACGCAAACAGAGGAGCAGGGAGCTACGCTAAGCAGGCAAAGAGAAAAGTCATGTATGAGTCTCATGCACTGTGACCGGTAGTAATACTGGCTCTAGCACCATTAGACAGTAGTCTACACATCATAAATTACAACAGTAACAAGACACTAAGCAAATGACAAATGCTGTATGGCATAAAGACGCCTTATATAATACAAGCTCCAGGCAGGCGCACACATGTCAAGACATATATTGAGTCTCAGGAAATGTATACAGTCAATAGTCTCTGTGGCGCAATCGGTTAGCGCGTTCGGCTGTTAACCGAAAGGTTGGTGGTTCAAGCCCACCCAGGGACGTAGCCTTTTGTCTGCATGAAACACAGATACGTACCTTTGCTCTTTCCTGCGTGCGATCCTTTCCCTGAATAGTTCAATCCTCAGCGTTCTCACTGCACCTGCAGTCAATTTCAATAATTAGGATAGAAAACAAAAGGCCAAGCCCTGTAATACAACCGTAGGCATATAAGCAGAGGAAAATAAGTCAAAAGGCCCACAGCATTTGTTCATCTGGCATCAAAGGCTGCAAGTGTAAGGACCTCGTGGCGCAACGGTAGTGCGTCTGACTCCAGATCAGAAGGTTGCGTGTTCAAATCACGTCGGGGTCACTGCTTACCATTTTATTCCCCACTGAGTTCATATATATCATTTCGAAAACAAAGTCAAAAGAAAGCAACCTTGCATTGGCCGGGAATCGAACCCGGGCCTCCCGCGTGGCAGGCGAGAATTCTACCACTGAACCACCAATGCTTCACATGGTGTGTTCACAGCAAGAGCTCTGTCCAAGACAGTGGTCAGGTTCACACACTTAAATTGTACACATATGAACAAAGTGTGCGCAGCAGACATGATAACGCCAACGTTTCACATGATGATGGCAAGAATCAGATGCAGGAGACTATAAGTAATAATGTCTTTGCATTTGCTGAGGTCACTGGCTTGGTACTAGAGTTGTGGTTATCAGGGCATGATGGCAGGCTGCTCCTGACAGAAGTGGCTCACAGAATGCACCCGCCATATCACCAGCACTATTGTGTTTCAGATCATGTCACTGAACTCTCCTCCTGGAAAATCCTTCCCACTGGCTTTGCCAGATTCTGTGTCCTCCCCAAAATGCTGGGGTGAAACGGGCAGAGTTCTGCGCCCTGCGCCCCTTTACGCGTCCCTAACGCCGTCCCAACGCGCCCTGGTCGGGCACAGCCCTGGTCGGGCTTAGATCACTGGAGCCTCTGGAGATCAAGAACTCCGGAAGCCTAGGGTCAGGCCTATTGCAGAGGCATCTTGTGCCTGGCCATTCCGGGATTGTTGTGTTTCAGGGCCTAGCCATCAATACTCCTGGGATTTCTTTCCATGAGAACCCTCATGTCCCTGTCCTCCCACAAGCCCGAGCTTTTATGTAAAATAAAGTGTGCTCTGTGGGCCTTCCCCTATGTGCTCTCTGCCTAATCTCTTTCTCCCAAGCTGAGCTCTGCAGGTAAATGTATCTATCTGACTGAGGGGCTAGGGAGGGCCTTTCCCAGCAGTCTTACAAGCCAAGAGTTCAGAGAAAGCACCTGCTCTGGGAAGGAGACTCTGCTCACAGAGAAGACAAGTCCAACATAACACAGTGAAGATGGGATGGGCAAGACACACGCCTCACGGGCTGGTAGCACGCAAACAGAGGAGCAGGGAGCTACGCTAAGCAGGCAAAGAGAAAAGTCATGTATGAGTCTCATGCACTGTGACCGGTAGTAATACTGGCTCTAACACCATTAGACAGTAGTCTACACATCATAAATTACAACAGTAACAAGACACTAAGCAAATGACAAATGCTGTATGGCATAAAGACGCCTTATATAATACAAGCTCCAGGCAGGCGCACACATGTCAAGACATATATTGAGTCTCAGGAAATGTATACAGTCAATAGTCTCTGTGGCGCAATCGGTTAGCGCGTTCGGCTGTTAACCGAAAGGTTGGTGGTTCAAGCCCACCCAGGGACGTAGCCTTTTGTCTGCATGAAACACAGATACGTACCTTTGCTCTTTCCTGCGTGCGATCCTTTCCCTGAATAGTTCAATCCTCAGCGTTCTCACTGCACCTGCAGTCAATTTCAATAATTAGGATAGAAAACAAAAGGCCAAGCCCTGTAATACAACCGTAGGCATATAAGCAGAGGAAAATAAGTCAAAAGGCCCACAGCATTTGATCATCTGGCATCGAAGGCTGCAAGTGTAAGGACCTCGTGGCGCAACGGTAGCGCGTCTGACTCCAGATCAGAAGGTTGCGTGTTCAAATCACGTCGGGGTCACTGCTTACCATTTTATTCCCCACTGAGTTCATATATATAATTTCGAAAACAAAGTCAAAAGAAATCAACCTTGCATTGGCCGGGAATCGAACCCGGGCCTCCCGCGTGGCAGGCGAGAATTCTACCACTGAACCACCAATGCTTCACATGGTGTGTTCACAGCAAGAGCTCTGTCCAAGACAGTGGTCAGGTTCACACACTTAAATTGTACACATATGAACAAAGTGTGCGCAGCAGACATGATAACGCCAACGTTTCACATGATGATGGCAAGAATCAGATGCAGGAGACTATAAGTAATAATGTCTTTGCATTTGCTGAGGTCACTGGCTTGGTACTAGAGTTGTGGTTATCAGGGCATGATGGCAGGCTGCTCCTGACAGAAGTGGCTCACAGAATGCACCCGCCAGATCACCAGCACTATTGTGTTTCAGATCATGTCACTGAACTCTCCTCCTGGAAAATCCTTCCCACTGGCTTTGCCAGATTCTGTGTCCTCCCCAAAATGCTGGGGTGAAACGGGCAGAGTTCTGCGCCCTGCGCCCCTTTACGCGTCCCTAATGCCATCCCAACGCGCCCTGGTCGGGCTTAGATCACTGGAGCCTCTGGAGATCAAGAACTCCGGAAGCCTAGGGTCAGGCCTATTGCAGAGGCATCTTGTGCCTGGCCATTCCGGGATTGTTGTGTTTCAGGGCCTAGCCATCAATACTCCTGGGATTTCTTTCCAGGAGAACCCTCATGTCCCTGTCCTCCCACAAGCCCGAGCTTTTATGTAAAATAAAGTGTGCTCTGTGGGCCTTCCCCTATGTGCTCTCTGCCTAATCTCTTTCTCCCAAGCTGAGCTCTGCAGGTAAATGTATCTATCTGACTGAGGGGCTAGGGAGGGCCTTTCCCAGCAGTCTTACAAGCCAAGAGTTCAGAGAAAGCACCTGCTCTGGGAAGGAGACTCTGCTCACAGAGAAGACAAGTCCAACATAACACAGTGAAGATGGGATGGGCAAGACACACGCCTCACGGGCTGGTAGCACGCAAACAGAGGAGCAGGGAGCTACGCTAAGCAGGCAAAGAGAAAAGTCATGTATGAGTCTCATGCACTGTGACCGGTAGTAATACTGGCTCTAACACCATTAGACAGTAGTCTACACATCATAAATTACAACAGTAACAAGACACTAAGCAAATGACAAATGCTGTATGGCATAAAGACGCCTTATATAATACAAGCTCCAGGCAGGCGCACACATGTCAAGACATATATTGAGTCTCAGGAAATGAATACAGTCAATAGTCTCTGTGGCGCAATCGGTTAGCGCGTTCGGCTGTTAACCGAAAGGTTGGTGGTTCAAGCCCACCCAGGGACGTAGCCTTTTGTCTGCATGAAACACAGATACGTACCTTTGCTCTTTCCTGCGTGCGATCCTTTCCCTGAATAGTTCAATCCTCAGCGTTCTCACTGCACCTGCAGTCAATTTCAATAATTAGGATAGAAAACAAAAGGCCAAGCCCTGTAATACAACCGTAGGCATATAAGCAGAGGAAAATAAGTCAAAAGGCCCACAGCATTTGTTCATCTGGCATCGAAGGCTGCAAGTGTAAGGACCTCGTGGCGCAACGGTAGCGCGTCTGACTCCAGATCAGAAGGTTGCGTGTTCAAATCACGTCGGGGTCACTGCTTACCATTTTATTCCCCACTGAGTTCATATATATCATTTCGAAAACAAAGTCAAAAGAAAGCAACCTTGCATTGGCCGGGAATCGAACCCGGGCCTCCCGCGTGGCAGGCGAGAATTCTACCACTGAACCACCAATGCTTCACATGGTGTGTTCACAGCAAGAGCTCTGTCCAAGACAGTGGTCAGGTTCACACACTTAAATTGTACATATATGAACAAAGTGTGCGCAGCAGACATGATAACGCCAACGTTTCACATGATGATGGCAAGAATCAGATGCAGGAGACTATAAGTAATAATGTCTTTGCATTTGCTGAGGTCACTGGCTTGGTACTAGAGTTGTGGTTATCAGGGCATGATGGCAGGCTGCTCCTGACAGAAGTGGCTCACAGAATGCACCCGCCAGATCACCAGCACTATTGTGTTTGAGATCATGTCACTGAACTCTCCTCCTGGAAAATCCTTCCCACTGGCTTTGCCAGATTCTGTGTCCTCCCCAAAATGCTGGGGTGAAACGGGCAGAGTTCTGCGCCCTGCGCCCCTTTACGCGTCCCTAACGCCATCCCAACGCGCCCTGGTCGGGCTTAGATCACTGGAGCCTCTGGAGATCAAGAACTCCGGAAGCCTAGGGTCAGGCCTATTGCAGAGGCATCTTGTGCCTGGCCATTCCGGGATTGTTGTGTTTCAGGGCCTAGCCATCAATACTCCTGGGATTTCTTTCCAGGAGAACCTTCATGTCCCTGTCCTCCCACAAGCCCGAGCTATTATGTGAAATAAAGTGTGCTCTGTGGGCCTTCCCCTATGTGCTCTCTGCCTAATCTCTTTCTCCCAAGCTGAGCTCTGCAGGTAAATGTATCTATCTGACTGAGGGGCTAGGGAGGGCCTTTCCCAGCAGTCTTACAAGCCAAGAGTTCAGAGAAAGCACCTGCTCTGGGAAGGAGACTCTGCTCACAGAGAAGACAAGTCCAACATAACACAGTGAAGATGGGATGGGCAAGACACACGCCTCACGGGCTGGTAGCACGCAAACAGAGGAGCAGGGAGCTACGCTAAGCAGGCAAAGAGAAAAGTCATGTATGAGTCTCATGCACTGTGACCGGTAGTAATACTGGCTCTAACACCATTAGACAGTAGTCTACACATCATAAATTACAACAGTAACAAGACACTAAGCAAATGACAAATGCTGTATGGCATAAAGACGCCTTATATAATACAAGCTCCAGGCAGGCGCACACATGTCAAGACATATATTGAGTCTCAGGAAATGTATACAGTCAATAGTCTCTGTGGCGCAATCGGTTAGCGCGTTCGGCTGTTAACCGAAAGGTTGGTGGTTCAAGCCCACCCAGGGACGTAGCCTTTTGTCTGCATGAAACACAGATACGTACCTTTGCTCTTTCCTGCGTGCGATCCTTTCCCTGAATAGTTCAATCCTCAGCGTTCTCACTGCACCTGCAGTCAATTTCAATAATTAGGATAGAAAACAAAAGGCCAAGCCCTGTAATACAACCGTAGGCATATAAGCAGAGGAAAATAAGTCAAAAGGCCCACAGCATTTGTTCATCTGGCATCGAAGGCTGCAAGTGTAAGGACCTCGTGGCGCAACGGTAGCGCGTCTGACTCCAGATCAGAAGGTTGCGTGTTCAAATCACGTCGGGGTCACTGCTTACCATTTTATTCCCCACTGAGTTCATATATATCATTTCGAAAACAAAGTCAAAAGAAAGCAACCTTGCATTGGCCGGGAATCGAACCCGGGCCTCCCGCGTGGCAGGCGAGAATTCTACCACTGAACCACCAATGCTTCACATGGTGTGTTCACAGCAAGAGCTCTGTCCAAGACAGTGGTCAGGTTCACACACTTAAATTGTACACATATGAACAAAGTGTGCGCAGCAGACATGATAACGCCAACGTTTCACATGATGATGGCAAGAATCAGATGCAGGAGACTATAAGTAATAATGTCTTTGCATTTGCTGAGGTCACTGGCTTGGTACTAGAGTTGTGGTTAGCAGGGCATGATGGCAGGCTGCTCCTGACAGAAGTGGCTCACAGAATGCACCCGCCAGATCACCAGCACTATTGTGTTTGAGATCATGTCACTGAACTCTCCTCCTGGAAAATCCTTCCCACTGGCTTTGCCAGATTCTGTGTCCTCCCCAAAATGCTGGGGTGAAACGGGCAGAGTTCTGCGCCCTGCGCCCCTTTACGCGTCCCTAACGCCATCCCAACGCGCCCTGGTCGGGCACAGCCCTGGTCGGGCTTAGATCACTGGAGCCTCTGGAGATCAAGAACTCCGGAAGCCTAGGGTCAGGCCTATTGCAGAGGCATCTTGTGCCTGGCCATTCCGGGATTGTTGTGTTTCAGGGCCTAGCCATCAATACTCCTGGGATTTCTTTCCATGAGAACCCTCATGTCCCTGTCCTCCCACAAGCCCGAGCTTTTATGTAAAATAAAGTGTGCTCTGTGGGCCTTCCCCTATGTGCTCTCTGCCTAATCTCTTTCTCCCAAGCTGAGCTCTGCAGGTAAATGTATCTATCTGACTGAGGGGCTAGGGAGGGCCTTTCCCAGCAGTCTTACAAGCCAAGAGTTCAGAGAAAGCACCTGCTCTGGGAAGGAGACTCTGCTCACAGAGAAGACAAGTCCAACATAACACAGTGAAGATGGGATGGGCAAGACACACGCCTCACGGGCTGGTAGCACGCAAACAGAGGAGCAGGGAGCTACGCTAAGCAGGCAAAGAGAAAAGTCATGTATGAGTCTCATGCACTGTGACCGGTAGTAATACTGGCTCTAACACCATTAGACAGTAGTCTACACATCATAAATTACAACAGTAACAAGACACTAAGCAAATGACAAATGCTGTATGGCATAAAGACGCCTTATATAATAAAAGCTCCAGGCAGGCGCACACATGTCAAGACATATATTGAGTCTCAGGAAATGTATACAGTCAATAGTCTCTGTGGCGCAATCGGTTAGCGCGTTCGGCTGTTAACCGAAAGGTTGGTGGTTCAAGCCCACCCAGGGACGTAGCCTTTTGTCTGCATGAAACACAGATACGTACCTTTGCTCTTTCCTGCGTGCGATCCTTTCCCTGAATAGTTCAATCCTCAGCGTTCTCACTGCACCTGCAGTCAATTTCAATAATTAGGATAGAAAACAAAAGGCCAAGCCCTGTAATACAACCGTAGGCATATAAGCAGAGGAAAATAAGTCAAAAGGCCCACAGCATTTGATCATCTGGCATCGAAGGCTGCAAGTGTAAGGACCTCGTGGCGCAACGGTAGCGCGTCTGACTCCAGATCAGAAGGTTGCGTGTTCAAATCACGTCGGGGTCACTGCTTACCATTTTATTCCCCACTGAGTTCATATATATCATTTCGAAAACAAAGTCAAAAGAAAGCAACCTTGCATTGGCCGGGAATCGAACCCGGGCCTCCCGCGTGGCAGGCGAGAATTCTACCACTGAACCACCAATGCTTCACATGGTGTGTTCACAGCAAGAGCTCTGTCCAAGACAGTGGTCAGGTTCACACACTTAAATTGTACACATATGAACAAAGTGTGCGCAGCAGACATGATAACGCCAACGTTTCACATGATGATGGCAAGAATCAGATGCAGGAGACTATAAGTAATAATGTCTTTGCATTTGCTGAGGTCACTGGCTTGGTACTAGAGTTGTGGTTATCAGGGCATGATGGCAGGCTGCTCCTGACAGAAGTGGCTCACAGAATGCACCCGCCAGATCACCAGCACTATTGTGTTTGAGATCATGTCACTGAACTCTCCTCCTGGAAAATCCTTCCCACTGGCTTTGCCAGATTCTGTGTCCTCCCCAAAATGCTGGGGTGAAACGGGCAGAGTTCTGCGCCCTGCGCCCCTTTACGCGTCCCTAACGCCATCCCAACGCGCCCTGGTCGGGCACAGCCCTGGTCGGGCTTAGATCACTGGAGCCTCTGGAGATCAAGAACTCCGGAAGCCTAGGGTCAGGCCTATTGCAGAGGCATCTTGTGCCTGGCCATTCCGGGATTGTTGTGTTTCAGGGCCTAGCCATCAATACTCCTGGGATTTCTTTCCATGAGAACCCTCATGTCCCTGTCCTCCCACAAGCCCGAGCTTTTATGTAAAATAAAGTGTGCTCTGTGGGCCTTCCCCTATGTGCTCTTGCTAGAGCGCGCAGTTTTCCCCAGGTCACCCGGGATACCAATTCTCTAACACGCACTGGGCCCTTGGCGTGAAGAACACATTAATTTCGTTTGGGTGAAACTGGGTGAGGATTTCTCCTCCTGCACGCTGCTAGGAGTAATCAAGTTTGGATTTACCTCTGCTTACCATGCACCCGACTTACCACAGGCGCAATTCCTTGACGGACCTGGAGCTGTTAAAGAAAAGTAGACAGGCCTAACATCCAATACACCTTAAAATCCTTAAAATACTTTCCACAGTTTTGTAAAATGACCACAGACACCTGATTAAGTTCGAGTTTTTATATAAGATTTCAAAGTGAAGAAGCCAAAATAATAAGCGATACACAGAGTAATATATCAAACATCAAAATCAGTACCAAAAGGTAACTTTGCACAAAAAATATGACCATTTAGAATATATGGGAAACTACAGGGAGAAGTTTTTAGCACGTACTATTCACTGCAACGTTATACTAGAACATAGGAATGGGATGGGACTTAGAACATGTACTTAACCTAAGTGTTCAGAATATTCTTGCTAAGCTCACTGCAAACCACTAAAGGAAAGGGAAAAACGGGAACATGCTATGGTTTATAAAATCAATGAATTTCTAAAGGAGAGGGGGAGAGAAGGAACCAACTAAAATTCAGGCACATATAAGTTCAATGGCAATAAGGCAATAACACAGGTAAAAATGCTCTAACAGATCAGGCAAGAGAGAGAAAGAGAGAGAGAGAGAAAAAGAGATACGCAAACCCACAATCTATATTTACCTAATTCAGATTGAAGACCAACCCTGGCCACGGGTCAGTTGGGAAGACGGGGACAGGGACCCTCAGAAAAGGAATGCCAGACTGTGAGCAGGTACAGCTCACGGAGAATAAGGACAGGATACCCCTCAGGTTCGGATCAAGGACTGGGCCTCCCAGGGTACGACCAACACCCACAGCTTCGGACAGCAACGCCTGCGTTACCCCCTCCGGCAAGTAATCCGCCAGAAACCCTGATTGGATTTTCTAATTCCCCAGCAAAGTGCTTCGCCAGCACTTAGGATTTTCCACCCCTTGGGAGTTTGTGGAAAGTAAGGACAAAGTGCTCCGCAGCACTTTTCAGGTTGAACACCTATTGAGATCGTAGGGTCAGTGACAGGTCTGCTACTCGGACAAGTCGGACAATTTTCCTAAGCTAAACTAGGGTAGTTATACAGTTTGGGGACCCTTAGACCACCCATTAATGTTGCAAGTGACAGTTTCCCACATTGTGATTGGTCAGGAGAGGTGGTGCGGTCTTTACCACCTCCTAGAATTCAGTTTCACATGATTAAATATGCAATTTTGAATACCCGCCCCTCAGGTTCACGTTCCCATGCATAGAATACAGCAGTACAGGACAGTTTTCAATAGGTAGCAACAGTATTGCTTCTTTCAAGGTGAGACTCCGTATTCCCAGCGATGTTCCCAGGCGCATTGTGCTTCAGGAGCCAGCTGGCTAGGTTTAGCTTCTGCGCAGTTGGAACTTTCTCTGGTCAGGTGACGATGCCCAGCAGAGCTTCAAGTATGGCTCCGCTCATGAGTACCCAGCCCACAAAGACGCGGTACATGAAAAGTAAGCGAAAACAAATTAGAATCATACATAAAAATGATCGCACTGTATACCATGATAAAGGATAACCAACCCTTACTTTTATAATAACTATAGCATTAAGGATTAATGCGAAAGAGTAGATAGGCTAAAAGCTGCTGCAGTAAGCAGAGAGCGTGGTGAGAGACAAGCGGCCATATTTAGCATCAATGCGCATGAGCACAGAATCCCTCCAGAATGCGAGTGCGTCACATCACATGGGTATGACCGACGCATGCGCAGACTGAATTTGCGGCAAAGCAGCCATTTTCAGTGCAAGCTTCGTTAGTACGTGAAAAGACAAACAAGCAAGCATCCTAGGGACACCCGCGTGTAGGGGAAAACACTTTACAAATGACGAATAATGGTGTTAATATTATTATGTAATTCAGACAAGGGTTTTGCATACGAGCAAGGCGCTATACGTGCGAATCCTTGCTCCATCAATCCCCTCTTTGATGATATTTACTATCATCACTACATGAAGGAAACAGATGCCAACTTTTCTCATTCATTCATATCGTCCATTTCGATTTCAACAAACTTATTGTTTAGTTTTCTTTCAGCTTCCCTATGAGAGTGGTGATTTTTCGCCTTTTTATAAATTGCACTCTTCAGCTCTTCTAATTCTAGCTCATCAATGTTTCTTTTCACCCCCCTCGGATTTACTGTATACTTCTTTTTACACTTCTGACATTTGCAGCAGATAAAAATGATCAATACAATCACACCTATTATGACTATTGGCATCAGTATTTTCCACAAAATATTTCTACCTAGATTAGTAAACCAACTACCTATAGAGGAGAGACCTCCAGTCAGTCTCGTCCAGGCACTGTCAACCTCTAATGGTTTGAGTTCCTTTTCCAAATTAGTTATGTTCTTCACATATTGTTTTAATTCGATACTCTTATCAGGAATGTAGGTGCAACAATGTTGCGCTCTCAGCATTCTACAGACTCCGCCCTCTTTTGCTAATAGGGTGTCAAGGGCAAGACGGTTTTGTAAAACCATTGATCTGATCGCAACCATTTCAGTATTGACCAGCAGGAAACCAGCAGCAGTGTCCGTTGATAACCGGTCCACCACTGTAGACAATTTGCAGATTCTATGGGTGTTCAGAACTACCCCCATTCCAGGTATCAGTGCACTAAAAATATCACCTACAATTTCGCCTACACTTTCGCGTCTACTACGCACTAAGCCATTAGTTTCATCATCGCTTCCAGCTGCATTGCTCACATGGTATATTTTCGGGAAAACAATGCCAAAGTAGCAGCTTCCATACCAGTGATCTGGCAATTTGAAATAAGCCTTGTTCCCACATATATAATATATTCCGGGAAACACAGGTTCTGACCCATTTTTGAAACCCCAACCTCCGATTACCTTATAATTATGTTCACACTCGCTGGAACCGATGAATACATTGTTATAGTACTCTGTCTTTTCCCTATGGATACAAAGTTTCCCTTTTCCTTCAAAATCCAGCAACAAGGCAGGACTGGCTTCGCCTTCTGAGGTGTTATCCATGTGCTCAGCCCACCTAGGAACTCTTTCCTTCTCGTTATTTGCCTTCTTCTGAAACTTTTCTCTCCTTCTATCTGCCATCTTTATAAACATCTTTTCCTGCTCTTGCAGAGAACAGGTCAGATTGTCTTCTCTTGCTTGATCTAAGTCTATGTTACCTATAGTCAGGAAATATTCTCCCATATAGCGGGTCACGTCACTTGTAGTATGTACACGGTTCAAATGTCTTCTAATGGGAAGTTCAGAAAATACTACGTCCTCATTTGAATAATAGTACTGCAAGGAGCTTCTATAGAACAAGCTAGCTAATATACTACAGGATATTCCATAGGACAAAGGTAGATGGTGGTATGTCACGCCTTCAGCCACTGAAGTTGGCAGCTTCATGCAGACATAACAGTCCTCTATTTCCATAGCTTCTACATAATGCACTAACAAGTTAGCAAAAACATTTAAGTGCGTCCTGTTCTTCATTTTGTGAAAGTGTAGTCCATCCTCATCTGGTGCTTCTAAATCAGGTCGTGTGTGTGTCAGTCCTACTCTTTTGTCGCGTCTTTCTAGTCTTCGTGGTGTTTCTGCAGTCGGTACAACTCCTACATCTACTACTTCGGGTTCAGTAGGGGACAAGTTAGGATTCTTACTTATCATAAAAGGTAGAAAAACTGTTAGTCCTATCCACATTACTATTAGCATAGCTACACTACACAAGCATATCTTACAACAGGTTTTGAGACACCCACAGCGGGATCTCCCAGAGACACTCGGATCAGACATTTTAGCTTACAGGTGGCCTTTGCTACCCCTCTTCGTTTCTTTGCACCAAAGGCTCACTTCAGGGCTCACTTAAGGAGGGTCTTCGTCCGAACTCCGATCAGCAATGGACTCGATGTCACTGTTGCCACTGTGGTGAGGCTCGTCAATTTCTTCCAACACAAAGTACGTCCACTCAGGGCTCCGATACAGTCGGTTCTGTTTCTTTATTCTGTCGCTCTTTCTCAGCGATTTGCCTTGGGCTGCATTCCTTTCACTTAAAGCCCTTTTTCGGTCTTTATCGTTTTCTTCGACTGTCTTTAGTCTGAGCCTTAGTCTCTTGACGTATCGAGGTGTACTTCTTCCTCCGTGCCTCCCAGTGGTTGAGGAGACTTCTCCTTCCTCGTGCACTCTTTTCACTTTTTGTTGTGGCACTTCTGATTCCCTGCCTGTCTGACTAGTTCCAGGTCTTTCATCTATCTCTTCTGCCTGGTCGCTAATCTGTCCCTGCTCAGATTCAAATCGCACTTTCTTTTTATTTCTGGTTACTGTTGTTTTCGTTGTCTGAGCACTTTGATCTAGTTCTATCTGCTCCTGTTCATGCTCTTCGATCTCTTCGTTTTCTTCTGCATGAACGTCAGCCCTAATTTCTAACTGTCCCTTTCTCGGCTCCGGAGTTCCAGGAGGAGTCTCGAGATCTTGATCTGACCCTACTTGGCCTATGTCCTGATCAGGTGTGTTGTGGCTTTCGTTGACCTGACCTGCTCCTTCTAATTCTGACTCACCTGGACTATCCCACTCACTGTCTAAGTAGGAATATTTCCTTGTTCGTATTGGATCATGAACTGGTTCGTCGGCGGGATACCATTCAACGTCTTGACTTGTGCTCGGCAGTTCGATGTCAGCTAGCTCCGGACTCTCTTCCTCGGAGGTCTCTTGAGCTGTGCTGCCTTCAGCTCCAGTCGCGTTTTCTCCAGATACCCGCTTTGTGTGGCTGGCGTGGATCCACTTCGGTACACCAGCGCACTTCACAGCAGTGGTAGTGACGAGGATCACTTGTCGTCGCTTTCCCCACCTTGGCTTCAAGCAGCTGCTCCGGGTGTGTTTCTTCAACACCACCCAGTCTCCTGGCTGCAGGTTGTGTGCTGGAGTCTTTGGCCACTCGTCTTCAGTCTCTCCAATCTGCTGAGAGAGAGAACGCACTTGGTCACCCAGCTGCTTGCAGTATTCTAGCACCATATCATCAGAAATGCTTAGCAGTTTGTTTCCGGGTACCCATGCCTGGCGCATCACTCTTCCCATCAACACTTCATGGGGACTCAGGCCAGTCTTTCGATTCGGGATACTTCTCAGACTCATCAGCACCAGGGGTAAAGCTTCTATCCAGTTCATTTTTGTGGAATCACACATTTTCCCCAGTCTGGACTTCAGAGTGCCATTTATTTGTTCCACTACCCCAGAAGCCTCTGGGTGGTAGGCACAGTGCAGTCTTTGCTTCATTTTGAATGCTCTACAGAGTTCCAATAGGACATCGTTGGCAAAATGCCCACCTTGGTCCGTTTCGATCGTCTCTGGGATCCCATACCTAGGTATCAACTCCCTGAGCAATAGTTTGGCTGTGGTTATAGCGTCATTTTTCTTAGCTGGATATGCTTCCACCCACCTAGAGAATAGACAAACTATGACTAAAACATATCTATATCCGTTGCATCTGGGCATGGTTATGAAGTCTGCCTGTATTCTCACGAAGGGACCTACTGCCTTTCCAATATTACTCTGTTTCACTACAGTCTTCTTTCCTGCATTGAATTGCTGACACACTAGGCACCTCTGGCAAAGCCTGTCCGCCTGGTCCCTGAACTTTGGATTGCAGAACACTTGTTCAAACACCCGACACATCGCATCTCTTCCCATATGTGTTGGCTCATGTATCATTCTGACCATGGGGTCGATCAAGCTATCAGGCAGTACAGGCACCCCCTCCGGATTTACCACCACACCATCTTCTCGCAACTCGCACTCCTTTGCGGCCCACCTGCCTTTTTCTTGCCTGTCTGTGGCTTGTTGTATCTCTCTTAATTCTTCCCACGTTGACACATTATCAAACAACATAAGTTGGCAGCTGGTTCCATCCCACCGGGCAATTTGTAGGGACATCTGGTGTCGGGCACAAAACTGTGCAATTTGGTCAGCGTACCTATTACCGGCAGTCACATCATCATTTCCAGATCTGTGAGCCGCACACTTGACCACAGCCAATTCTTTGGGTAATTGGATGGCTTCCAGTAAGTTATGCACTACTTTCCCATTTCGGATAGGTGTGCCAGAGGAAGTCATGAATTCTCTTTGCAACCACAATTGGCCGAAGTCATGAACAACCCCGAAACAGTACTGACTGTCTGTGTAAACAGTAATTCTTTTGCTTTTTCCCCTCTTGCATGCTCGGGTTAACGCTATAAGCTCCGCCACTTGTGCAGATTTCACCTCGCGCATGTAAGATGCCTCGACGACTCCTGTCAGAGTAACCACAGCATAGGCAGCACTCAGACTCCCACTCTCATGTCTCAAACACGAGCCATCCACAAACATTGTTTTATCCCCGTCCCGTAGTGCTATTTCACGAATGTCAGGACGGGGCTTGGTGCTATATTCAGTCAGATCGATGCAATTATGTTCCCCACCCTCATCCGATTCTGCATCCAGAGGGACAGGTAACAGTGTCGCAGGATTTAGGACATTGCACCGGGAGATAGTTACATTTTCAGCACCAATCAAAATTCTCTCATACTTAGTCAGCCGACTAGGTGTGAGGTACTGGGTCCTAGTTCTAGTCAGTAGGATGACAACAGAATGAGGAACATAGACAGTGAAGGGATGTCCCATGACAATGCCCTCACTCTGTTCCAGGCTGACGCAAGTAGCAGCAACGGCTTTTAAGCAGCCAGGCAATCCAGCGGCCACTGGATCTAGGGTGGCTGAAAAGTAGGCTACTGGTCTCCTGACTGATCCGTGCTCCTGAGTCAGGACTGAAAGAGCACAATTCTCTCTTGTGTCACAGAACAGTTCAAAGGGTTTATTGTACTCAGGCATACCCAATGCAGGTGCGGTACACAGACAGTTTCTCAGAGTTACCCAAGCATTCATGCTCTCACTGTCCCAACCAATGGACGGGATCTTCCACTCCTTTCTTTGTCATATTTATCAGGGGTCGGGCTAGAGCCGCAAATCCTGCAATCCATTGCCTGCAGTAACCCACAACTCCCAAGAACATTCTCACCTCTTTCTGGGTCGTGGGCAGTTCCATTGCTCTAATTATTTTGATCCTTTCGGCAGTGACCTTCCTGATTCCCTTTTCTATCTGGTGCCCCAGATATTTTACTGAGTTTTTACAGAATTGTAATTTGTCAGGCGACACTTTATGTCCTCCTTTTCCTAGGTGATTCAGCAAGGCAATTGTGTCAGTGACACAGTCGGACTGGGTTTTAGATGCCACTAACAGGTCATCTATGTACTGCACCAAAACAGACTCTCTCGGCAGCACTAGGGATTCAAGGCACTTTTTCAGTATCTGGTTGAAAATCGATGGACTTTCAGTGTACCCTTGAGGGACACGATTCCAGACATAGATACGACTGTCGAATTCAAAACTGAAAAGGAACTTGCTTTCTGGATGCAATGGGATGGAAAAGAATGCGTGGCACAGATCGATGACAGTGAACCATTCTGCGTTCCAAGGAATCTGGTAGAGTATCACTGCAGGGTTGGGTACAATAGGACAGCAAGGCACAACAATTTGGTTTACCTTGCGCAAATCTTGCACCACCCGGTACTTCCCACTAGGCTTTTTGATCCCAATGATAGGCGAATTACAGGGGCTGCTCAGCACTTCCTCTATTATTTCTGCTTCTAGCAGCCTCGTGATTTCAGTCGCTACTCCTGCCTTCACTTCTGCACTCATTTTGTACTGCCTGGTTTTGGGGTATACAGCATTTGTTTTTATTGTTACTTTAACCGGGTCCACATTTGCCATCAGGCCTACATCTTTTCCTGTGAAATCCCACACTTCGGGTACTACCCTTAGCTGGAGTTCCTCAGGTAAGTCCTCAATTGTCAAAGGCTTAATGTCAGCATCTTGTCTGACTAACATCAGTTTGTACAGGCCATCTTCATCGGGGGTCTGAATTTCGACGCCATTTGGTGTGCAATAAATGGTACAACGCATCTTGCACAACAAATCACGTCCTAGTAGATTTACAGGACTGGAATCACAGACCACAAATCTGTGCATTTCCTTGAAATTTCCTATAGAAATCTCCATGGGTTCAGTTACAGGGGTACTTATTATCTGATTTGATACGCCCACTACTTGGATCGCTTCTCCCGAGAGGGGTAGGTTAGGAACATCCACTGTTCTTACAGTGGATCTGGTAGCACCAGTGTCCAACAGAAAGGTGACGTCTTTGCCTTCAACCTTTCCTTCAATGTATGGTCCAGTCTGGTCTACCGGTAAGGAGGCGCCAAGTACGCACTCCTCATCCTCCCCTCTCAGGCCCCGTCAATCTTGATCTTCACAAAGGAAGGTATCACTTAGCAGGTACTGTGGAATGACTGCATTTCTTTCACTCTCAACCTCCCATACTTCCGCCCTCTCATTCTGCTGACCCTGATTCTTAAAATTCTGTCTAGGAGCGCGAGGTACTGGAGGTAATTTTACCTGTTGCTGGGTTTTCCTTGTCCCCTCTTTCGGTACCTGTGGATTTAAACCATTTATAGGAGCATTACCGGCCTGTAGGTGTGGACACTCGTCTCTCCAATGCCCCATCTGGCCGCACCCATGGCACGGAAACTTTTTCATGGCCTCCTCACGACTCATTTTAGGTCTGGGCTTTCCTCCCCCCCCAGAATTGGTATTCGGAACATTATTATCAGAAGTCATTTTACTTAACTGTTTTTCTTGCTGTTCAGCTAATTTTACCTGTGCCCACATCACCTTTTCCTTGAGGGCTTTCTTTTTATTTTCAATTTCATCTTCGCAGTATTTTGCATATTTCAGGACATCATCTATGGGCTTTCCCTGCCAACTGATTTTGTTATCTCGAATCCATTGTGATATTTCAGGCCTTAATCCTAGCACAAATCTGTAACTGAAATGGGTCATGTCTTTCATGTCCACATTATCAATACCACTGTAAGTTTTGAATACCTGTAGTAACCTTTCGTAAAATGAATGAACTGTCTCATCACGTTCTTGGGTTGTTCTATCTATTCGGGTCCAATCTGTCTCTTTGGCTGGCACCTTTTTCTTAAGATACTGTATGACCTGGTCATATTTCCTCATAACATCCGCTGAAGGGGCTCCCGTCCTCTCATCTCTGGGATATTCATCATTAGGCCAATCAATCTCTATTTTACATTCCGTCCACAGATCTACAGGGACCACAATATCGAAAAACCCATCCAGGTCTTTCAGCAGGCATTTCTGAACTTTTATGAAACGCTCTACCTGTCGGTACCAGTCAACTGGTTTCTCGCGTAATTTCGGGAAGTCATTTGTAAATGACACAATGTCTTGCCTGGACCAAGGGACATGGACGTACTTCCCTCCCGGGACCTCTCTCATGGGACACAATTTTTCTGTTGGGGTTACTTCCTTTAATACGAATTCTGAAGTTACTGACCCGGCCCTGCTGCCTTCCTTCTTCTTTGCCCACCTTGTTCTCCACTTCCCCACTTCGCCCCATTTCTGCAGGAGTTTCAACAATTCTTTTACTTGGATCTGTTTCCCCATCACATTCAGGCTTTCTAAGTCCTTGTCTGAAAAGTCCACTCTGTAGGGTTTCTGAAGGATTTTGGAGCGACTAACATCAACTCCCATTTCTGTGGCGGCATCCATTATCTTTTCGTGGAGCACCCTAGCACTCCGGGTAAGATTTTTACTGATGAATAGTAACTCTTCTTCATTATACGAGCTCAGGCGCTCAACTCCCACGTTCCCAGCCATCATTTCTTCTATTTCTATTCTTAATTTATATATTTCCAATGTTTTAGGTTGAGAAGTGGTCTCTTTCTCTATCTCCTTTGTCCACCTGTCTAATTCTTCAGGGGAAACTAAAGAGGCGTTCCTGATTCCAGATGCACTTTCAATCACCACTTCCTTTTGTCTAGGCTGACTTCTTGCCCCTACTATACTGGCCCTCGGCTCCCTTATGGGCAAATCCATCAAACTTCCAGATTCACACTCGCTTTCCTGATCCTCATCTATGAACACTTCTTTCCTCGGGGTCTGGAAGCTAGTAGTAGGCAGCATTGGGGTGATGACAGGAGGAAGGGGACTAATCAAGTCATTTTTATACATTGGGATAGCAGGACCAATAGTTACCGGAATGGTCAAGGCCTCAGGATGGGGATGCATCTGTGCAATGGTTCTGGCTAAGTCCTCTCGCTGTCTAGTCAGGACTTCTCTCTCCTTTTCCTGCAACCCCCTTTCAGCAGTATTGCCATGTAATACCTGGGGTACTAAGGATGGATAAATACTCGGGGCAGTCGGGGTAACCAATCGAGGGGGACTTTCCCCGAATGGTTGATAATTCGGGATTGTGGACTTAGGTCTGCAAAACTCATCCCTTCCACTATGCTTACTGCTTGTAGCTGTCCTGTCTGTATCACTTTCCCTCCCACTCCGGGGGTAATTGGTAACAGAACTTTGGGAATGCACCGAATCTGATTCCGCTACATAGGGAGGTGGATCCTTCATTAACAAGTCTTCCAGGTGTTCATCTTCTACATCCCCCATAGGTGCTAGGTGATGGGTTTTTGCTTTACATTTTCCTCTTTTCTCCTCTAATACTCCCATCATGGGGAACAGCCCTTCAGTTAACATAGACTGCCTCCACTGTTTCATTTTCTGCTCTTTGGTTGGCGTTGGAAGTCTGGGATACCACCTACTCACTCCCTTATCCATTCGTGGTTTATCTCGCTCTGCAGCCTCAATCTCCCATTCCTCCAAAGCTTCGTACTGGGTCAACCTAGGTCTAGGGTGTAATTCATTCATGCGGGTCCTTAAGTTAAACAGGATCCGACCATTAAATGTACCTTCAACAGGGAATGCCAGGACTCCGTCATCTACAGTATACTTTGCCCAATTTTCTAGCCAGAGACAAGTGTGATACCCTTTATCAAACATCATAAAAGAGGCAGGGGTATTTGGCGGGGGAATGAGTACGCCTTCTCTCGTTCTAATGGGTTTGTCAGTTTTGAAAAAGTTCTTCACTTTATCCGAAAATGACAATTTTCTCTTTATTCCATACATCATGTGCGGTCTACCTCGTATAAGCTGATCCTTATGAAATCCTAGGTACTTTGGATTCGGTATGAAGTCTGGATACCACATACAACTCTCCAGACTCGCTTCTAACTCGGCTTGATTAATTTTGTTTACTTTCGTGCTTCCAATGCTAGCGCGACTTTTATTTCGCGCCACCCAATCAGGTCAGAGAATACAACTACGGTCAACCAATGGGTGCGCGGCCTTTTCGCAAGACAGAGTCTCCCGTTTCGGCACTCACCCCTCCTTCACAAATTCAGCTCCGCTACACGCCCGCTGTCCTGACCAATACCAGCGCGGCACGGAGTGACGTCAGAGCAGCTCTCCGACTGACTCCCGCCTTCACAAGGTAACGGAAACTTTTTACTCTCTCTAAAGTGCGAGTGCAGGTCTTAGTTAACAATACACAACGTTTGCCACTATGTCTGAGTGTTCTAAAGAGAGAAAAGACTTTTCTTTCGCTACTAGTAAACCACTTCTGTCTACTTTTCATTCACTCTGGATAGACTTCTTTGCCTGTCCCTACACACTAGTAACATAGAACCCGTTATTCTTCTGACTCATCCACCTTGATCGGGGATATGTACTGAGCCAGGATTTCACCAGCGAACTATTTTACTTACCAGACAAGCCTCGGAGACCCTATTACTCCTCCCGTATGCGACCCTTACTAGGTGATATCGCAATGAAAGTTTTATAATGGACTCGTAGCTATCATTCACTCCAGAAACAAAGGTCCTAATTAGTGCTTCCAGTTATCCTTAACCCTGCACTAATATCTCAAACCTAGTGACTTCAACAGCTAACCGGATTCTACTCACCGTTAGCTAAAATACTTCCCCGGGGATTCAGACTACACTGAACATTTACAAACAATTCTGGGTTAATTCAACATGCAGTATTTATAACAGCATTGCAAATTCATGAATATTTACATATAAAAACACATTTCAAAAATATTGTAAAAATACAGTAACAATCAGCATACAGTAACAATCAGCAGCACGTTTTTGTATTCACGGCTATCCTGCCTACCTAATCCAACTAGTCCAAACCATCCTCTGCTAGCCAGAAATTACTGCTAGAGCGCGCAGTTTTCCCCAGGTCACCCGGGATACCAATTCTCTAACACGCACTGGGCCCTTGGCGTGAAGAACACATTAATTTCGTTTGGGTGAAACTGGGTGAGGATTTCTCCTCCTGCACGCTGCTAGGAGTAATCAAGTTTGGATTTACCTCTGCTTACCATGCACCCGACTTACCACAGGCGCAATTCCTTGACGGACCTGGAGCTGTTAAAGAAAAGTAGACAGGCCTAACATCCAATACACCTTAAAATCCTTAAAATACTTTCCACAGTTTTGTAAAATGACCACAGACACCTGATTAAGTTCGAGTTTTTATATAAGATTTCAAAGTGAAGAAGCCAAAATAATAAGCGATACACAGAGTAATATATCAAACATCAAAATCAGTACCAAAAGGTAACTTTGCACAAAAAATATGACCATTTAGAATATATGGGAAATTACAGGGAGAAGTTTTTAGCACGTACTATTCACTGCAACGTTATACTAGAACATAGGAATGGGATGGGACTTAGAACATGTACTTAACCTAAGTGTTCAGAATATTCTTGCTAAGCTCACTGCAAACCACTAAAGGAAAGGGAAAAACGGGAACATGCTATGGTTTATAAAATCAATGAATTTCTAAAGGAGAGGGGGAGAGAAGGAACCAACTAAAATTCAGGCACATATAAGTTCAATGGCAATAAGGCAATAACACAGGTAAAAATGCTCTAACAGATCAGGCAAGAGAGAGAAAGAGAGAGAGAGAGAAAAAGAGATACGCAAACCCACAATCTATATTTACCTAATTCAGATTGAAGACCAACCCTGGCCACGGGTCAGTTGGGAAGACGGGGACAGGGACCCTCAGAAAAGGAATGCCAGACTGTGAGCAGGTACAGCTCACGGAGAATAAGGACAGGATACCCCTCAGGTTCGGATCAAGGACTGGGCCTCCCAGGGTACGACCAACACCCACAGCTTCGGACAGCAACGCCTGCGTTACCCCCTCCTGCAAGTAATCCGCCAGAAACCCTGATTGGATTTTCTAATTCCCCAGCAAAGTGCTTCGCCAGCACTTAGGATTTTCCACCCCTTGGGAGTTTGTGGAAAGTAAGGACAAAGTGCTCCGCAGCACTTTTCAGGTTGAACACCTATTGAGATCGTAGGGTCAGTGACAGGTCTGCTACTCGGACAAGTCGGACAATTTTCCTAAGCTAAACTAGGGTAGTTATACAGTTTGGGGACCCTTAGACCACCCATTAATGTTGCAAGTGGCAGTTTCCCACATTGTGATTGGTCAGGAGAGGTGGTGCGGTCTTTACCACCTCCTAGAATTCAGTTTCACATGATTAAATATGCAATTTTGAATACCCGCCCCTCAGGTTCACGTTCCCATGCATAGAATACAGCAGTACAGGACAGTTTTCAATAGGTAGCAACAGTATTGCTTCTTTCAAGGTGAGACTCCGTATTCCCAGCGATGTTCCCAGGCGCATTGTGCTTCAGGAGCCAGCTGGCTAGGTTTAGCTTCTGCGCAGTTGGAACTTTCTCTGGTCAGGTGACGATGCCCAGCAGAGCTTCAAGTATGGCTCCGCTCATGAGTACCCAGCCCACAAAGACGCGGTACATGAAAAGTAAGCGAAAACAAATTAGAATCATACATAAAAATGATCGCACTGTATACCATGATAAAGGATAACCAACCCTTACTTTTATAATAACTATAGCATTAAGGATTAATGCGAAAGAGCAGATAGGCTAAAAGCTGCTGCAGTAAGCAGAGAGCGTGGTGAGAGACAAGCGGCCATATTTAGCATCAATGCGCATGAGCACAGAATCCCTCCAGAATGCGAGTGCGTCACATCACATGGGTATGACCGACGCATGCGCAGACTGAATTTGCGGCAAAGCAGCCATTTTCAGTGCAAGCTTCGTTAGTACGTGAAAAGACAAACAAGCAAGCATCCTAGGGACACCCGCGTGTAGGGGAAAACACTTTACAAATGACGAATAATGGTGTTAATATTATTATGTAATTCAGACAAGGGTTTTGCATACGAGCAAGGCGCTATACGTGCGAATCCTTGCTCCATCACTCTCTGCCTAATCTCTTTCTCCCAAGCTGAGCTCTGCAGGTAAATGTATCTATCTGACTGAGGGGCTAGGGAGGGCCTTTCCCAGCAGTCTTACAAGCCAAGAGTTCAGAGAAAGCACCTGCTCTGGGAAGGAGACTCTGCTCACAGAGAAGACAAGTCCAACATAACACAGTGAAGATGGGATGGGCAAGACACACGCCTCACGGGCTGGTAGCACGCAAACAGAGGAGCAGGGAGCTACGCTAAGCAGGCAAAGAGAAAAGTCATGTATGAGTCTCATGCACTGTGACCGGTAGTAATACTGGCTCTAACACCATTAGACAGTAGTCTACACATCATAAATTACAACAGTAACAAGACACTAAGCAAATGACAAATGCTGTATGGCATAAAGACGCCTTATATAATAAAAGCTCCAGGCAGGCGCACACATGTCAAGACATATATTGAGTCTCAGGAAATGTATACAGTCAATAGTCTCTGTGGCGCAATCGGTTAGCGCGTTCGGCTGTTAACCGAAAGGTTGGTGGTTCAAGCCCACCCAGGGACGTAGCCTTTTGTCTGCATGAAACACAGATACGTACCTTTGCTCTTTCCTGCGTGCGATCCTTTCCCTGAATAGTTCAATCCTCAGCGTTCTCACTGCACCTGCAGTCAATTTCAATAATTAGGATAGAAAACAAAAGGCCAAGCCCTGTAATACAACCGTAGGCATATAAGCAGAGGAAAATAAGTCAAAAGGCCCACAGCATTTGATCATCTGGCATCGAAGGCTGCAAGTGTAAGGACCTCGTGGCGCAACGGTAGCGCGTCTGACTCCAGATCAGAAGGTTGCGTGTTCAAATCACGTCGGGGTCACTGCTTACCATTTTATTCCCCACTGAGTTCATATATATCATTTCGAAAACAAAGTCAAAAGAAAGCAACCTTGCATTGGCCGGGAATCGAACCCGGGCCTCCCGCGTGGCAGGCGAGAATTCTACCACTGAACCACCAATGCTTCACATGGTGTGTTCACAGCAAGAGCTCTGTCCAAGACAGTGGTCAGGTTCACACACTTAAATTGTACACATATGAACAAAGTGTGCGCAGCAGACATGATAACGCCAACGTTTCACATGATGATGGCAAGAATCAGATGCAGGAGACTATAAGTAATAATGTCTTTGCATTTGCTGAGGTCACTGGCTTGGTACTAGAGTTGTGGTTATCAGGGCATGATGGCAGGCTGCTCCTGACAGAAGTGGCTCACAGAATGCACCCGCCAGATCACCAGCACTATTGTGTTTCAGATCATGTCACTGAACTCTCCTCCTGGAAAATCCTTCCCACTGGCTTTGCCAGATTCTGTGTCCTCCCCAAAATGCTGGGGTGAAACGGGCAGAGTTCCGCGCCCTGCGCCCCTTTACGCGTCCCTAATGCCATCCCAACGCGCCCTGGTCGGGCTTAGATCACTGGAGCCTCTGGAGATCAAGAACTCCGGAAGCCTAGGGTCAGGCCTATTGCAGAGGCATCTTGTGCCTGGCCATTCCGGGATTGTTGTGTTTCAGGGCCTAGCCATCAATACTCCTGGGATTTCTTTCCAGGAGAACCCTCATGTCCCTGTCCTCCCACAAGCCCGAGCTTTTATGTAAAATAAAGTGTGCTCTGTGGGCCTTCCCCTATGTGCTCTCTGCCTAATCTCT
Source organism: Lissotriton vulgaris (assembly GCF_964263255.1). Classification (NCBI taxonomy): domain Eukaryota; kingdom Metazoa; phylum Chordata; class Amphibia; order Caudata; family Salamandridae; genus Lissotriton; species Lissotriton vulgaris. Next base: position 200,444,180 of record NC_141685.1, on the reverse strand, counting down.
TTCTCCCAAGCTGAGCTCTGCAGGTAAATGTATCTATCTGACTGAGGGGCTAGGGAGGGCCTTTCCCAGCAGTCTTACAAGCCAAGAGTTCAGAGAAAGCACCTGCTCTGGGAAGGAGACTCTGCTCACAGAGAAGACAAGTCCAACATAACACAGTGAAGATGGGATGGGCAAGACACACGCCTCACGGGCTGGTAGCACGCAAACAGAGGAGCAGGGAGCTACGCTAAGCAGGCAAAGAGAAAAGTCATGTATGAGTCTCATGCACTGTGACCGGTAGTAATACTGGCTCTAACACCATTAGACAGTAGT
>NC_141685.1:200378868-200441368 GCF_964263255.1 Lissotriton vulgaris | reverse complement strand
TAAGTAATAATGTCTTTGCATTTGCTGAGGTCACTGGCTTGGTACTAGAGTTGTGGTTATCAGGGCATGATGGCAGGCTGCTCCTGACAGAAGTGGCTCACAGAATGCACCCGCCAGATCACCAGCACTATTGTGTTTGAGATCATGTCACTGAACTCTCCTCCTGGAAAATCCTTCCCACTGGCTTTGCCAGATTCTGTGTCCTCCCCAAAATGCTGGGGTGAAACGTGCAGAGTTCTGCGCCCTGCGCCCCTTTACGCGTCCCTAACGCCATCCCAACGCGCCCTGGTCGGGCACAGCCCTGGTCAGGCTTAGATCACTGGAGCCTCTGGAGATCAAGAACTCCGGAAGCCTAGGGTCAGGCCTATTGCAGAGGCATCTTGTGCCTGGCCATTCCGGGATTGTTGTGTTTCAGGGCCTAGCCATCAATACTCCTGGGATTTCTTTCCATGAGAACCCTCATGTCCCTGTCCTCCCACAAGCCCGAGCTTTTATGTAAAATAAAGTGTGCTCTGTGGGCCTTCCCCTAAGTGCTCTCTGCCTAATCTCTTTCTCCCAAGCTGAGCTCTGCAGGTAAATGTATCTATCTGACCGAGGGGCTAGGGAGGGCCTTTCCCAGCAGTCTTACAAGCCAAGAGTTCAGAGAAAGCACCTGCTCTGGGAAGGAGACTCTGCTCACAGAGAAGACAAGTCCAACATAACACAGTGAAGATGGGATGGGCAAGACACACGCCTCACGGGCTGGTAGCACGCAAACAGAGGAGCAGGGAGCTACGCTAAGCAGGCAAAGAGAAAAGTCATGTATGAGTCTCATGCACTGTGACCGGTAGTAATACTGGCTCTAACACCATTAGACAGTAGTCTACACATCATAAATTACAACAGTAACAAGACACTAAGCAAATGACAAATGCTGTATGGCATAAAGACGCCTTATATAATACAAGCTCCAGGCAGGCGCACACATGTCAAGACATATATTGAGTCTCAGGAAATGTATACAGTCAATAGTCTCTGTGGCGCAATCGGTTAGCGCGTTCGGCTGTTAACCGAAAGGTTGGTGGTTCAAGCCCACCCAGGGACGTAGCCTTTTGTCTGAATGAAACACAGATACGTACCTTTGCTCTTTCCTGCGTGCGATCCTTTCCCTGAATAGTTCAATCCTCAGCGTTCTCACTGCACCTGCAGTCAATTTCAATAATTAGGATAGAAAACAAAAGGCCAAGCCCTGTAATACAACCGTAGGCATATAAGCAGAGGAAAATAAGTCAAAAGGCCCACAGCATTTGATCATCTGGCATCGAAGGCTGCAAGTGTAAGGACCTCGTGGCGCAACGGTAGCGCGTCTGACTCCAGATCAGAAGGTTGCGTGTTCAAATCACGTCGGGGTCACTGCTTACCATTTTATTCCCCACTGAGTTCATATATATCATTTCGAAAACAAAGTCAAAAGAAAGCAACCTTGCATTGGCCGGGAATCGAACCCGGGCCTCCCGCGTGGCAGGCGAGAATTCTACCACTGAACCACCAATGCTTCACATGCTGTGTTCACAGCAAGAGCTCTGTCCAAGACAGTGGTCAGGTTCACACACTTAAATTGTACACATATGAACAAAGTGTGCGCAGCAGACATGATAACGCCAACGTTTCACATGATGATGGCAAGAATCAGATGCAGGAGACTATAAGTAATAATGTCTTTGCATTTGCTGAGGTCACTGGCTTGGTACTAGAGTTGTGGTTATCAGGGCATGATGGCAGGCTGCTCCTGACAGAAGTGGCTCACAGAATGCACCCGCCAGATCACCAGCACTATTGTGTTTCAGATCATGTCACTGAACTCTCCTCCTGGAAAATCCTTCCCACTGGCTTTGCCAGATTCTGTGTCCTCCCCAAAATGCTGGGGTGAAACGGGCAGAGTTCTGCGCCCTGCGCCCCTTTACGCGTCCCTAATGCCATCCCAACGCGCCCTGGTCGGGCTTAGATCACTGGAGCCTCTGGAGATCAAGAACTCCGGAAGCCTGGGGTCACGCCTATTGCAGAGGCATCTTGTGCCTGGCCATTCCGGGATTGTTGTGTTTCAGGGCCTAGCCATCAATACTCCTGGGATTTCTTTCCAGGAGAACCCTCATGTCCCTGTCCTCCCACAAGCCCGAGCTTTTATGTAAAATAAAGTGTGCTCTGTGGGCCTTCCCTTATGTGCTCTCTGCCTAATCTCTTTCTCCCAAGCTGAGCTCTGCAGGTAAATGTATCTATCTGACTGAGGGGCTAGGGAGGGCCTTTCCCAGCAGTCTTACAAGCCAAGAGTTCAGAGAAAGCACCTGCTCTGGGAAGGAGACTCTGCTCACAGAGAAGACAAGTCCAACATAACACAGTGAAGATGGGATGGGCAAGACACACGCCTCACGGGCTGGTAGCACGCAAACAGAGGAGCAGGGAGCTACGCTAAGCAGGCAAAGAGAAAAGTCATGTATGAGTCTCATGCACTGTGACCGGTAGTAATACTGGCTCTAACACCATTAGACAGTAGTCTACACATCATAAATTACAACAGTAACAAGACACTAAGCAAATGACAAATGCTGTATGGCATAAAGACGCCTTATATAATACAAGCTCCAAGCAGGCGCACACATGTCAAGACATATATTGAGTCTCAGGAAATGTATACAGTCAATACTCTCTGTGGCGCAATCGGTTAGCGCGTTCGGCTGTTAACCGAAAGGTTGGTGGTTCAAGCCCACCCAGGGACGTTGACTTTTGTCTGCATGAAACACAGATTTGCTCTTTCCTGCGTGCGATCCTTTCCCTGAATAGTTCAATCCTCAGCGTTCTCACTGCACCTGCAGTCAATTTCAATAATTAGGATAGAAAACAAAAGGCCAAGCCCTGTAATACAACCGTAGGCATATAAGCAGAGGAAAATAAGTCAAAAGGCCCACAGCATTTGTTCATCTGGCATCGAAGGCTGCAAGTGTAAGGACCTCGTGGCGCAACGGTAGCGCGTCTGACTCCAGATCAGAAGGTTGCGTGTTCAAATCACGTCGGGGTCACTGCTTACCATTTTATTCCCCACTGAGTTCATATATATCATTTCGAAAACAAAGTCAAAAGAAAGCAACCTTGCATTGGCCGGGAATCGATCCCGGGCCTCCCGCGTGGCAGGCGAGAATTCTACCACTGAACCACCAATGCTTCACATGGTGTGTTCACAGCAAGAGCTCTGTCCAAGACAGTGGTCAGGTTCACACACTTAAATTGTACACATATGAACAAAGTGTGCGCAGCAGACATGATAACGCCAACGTTTCACATGATGATGGCAAGAATCAGATGCAGGAGACTATAAGTAATAATGTCTTTGCATTTGCTGAGGTCACTGGCTTGCTACTAGAGTTGTGGTTATCAGGGCATGATGGCAGGCTGCTCCTGACAGAAGTGGCTCACAGAATGCACCCGCCAGATCACCAGCACTATTGTGTTTCAGATCATGTCACTGAACTCTCCTCCTGGAAAATCCTTCCCACTGGCTTTGCCAGATTCTGTGTCCTCCCCAAAATGCTGGGGTGAAACGGGCAGAGTTCTGCGCCCTGCGCCCCTTTACGCGTCCCTAACGCCATCCCAACGCGCCCTGGTCGGGCACAGCCCTGGTCGGGCTTAGATCACTGGAGCCTCTGGAGATCAAGAACTCCGGAAGCCTAGGGTCAGGCCTATTGCAGAGGCATCTTGTGCCTGGCCATTCCGGGATTGTTGTGTTTCAGGGCCTAGCCATCAATACTCCTGGGATTTCTTTCCATGAGAACCCTCATGTCCCTGTCCTCCCACAAGCCCAAGCTTTTATGTAAAATAAAGTGTGCTCTGTGGGCCTTCCCCTATGTGCTCTCTGCCTAATCTCTTTCTCCCAAGCTGAGCTCTGCAGGTAAATGTATCTATCTGACTGAGGGGCTAGGGAGGGCCTTTCCCAGCAGTCTTACAAGCCAAGAGTTCAGAGAAAGCACCTGCTCTGGGAAGGAGACTCTGCTCACAGAGAAGACAAGTCCAACATAACACAGTGAAGATGGGATGGGCAAGACACACGCCTCACGGGCTAGTAGCACGCAAACAGAGGAGCAGGGAGCTACGCTAAGCAGGCAAAGAGAAAAGTCATGTATGAGTCTCATGCACTGTGACCGGTAGTAATACTGGCTCTAACACCATTAGACAGTAGTCTACACATCATAAATTACAACAGTAACAAGACACTAAGCAAATGACAAATGCTGTATGGCATAAAGACGCCTTATATAATACAAGCTCCAGGCAGGCGCACACATGTCAAGACATATATTGAGTCTCAGGAAATGTATACAGTCAATAGTCTCTGTGGCGCAATCGGTTAGCGCGTTCGGCTGTTAACCGAAAGGTTGGTGGTTCAAGCCCACCCAGGGACGTAGCCTTTTGTCTGCATGAAACACAGATACGTACCTTTGCTCTTTCCTGCGTGCGATCCTTTCCCTGAATAGTTCAATCCTCAGCGTTCTCACTGCACCTGCAGTCAATTTCAATAATTAGGATAGAAAACAAAAGGCCAAGCAGCCCTGTAATACAACCGTAGGCATATAAGCAGAGGAAAATAAGTCAAAAGGCCCACAGCATTTGTTCATCTGGCATCAAAGGCTGCAAGTGTAAGGACCTCGTGGCGCAACGGTAGCGCGTCTGACTCCAGATCAGAAGGTTGCGTGTTCAAATCACGTCGGGGTCACTGCTTACCATTTTATTCCCCACTGAGTTCATATATATCATTTCGAAAACAAAGTCAAAAGAAAGCAACCTTGCATTGGCCGGGAATCGAACCCGGGCCTCCCGCGTGGCAGGCGAGAATTCTACCACTGAACCACCAATGCTTCACATGGTGTGTTCACAGCAAGAGCTCTGTCCAAGACAGTGGTCAGGTTCACACACTTAAATTGTACACATATGAACAAAGTGTGCGCAGCAGACATGATAACGCCAACGTTTCACATGATGATGGCAAGAATCAGATGCAGGAGACTATAAGTAATAATGTCTTTGCATTTGCTGAGGTCACTGGCTTGGTACTAGAGTTGTGGTTATCAGGGCATGATGGCAGGCTGCTCCTGACAGAAGTGGCTCACAGAATGCACCCGCCAGATCACCAGCACTATTGTGTTTGAGATCATGTCACTGAACTCTCCTCCTGGAAAATCCTTCCCACTGGCTTTGCCAGATTCTGTGTCCTCCCCAAAATGCTGGGGTGAAACGTGCAGAGTTCTGCGCCCTGCGCCCCTTTACGCGTCCCTAACGCCATCCCAACGCGCCCTGGTCGGGCACAGCCCTGGTCGGGCTTAGATCACTGGAGCCTCTGGAGATCAAGAACTCCGGAAGCCTAGGGTCAGGCCTATTGCAGAGGCATCTTGTGCCTGGCCATTCCGGGATTGTTGTGTTTCAGGGCCTAGCCATCAATACTCCTGGGATTTCTTTCCATGAGAACCCTCATGTCCCTGTCCTCCCACAAGCCCGAGCTTTTATGTAAAATAAAGTGTGCTCTGTGGGCCTTCCCCTATGTGCTCTCTGCCTAATCTCTTTCTCCCAAGCTGAGCTCTGCAGGTAAATGTATCTATCTGACTGAGGGGCTAGGGAGGGCCTTTCCCAGCAGTCTTACAAGCCAAGAGTTCAGAGAAAGCACCTGCTCTGGGAAGGAGACTCTGCTCACAGAGAAGACAAGTCCAACATAACACAGTGAAGATGGGATGGGCAAGACACACGCCTCACGGGCTGGTAGCACGCAAACAGAGGAGCAGGGAGCTACGCTAAGCAGGCAAAGAGAAAAGTCATGTATGAGTCTCATGCACTGTGACCGGTAGTAATACTGGCTCTAACACCATTAGACAGTAGTCTACACATCATAAATTACAACAGTAACAAGACACTAAGCAAATGACAAATGCTGTATGGCATAAAGACGCCTTATATAATACAAGCTCCAGGCAGGCGCACACATGTCAAGACATATATTGAGTCTCAGGAAATGTATACAGTCAATAGTCTCTGTGGCGCAATCGGTTAGCGCGTTCGGCTGTTAACCGAAAGGTTGGTGGTTCAAGCCCACCCAGGGACGTAGCCTTTTGTCTGCATGAAACACAGATACGTACCTTTGCTCTTTCCTGCGTGCGATCCTTTCCCTGAATAGTTCAATCCTCAGCGTTCTCACTGCACCTGCAGTCAATTTCAATAATTAGGATAGAAAACAAAAGGCCAAGCCCTGTAATACAACCGTAGGCATATAAGCAGAGGAAAATAAGTCAAAAGGCCCACAGCATTTGATCATCTGGCATCGAAGGCTGCAAGTGTAAGGACCTCGTGGCGCAACGGTAGCGCGTCTGACTCCAGATCAGAAGGTTGCGTGTTCAAATCACGTCGGGGTCACTGCTTACCATTTTATTCCCCACTGAGTTCATATATATCATTTCGAAAACAAAGTCAAAAGAAAGCAACCTTGCATTGGCCGGGAATCGAACCCGGGCCTCCCTCGTGGCAGGCGAGAATTCTACCACTGAACCACCAATGCTTCACATGGTGTGTCCACAGCAAGAGCTCTGTCCAAGACAGTGGTCAGGTTCACACACTTAAATTGTACACATATGAACAAAGTGTGCGCAGCAGACATGATAACGCCAACGTTTCACATGATGATGGCAAGAATCAGATGCAGGAGACTATAAGTAATGATGTCTTTGCATTTGCTGAGGTCACTGGCTTGGTACTAGAGTTGTGGTTATCAGGGCATGATGGCAGGCTGCTCCTGACAGAAGTGGCTCACAGAATGCACCCGCCAGATCACCAGCACTATTGTGTTTCAGATCATGTCACTGAACTCTCCTCCTGGAAAATCCTTCCCACTGGCTTTGCCAGATTCTGTGTCCTCCCCAAAATGCTGGGGTGAAACGGGCAGAGTTCTGCGCCCTGCTCCCCTTTACGCGTCCCTAACGCGCTCCCAACGCGCCCTGGTCGGGCACAGCCCTGGTCGGGCTTAGATCACTGGAGCCTCTGGAAATCAAGAACTCCGGAAGCCTAGGGTCAGGCCTATTGCAGAGGCATCTTGTGCCTGGCCATTCCGGGATTGTTGTGTTTCAGGGCCTAGCCATCAATACTCCTGGGATTTCTTTCCATGAGAACCCTCATGTCCCTGTCCTCCCACAAGCCCGAGCTTCTATGTAAAATAAAGTGTGCTCTGTGGGCCTTCCCCTATGTGCTCTCTGCCTAATCTCTTTCTCCCAAGCTGAGCTCTGCAGGTAAATGTATCTATCTGACTGAGGGGCTAGGGAGGGCCTTTCCCAGCAGTCTTACAAGCCAAGAGTTCAGAGAAAGCACCTGCTCTGGGAAGGAGACTCTGCTCACAGAGAAGACAAGTCCAACATAACACAGTGAAGATGGGATGGGCAAGACACACGCCTCGCGGGCTGGTAGCACGCAAACAGAGGAGCAGGGAGCTACGCTAAGCAGGCAAAGAGAAAAGTCATGTATGAGTCTCATGCACTGTGACCGGTAGTAATACTGGCTCTAACACCATTAGACAGTAGTCTACACATCATAAATTACAACAGTAACAAGACACTAAGCAAATGACAAATGCTGTATGGCATAAAGACGCCTTATATAATACAAGCTCCAGGCAGGCGCACACATGTCAAGACATATATTGAGTCTCAGGAAATGTATACAGTCAATAGTCTCTGTGGCGCAATCGGTTAGCGCGTTCGGCTGTTAACCGAAAGGTTGGTGGTTCAAGCCCACCCAGGGACGTAGCCTTTTGTCTGCATGAAACACAGATACGTACCTTTGCTCTTTCCTGCGTGCGATCCTTTCCCTGAATAGTTCAATCCTCAGCGTTCTCACTGCACCTGCAGTCAATTTCAATAATTAGGATAGAAAACAAAAGGCCAAGCCCTGTAATACAACCGTAGGCATATAAGCAGAGGAAAATAAGTCAAAAGGCCCACAGCATTTGTTCATCTGGCATCAAAGGCTGCAAGTGTAAGGACCTCGTGGCGCAACGGTAGCGCGTCTGACTCCAGATCAGAAGGTTGCGTGCTCAAATCACGTCGGGGTCACTGCTTACCATTTTATTCCCCACTGAGTTCATATATATCATTTCGAAAACAAAGTCAAAAGAAAGCAACCTTGCATTGGCCGGGAATCGAACCCGGGCCTCCCGCGTGGCAGGCGAGAATTCTACCACTGAACCACCAATGCTTCACATGGTGTGTTCACAGCAAGAGCTCTGTCCAAGACAGTGGTCAGGTTCACACACTTAAATTGTACACATATGAACAAAGTGTGCGCAGCAGACATGATAACGCCAACGTTTCACATGATGATGGCAAGAATCAGATGCAGGAGACTATAAGTAATAATGTCTTTGCATTTGCTGAGGTCACTGGCTTGGTACTAGAGTTGTGGTTATCAGGGCATGATGGCAGGCTGCTCCTGACAGAAGTGGCTCACAGAATGCACCCGCCAGATCACCAGCACTATTGTGTTTCAGATCATGTCACTGAACTCTCCTCCTGGAAAATCCTTCCCACTGGCTTTGCCAGATTCTGTGTCCTCCCCAAAATGCTGGGGTGAAACGGGCAGAGTTCTGCGCCCTGCGCCCCTTTACGCGTCCCTAACGCCATCCCAACGCGCCCTGGTCGGGCACAGCCCTGGTCGGGCTTAGATCACTGGAGCCTCTGGAGATCAAGAACTCCGGAAGCCTAGGGTCAGGCCTATTGCAGAGGCATCTTGTGCCTGGCCATTCCGGGATTGTTGTGTTTCAGGGCCTAGCCATCAATACTCCTGGGATTTCTTTCCATGAGAACCCTCATGTCCCTGTCCTCCCACAAGCCCGAGCTTTTATGTAAAATAAAGTGTGCTCTGTGGGCCTTCCCCTATGTGCTCTCTGCCTAATCTCTTTCTCCCAAGCTGAGCTCTGCAGGTAAATGTATCTATCTGACTGAGGGGCTAGGGAGGGCCTTTCCCAGCAGTCTTACAAGCCAAGAGTTCAGAGAAAGCACCTGCTCTGGGAAGGAGACTCTGCTCACAGAGAAGACAAGTCCAACATAACACAGTGAAGATGGGATGGGCAAGACACACGCCTCACGGGCTGGTAGCACGCAAACAGAGGAGCAGGGAGCTACGCTAAGCAGGCAAAGAGAAAAGTCATGTATGAGTCTCATGCACTGTGACCGGTAGTAATACTGGCTCTAACACCATTAGACAGTAGTCTACACATCATAAATTACAACAGTAACAAGACACTAAGCAAATGACAAATGCTGTATGGCATAAAGACGCCTTATATAATACAAGCTCCAGGCAGGCGCACACATGTCAAGACATATATTGAGTCTCAGGAAATGTATACAGTCAATAGTCTCTGTGGGGCAATCGGTTAGCGCGTTCGGCTGTTAACCGAAAGGTTGGTGGTTCAAGCCCACCCAGGGAAGTAGCCTTTTGTCTGCATGAAACACAGATACGTACCTTTGCTCTTTCCTGCGTGCGATCCTTTCCCTGAATAGTTCAATCCTCAGCGTTCTCACTGCACCTGCAGTCAATTTCAATAATTAGGATAGAAAACAAAAGGCCAAGCCCTGTAATACAACCGTAGGCATATAAGCAGAGGAAAATAAGTCAAAAGGCCCACAGCATTTGTTCATCTGGCATCAAAGGCTGCAAGTGTAAGGACCTCGTGGCGCAACGGTAGCGCGTCTGACTCCAGATCAGAAGGTTGCGTGTTCAAATCACGTCGGGGTCACTGCTTACCATTTTATTCCCCACTGAGTTCATATATATCATTTCGAAAACAAAGTCAAAAGAAAGCAACCTTGCATTGGCTGGGAATCGAACCCGGGCCTCCCGCGTGGCAGGCGAGAATTCTACCACTGAACCACCAATGCTTCACATGGTGTTTTCACAGCAAGAGCTCTGTCCAAGACAGTGGTCAGGTTCACACACTTAAATTGTACACATATGAACAAAGTGTGCGCAGCAGACATGATAACGCCAACGTTTCACATGATGATGGCAAGAATCAGATGCAGGAGACTATAAGTTATAATGTCTTTGCATTTGCTGAGGTCACTGGCTTGGTACTAGAGTTGTGGTTATCAGGGCATGATGGCAGGCTGCTCCTGACAGAAGTGGCTCACAGAATGCACCCGCCAGATCACCAGCACTATTGTGTTTCAGATCATGTCACTGAACTCTCCTCCTGGAAAATCCTTCCCACTGGCTTTGCCAGATTCTGTGTCCTCCCCAAAATGCTGGGGTGAAACGGGCAGAGTTCTGCGCCCTGCGCCCCTTTACGCGTCCCTAACGCCATCCCAACGCGCCCTGGTCGGGCACAGCCCTGGTCGGGCTTAGATCACTGGAGCCTCTGGAGATCAAGAACTCCGGAAGCCTAGGGTCAGGCCTATTGCAGAGGCATCTTGTGCCTGGCCATTCCGGGATTGTTGTGTTTCAGGGCCTAGCCATCAATACTCCTGGGATTTCTTTCCATGAGAACCCTCATGTCCCTGTCCTCCCACAAGCCCGAGCTTTTATGTAAAATAAAGTGTGCTCTGTGGGCCTTCCCCTATGTGCTCTCTGCCTAATCTCTTTCTCCCAAGCTGAGCTCTGCAGGTAAATGTATCTATCTGACTGAGGGGCTAGGGAGGGCCTTTCCCAGCAGTCTTACAAGCCAAGAGTTCAGAGAAAGCACCTGCTCTGGGAAGGAGACTCTGCTCACAGAGAAGACAAGTCCAACATAACACAGTGAAGATGGGATGGGCAAGACACACGCCTCACGGGCTGGTAGCACGCAAACAGAGGAGCAGGGAGCTACGCTAAGCAGGCAAAGAGAAAAGTCATGTATGAGTCTCATGCACTGTGACCGGTAGTAATACTGGCTCTAACACCATTAGACAGTAGTCTACACATCATAAATTACAACAGTAACAAGACACTAAGCAAATGACAAATGCTGTATGGCATAAAGACGCCTTATATAATACAAGCTCCAGGCAGGCGCACACATGTCAAGACATATATTGAGTCTCAGGAAATGTATACAGTCAATAGTCTCTGTGGCGCAATCGGTTAGCGCGTTCGGCTGGTAACCGAAAGGTTGGTGGTTCAAGCCCACCCAGGGACGTAGCCTTTTGTCTGCATGAAACACAGATACGTACCTTTGCTCTTTCCTGCGTGCGATCCTTTCCCTGAATAGTTCAATCCTCAGCGTTCTCACTGCACCTGCAGTCAATTTCAATAATTAGGATAGAAAAGAAAAGGCCAAGCCCTGTAATACAACCGTAGGCATATAAGCAGAGGAAAATAAGTCAAAAGGCCCACAGCACTTGTTCATCTGGCATCAAAGGCTGCAAGTGTAAGGACCTCGTGGCGCAACGGTAGCGCGTCTGACTCCAGATCAGAAGGTTGCGTGTTCAAATCACGTCGGGGTCACTGCTTACCATTTTATTCCCCACTGAGTTCATATATATCATTTCGAAAACAAAGTCTAAAGAAAGCAACCTTGCATTGGCCGGGAATCGAACCCAGGCCTCCCGCGTGGCAGGCGAGAATTCTACCACTGAACCACCAATGCTTCACATGGTGTGTTCACAGCAAGAGCTCTGTCCAAGACAGTGGTCAGGTTCACACACTTAAATTGTACACATATGAACAAAGTGTGCGCAGCAGACATGATAACGCCAACGTTTCACATGATGATGGCAAGAATCAGATGCAGGAGACTATAAGTAATAATGTCTTTGCATTTGCTGAGGTCACTGGCTTGGTACTAGAGTTGTGGTTATCAGGGCATGATGGCAGGCTGCTCCTGACAGAAGTGGCTCACAGAATGCACCCGCCAGATCACCAGCACTATTGTGTTTGAGATCATGTCACTGAACTCTCCTCCTGGAAAATCCTTCCCACTGGCTTTGCCAGATTCTGTGTCCTCCCCAAAATGCTGGGGTGAAACGGGCAGAGTTCTGCGCCCTGCGCCCCTTTACGCGTCCCTAACGCCATCCCAACGCGCCCTGGTCGGGCACAGCCCTGGTCGGGCTTAGATCACTGCAGCCTCTGGAGATCAAGAACTCCGGAAGCCTAGGGTCAGGCCTATTGCAGAGGCATCTTGTGCCTGGCCATTCCGGGATTGTTGTGTTTCAGGGCCTAGCCATCAATACTCCTGGGATTTCTTTCCATGAGAACCCTCATGTCCCTGTCCTCCCACAAGCCCGAGCTTTTATGTAAAATAAAGTGTGCTCTGTGGGCCTTCCCCTATGTGCTCTCTGCCTAATCTCTTTCTCCCAAGCTGAGCTCTGCAGGTAAATGTATCTATCTGACTGAGGGGCTAGGGAGGGCCTTTCCCAGCAGTCTTACAAGCCAAGAGTTCAGAGAAAGCACCTGCTCTGGGAAGGAGACTCTGCTCACAGAGAAGACAAGTCCAACATAACACAGTGAAGATGGGATGGGCAAGACACACGCCTCACGGGCTGGTAGCACGCAAACAGAGGAGCAGGGAGCTACGCTAAGCAGGCAAAGAGAAAAGTCATGTATGAGTCTCATGCACTGTGACCGGTAGTAATACTGGCTCTAACACCATTAGACAGTAGTCTACACATCATAAATTACAACAGTAACAAGACACTAAGCAAATGACAAATGCTGTATGGCATAAAGACGCCTTATATAATACAAGCTCCAGGCAGGCGCACACATGTCAAGACATATATTGAGTCTCAGGAAATGTATACAGTCAATAGTCTCTGTGGCGCAATCGGTTAGCGCGTTCGGCTGTTAACCGAAAGGTTGGTGGTTCAAGCCCACCCAGGGACGTAGCCTTTTGTCTGCATGAAACACAGATACGTACCTTTGCTCTTTCCTGCGTGCGATCCTTTCCCTGAATAGTTCAATCCTCAGCGTTCTCACTGCACCTGCAGTCAATTTCAATAATTAGGATAGAAAACAAAAGGCCAAGCCCTGTAATACAACCGTAGGCATATAAGCAGAGGAAAATAAGTCAAAAGGCCCACAGCATTTGTTCATCTGGCATCGAAGGCTGCAAGTGTAAGGACCTCGTGGTGCAACGGTAGCGCGTCTGACTCCAGATCAGAAGGTTGCGTGTTCAAATCACGTCGGGGTCACTGCTTACCATTTTATTCCCCACTGAGTTCATATATATCATTTCGAAAACAAAGTCAAAAGAAAGCAACCTTGCATTGGCCGGGAATCGAACCCGGGCCTCCCGCGTGGCAGGCGAGAATTCTACCACTGAACCACCAATGCTTCACATGGTGTGTTCACAGCAAGAGCTCTGTCCAAGACAGTGGTCAGGTTCACACACTTAAATTGTACACATATGAACAAAGTGTGCGCAGCAGACATGATAACGCCAACGTTTCACATGATGATGGCAAGAATCAGATGCAGGAGACTATAAGTAATAATGTCTTTGCATTTGCTGAGGTCACTGGCTTGGTACTAGAGTTGTGGTTATCAGGGCATGATGGCAGGCTGCTCCTGACAGAAGTGGCTCACAGAATGCACCCGCCAGATCACCAGCACTATTGTGTTTCAGATCATGTCACTGAACTCTCCTCCTGGAAAATCCTTCCCACTGGCTTTGCCAGATTCTGTGTCCTCCCCAAAATGCTGGGGTGAAACGGGCAGAGTTCTGCGCCCTGCGCCCCTTTACGCGTCCCTAACGCCATCCCAACGCGCCCTGGTCGGGCTTAGATCACTGGAGCCTCTGGAGATCAAGAACTCCGGAAGCCTAGGGTCAGGCCTATTGCAGAGGCATCTTGTGCCTGGCCATTCCGGGATTGTTGTGTTTCAGGGCCTAGCCATCAATACTCCTGGGATTTCTTTCCATGAGAACCCTCATGTCCCTGTCCTCCCACAAGCCCGAGCTTTTATGTAAAATAAAGTGTGCTCTGTGGGCCTTCCCCTATGTGCTCTCTGCCTAATCTCTTTCTCCCAAGCTGAGCTCTGCAGGTAAATGTATCTATCTGACTGAGGGGCTAGGGAGGGCCTTTCCCAGCAGTCTTACAAGCCAAGAGTTCAGAGAAAGCACCTGCTCTGGGAAGGAGACTCTGCTCACAGAGAAGACAAGTCCAACATAACACAGTGAAGATGGGATGGGCAAGACACACGCCTCACGGGCTGGTAGCACGCAAACAGAGGAGCAGGGAGCTACGCTAAGCAGGCAAAGAGAAAAGTCATGTATGAGTCTCATGCACTGTGACCGGTAGTAATACTGGCTCTAACACCATTAGACAGTAGTCTACACATCATAAATTACAACAGTAACAAGACACTAAGCAAATGACAAATGCTGTATGGCATAAAGACGCCTTATATAATACAAGCTCCAGGCAGGCGCACACATGTCAAGACATATATTGAGTCTCAGGAAATGTATACAGTCAATAGTCTCTGTGGCGCAATCGGTTAGCGCGTTCGGCTGTTAACCGAAAGGTTGGTGGTTCAAGCCCACCCAGGGACGTAGCCTTTTGTCTGCATGAAACACAGATACGTACCTTTGCTCTTTCCTGCGTGCGATCCTTTCCCTGAATAGTTCAATCCTCAGCGTTCTCACTGCACCTGCAGTCAATTTCAATAATTAGGATAGAAAACAAAAGGCCAAGCCCTGTAATACAACCGTAGGCATATAAGCAGAGGAAAATAAGTCAAAAGGCCCACAGCATTTGTTCATCTGGCATCGAAGGCTGCAAGTGTAAGGACCTCGTGGCGCAACGGTAGCGCGTCTGACTCCAGATCAGAAGGTTGCGTGTTCAAATCACGTCGGGGTCACTGCTTACCATTTTATTCCCCACTGAGTTCATATATATCATTTCGAAAACAAAGTCAAAAGAAAGCAACCTTGCATTGGCCGGGAATCGAACCCGGGCCTCCCGCGTGGCAGGCGAGAATTCTACCACTGAACCACCAATGCTTCACATGGTGTGTTCACAGCAAGAGCTCTGTCCAAGACAGTGGTCAGGTTCACACACTTAAATGGTACACATATGAACAAAGTGTGCGCAGCAGACATGATAACGCCAACGTTTCACATGATGATGGCAAGAATCAGATGCAGGAGACTATAAGTAATAATGTCTTTGCATTTGCTGAGGTCACTGGCTTGGTACTAGAGTTGTGGTTATCAGGGCATGATGGCAGGCTGCTCCTGACAGAAGTGGCTCACAGAATGCACCCGCCAGATCACCAGCACTATTGTGTTTCAGATCATGTCACTGAACTCTCCTCCTGGAAAATCCTTCCCACTGGCTTTGCCAGATTCTGTGTCCTCCCCAAAATGCTGGGGTGAAACGGGCAGAGTTCTGCGCCCTGCGCCCCTTTACGCGTCCCTAATGCCATCCCAACGCGCCCTGGTCGGGCACAGCCCTGGTCGGGCTTAGATCACTGGAGCCTCTGGAGATCAAGAACTCCGGAAGCCTAGGGTCAGGCCTATTGCAGAGGCATCTTGTGCCTGGCCATTCCGGGATTGTTGTGTTTCAGGGCCTAGCCATCAATACTCCTGGGATTTCTTTCCATGAGAACCCTCATGTCCCTGTCCTCCCACAAGCCCGAGCTTTTATGTAAAATAAAGTGTGCTCTGTGGGCCTTCCCCTATGTGCTCTCTGCCTAATCTCTTTCTCCCAAGCTGAGCTCTGCAGGTAAATGTATCTATCTGACTGAGGGGCTAGGGAGGGCCTTTCCCAGCAGTCTTACAAGCCAAGAGTTCAGAGAAAGCACCTGCTCTGGGAAGGAGACTCTGCTCACAGAGAAGACAAGTCCAACATAACACAGTGAAGATGGGATGGGCAAGACACACGCCTCACGGGCTGGTAGCACGCAAACAGAGGAGCAGGGAGCTACGCTAAGCAGGCAAAGAGAAAAGTCATGTATGAGTCTCATGCACTGTGACCAGTAGTAATACTGGCTCTAACACCTTTAGACAGTAGTCTACACATCATAAATTACAACAGTAACAAGACACAAAGCAAATGACAAATGCTGTATGGCATAAAGACGCCTTATATAATACAAGCTCCAGGCAGGCGCACACATGTCAAGACATATATTGAGTCTCAGGAAATGTATACAGTCAATAGTCTCTGTGGCGCAATCGGTTAGCGCGTTCGGCTGTTAACCGAAAGGTTGGTGGTTCAAGCCCACCCAGGGACGTAGCCTTTTGTCTGCATGAAACACAGATACGTACCTTTGCTCTTTCCTGCGTGCGATCCTTTCCCTGAATAGTTCAATCCTCAGCGTTCTCACTGCACCTGCAGTCAATTTCAATAATTAGGATAGAAAACAAAAGGCCAAGCCCTGTAATACAACCGTAGGCATATAAGCAGAGGAAAATAAGTCAAAAGGCCCACAGCATTTGTTCATCTGGCATCGAAGGCTGCAAGTGTAAGGACCTCGTGGCGCAACGGTAGCGCGTCTGACTCCAGATCAGAAGGTTGCGTGTTCAAATCACGTCGGGGTCACTGCTTACCATTTTATTCCCCACTGAGTTCATATATATCATTTCGAAAACAAAGTCAAAAGAAAGCAACCTTGCATTGGCCGGGAATCGAACCCGGGCCTCCCGCGTGGCAGGCGAGAATTCTACCACTGAACCACCAATGCTTCACATGGTGTGTTCACAGCAAGAGCTCTGTCCAAGACAGTGGTCAGGTTCACACACTTAAATTGTACACATATGAACAAAGTGTGCGCAGCAGACATGATAACGCCAACGTTTCACATGATGATGGCAAGAATCAGATGCAGGAGACTATAAGTAATAATGTCTTTGCATTTGCTGAGGTCACTGGCTTGGTACTAGAGTTGTGGTTATCAGGGCATGATGGCAGGCTGCTCCTGACAGAAGTGGCTCACAGAATGCACCCGCCAGATCACCAGCACTATTGTGTTTCAGATCATGTCACTGAACTCTCCTCCTGGAAAATCCTTCCCACTGGCTTTGCCAGATTCTGTGTCCTCCCCAAAATGCTGGGGTGAAACGGGCAGAGTTCTGCGCCCTGCGCCCCTTTACGCGTCCCTAATGCCATCCCAACGCGCCCTGGTCGGGCTTAGATCACTGGAGCCTCTGGAGATCAAGAACTCCGGAAGCCTAGGGTCAGGCCTATTGCAGAGGCATCTTGTGCCTGGCCATTCCGGGATTGTTGTGTTTCAGGGCCTAGCCATCAATACTCCTGGGATTTCTTTCCAGGAGAACCCTCATGTCCCTGTCCTCCCACAAGCCCGAGCTTTTATGTAAAATAAAGTGTGCTCTGTGGGCCTTCCCCTATGTGCTCTCTGCCTAATCTCTTTCTCCCAAGCTGAGCTCTGCAGGTAAATGTATCTATCTGACTGAGGGGCTAGGGAGGGCCTTTCCCAGCAGTCTTACAAGCCAAGAGTTCAGAGAAAGCACCTGCTCTGGGAAGGAGACTCTGCTCACAGAGAAGACAAGTCCAACATAACACAGTGAAGATGGGATGGGCAAGACACACGCCTCACGGGCTGGTAGCACGCAAACAGAGGAGCAGGGAGCTACGCTAAGCAGGCAAAGAGAAAAGTCATGTATGAGTCTCATGCACTGTGACCGGTAGTAATACTGGCTCTAACACCATTAGACAGTAGTCTACACATCATAAATTACAACAGTAACAAGACACTAAGCAAATGACAAATGCTGTATGGCATAAAGACGCCTTATATAATACAAGCTCCAGGCAGGCGCACACATGTCAAGACATATATTGAGTCTCAGGAAATGTATACAGTCAATAGTCTCTGTGGCGCAATCGGTTAGCGCGTTCGGCTGTTAACCGAAAGGTTGGTGGTTCAAGCCCACCCAGGGACGTAGCCTTTTGTCTGCATGAAACACAGATACGTACCTTTGCTCTTTCCTGCGTGCGATCCTTTCCCTGAATAGTTCAATCCTCAGCGTTCTCACTGCACCTGCAGTCAATTTCAATAATTAGGATAGAAAACAAAAGGCCAAGCCCTGTAATACAACCGTAGGCATATAAGCAGAGGAAAATAAGTCAAAAGGCCCACAGCATTTGTTCATCTGGCATCGAAGGCTGCAAGTGTAAGGACCTTGTGGCGCAACGGTAGCGCGTCTGACTCCAGATCAGAAGGTTGCGTGTTCAAATCACGTCGGGGTCACTGCTTACCATTTTATTCCCCACTGAGTTCATATATATCATTTCGAAAACAAAGTCAAAAGAAAGCAACCTTGCATTGGCCGGGAATCGAACCCGGGCCCCCCGCGTGGCAGGCGAGAATTCTACCACTGAACCACCAATGCTTCACATGGTGTGTTCACAGCAAGAGCTCTGTCCAAGACAGTGGTCAGGTTCACACACTTAAATTGTACACATATGAACAAAGTGTGCGCAGCAGACATGATAACGCCAACGTTTCACATGATGATGGCAAGAATCAGATGCAGGAGACTATAAGTAATAATGTCTTTGCATTTGCTGAGGTCACTGGCTTGGTACTAGAGTTGTGGTTATCAGGGCATGATGGCAGGCTGCTCCTGACAGAAGTGGCTCACAGAATGCACCCGCCAGATCACCAGCACTATTGTGTTTCACATCATGTCACTGAACTCTCCTCCTGGAAAATCCTTCCCACTGGCTTTGCCAGATTCTGTGTCCTCCCCAAAATGCTGGGGTGAAACGGGCAGAGTTCTGCGCCCTGCGCCCCTTTACGCGTCCCTAACGCCATCCCAACGCGCCCTGGTCGGGCACAGCCCTGGTCGGGCTTAGATCACTGGAGCCTCTGGAGATCAAGAACTCCGGAAGCCTAGGGTCAGGCCTATTGCAGAGGCATCTTGTGCCTGGCCATTCCGGGATTGTTGTGTTTCAGGGCCTAGCCATCAATACTCCTGGGATTTCTTTCCATGAGAACCCTCATGTCCCTGTCCTCCCACAAGCCCGAGCTTTTATGTAAAATAAAGTGTGCTCTGTGGGCCTTCCCCTATGTGCTCTCTGCCTAATCTCTTTCTCCCAAGCTGAGCTCTGCAGGTAAATGTATCTATCTGACTGAGGGGCTAGGGAGGGCCTTTCCCAGCAGTCTTACAAGCCAAGAGTTCAGAGAAAGCACCTGCTCTGGGAAGGAGACTCTGCTCACAGAGAAGACAAGTCCAACATAACACAGTGAAGATGGGATGGGCAAGACACACGCCTCACGGGCTGGTAGCACGCAAACAGAGGAGCAGGGAGCTACGCTAAGCAGGCAAAGAGAAAAGTCATGTATGAGTCTCATGCACTGTGACCGGTAGTAATACTGGCTCTAACACCATTAGACAGTAGTCTACACATCATAAATTACAACAGTAACAAGACACTAAGCAAATGACAAATGCTGTATGGCATAAAGACGCCTTATATAATACAAGCTCCAGGCAGGCGCACACATGTCAAGACATATATTGAGTCTCAGGAAATGTATACATTCAATAGTCTCTGTGGCGCAATCGGTTAGCGCGTTCGGCTGTTAACCGAAAGGTTGGTGGTTCAAGCCCACCCAGGGACGTAGCCTTTTGTCTGCATGAAACACAGATACGTACCTTTGCTCTTTCCTGCGTGCGATCCTTTCCCTGAATAGTTCAATCCTCAGCGTTCTCACTGCACCTGCAGTCAATTTCAATAATTAGGATAGAAAACAAAAGGCCAAGCCCTGTAATACAACCGTAGGCATATAAGCAGAGGAAAATAAGTCAAAAGGCCCACAGCATTTGATCATCTGGCATCGAAGGCTGCAAGTGTAAGGACCTCGTGGCGCAACGGTAGCGCGTCTGACTCCAGATCAGAAGGTTGCGTGTTCAAATCACGTCGGGGTCACTGCTTACCATTTTATTCCCCACTGAGTTCATATATATCATTTCGAAAACAAAGTCAAAAGAAAGCAACCTTGCATTGGCCGGGAATCGAACCCGGGCCTCCCGCGTGGCAGGCGAGAATTCTACCACTGAACCACCAATGCTTCACATGGTGTGTTCACAGCAAGAGCTCTGTCCAAGACAGTGGTCAGGTTCACACACTTAAATTGTACACATATGAACAAAGTGTGCGCAGCAGACATGATAACGCCAACGTTTCACATGATGATGGCAAGAATCAGATGCAGGAGACTATAAGTAATAATGTCTTTGCATTTGCTGAGGTCACTGGCTTGGTACTAGAGTTGTGGTTATCAGGGCATGATGGCAGGCTGCTCCTGACAGAAGTGGCTCACAGAATGCACCCGCCAGATCACCAGCACTATTGTGTTTCAGATCATGTCACTGAACTCTCCTCCTGGAAAATCCTTCCCACTGGCTTTGCCAGATTCTGTGTCCTCCCCAAAATGCTGGGGTGAAACGGGCAGAGTTCTGCGCCCAGCGCCCCTTTACGCGTCCCTAATGCCATCCCAACGCGCCCTGGTCGGGCTTAGATCACTGGAGCCTCTGGAGATCAAGAACTCCGGAAGCCTAGGGTCAGGCCTATTGCAGAGGCATCTTGTGCCTGGCCATTCCGGGATTGTTGTGTTTCAGGGCCTAGCCATCAATACTCCTGGGATTTCTTTCCAGGAGAACCCTCATGTCCCTGTCCTCCCACAAGCCCGAGCTTTTATGTAAAATAAAGTGTGCTCTGTGGGCCTTCCCCTATGTGCTCTCTGCCTAATCTCTTTCTCCCAAGCTGAGCTCTGCAGGTAAATGTATCTATCTGACTGAGGGGCTAGGGAGGGCCTTTCCCAGCAGTCTTACAAGCCAAGAGTTCAGAGAAAGCACCTGCTCTGGGAAGGAGACTCTGCTCACAGAGAAGACAAGTCCAACATAACACAGTGAAGATGGGATGGGCAAGACACACGCCTCACGGGCTGGTAGCACGCAAACAGAGGAGCAGGGAGCTACGCTAAGCAGGCAAAGAGAAAAGTCATGTATGAGTCTCATGCACTGTGACCGGTAGTAATACTGGCTCTAACACCATTAGACAGTAGTCTACACATCATAAATTACAACAGTAACAAGACACTAAGCAAATGACAAATGCTGTATGGCATAAAGACGCCTTATATAATACAAGCTCCAAGCAGGCGCACACATGTCAAGACATATATTGAGTCTCAGGAAATGTATACAGTCAATAGTCTCTGTGGCGCAATCGGTTAGCGCGTTCGGCTGTTAACCGAAAGGTTGGTGGTTCAAGCCCACCCAGGGACGTTGCCTTTTGTCTGCATGAAACACAGATTTGCTCTTTCCTGCGTGCGATCCTTTCCCTGAATAGTTCAATCCTCAGCGTTCTCACTGCACCTGCAGTCAATTTCAATAATTAGGATAGAAAACAAAAGGCCAAGCCCTGTAATACAACCGTAGGCATATAAGCAGAGGAAAATAAGTCAAAAGGCCCACAGCATTTGTTCATCTGGCATCGAAGGCTGCAAGTGTAAGGACCTCGTGGCGCAACGGTAGCGCGTCTGACTCCAGATCAGAAGGTTGCGTGTTCAAATCACGTCGGGGTCACTGCTTACCATTTTATTCCCCACTGAGTTCATATATATCATTTCGAAAACAAAGGCAAAAGAAAGCAACCTTGCATTGGCCGGGAATCGAACCCGGGCCTCCCGCGTGGCAGGCGAGAATTCTACCACTGAACCACCAATGCTTCACATGGTGTGTTCACAGGCAGAGCTCTGTCCAAGACAGTGGTCAGGTTCACACACTTAAATTGTACACATATGAACAAAGTGTGCGCAGCAGACATGATAACGCCAACGTTTCACATGATGATGGCAAGAATCAGATGCAGGAGACTATAAGTAATAATGTCTTTGCATTTGCTGAGGTCACTGGCTTGGTACTAGAGTTGTGGTTATCAGGGCATGATGGCAGGCTGCTCCTGACAGAAGTGGCTCACAGAATGCACCCGCCAGATCACCAGCACTATTGTGTTTCAGATCATGTCACTGAACTCTCCTCCTGGAAAATCCTTCCCACTGGCTTTGCCAGATTCTGTGTCCTCCCCAAAATGCTGGGGTGAAACGGGCAGAGTTCTGCGCCCTGCGCCCCTTTACGCGTCCCTAACGCCATCCCAACGCGCCCTGGTCGGGCACAGCCCTGGTCGGGCTTAGATCACTGGAGCCTCTGGAGATCAAGAACTCCGGAAGCCTAGGGTCAGGCCTATTGCAGCGGCATCTTGTGCCTGGCCATTCCGGGATTGTTGTGTTTCAGGGCCTAGCCATCAATACTCCTGGGATTTCTTTCCATGAGAACCCTCATGTCCCTGTCCTCCCACAAGCCCGAGCTTTTATGTAAAATAAAGTGTGCTCTGTGGGCCTTCCCCTATGTGCTCTCTGCCTAATCTCTTTCTCCCAAGCTGAGCTCTGCAGGTAAATGTATCTATCTGACTGAGGGGCTAGGGAGGGCCTTTCCCAGCAGTCTTACAAGCCAAGAGTTCAGAGAAAGCACCTGCTCTGGGAAGGAGACTCTGCTCACAGAGAAGACAAGTCCAACATAACACAGTGAAGATGGGATGGGCAAGACACACGCCTCACGGGCTGGTAGCACGCAAACAGAGGAGCAGGGAGCTACGCTAAGCAGGCAAAGAGAAAAGTCATGTATGAGTCTCATGCACTGTGACCGGTAGTAATACTGGCTCTAACACCATTAGACAGTAGTCTACACATCATAAATTACAACAGTAACAAGACACTAAGCAAATGACAAATGCTGTATGGCATAAAGACGCCTTATATAATACAAGCTCCAGGCAGGCGCACACATGTCAAGACATATATTGAGTCTCAGGAAATGTATACAGTCAATAGTCTCTGTGGCGCAATCGGTTAGCGCGTTCGGCTGTTAACCGAAAGGTTGGTGGTTCAAGCCCACCCAGGGACGTAGCCTTTTGTCTGCATGAAACACAGATACGTACCTTTGCTCTTTCCTGCGTGCGATCCTTTCCCTGAATAGTTCAATCCTCAGCGTTCTCACTGCACCTGCAGTCAATTTCAATAATCAGGATAGAAAACAAAAGGCCAAGCCCTGTAATACAACCGTAGGCATATAAGCAGAGGAAAATAAGTCAAAAGGCCCACAGCATTTGATCATCTGGCATCGAAGGCTGCAAGTGTAAGGACCTCGTGGCGCAACGGTAGCGCGTCTGACTCCAGATCAGAAGGTTGCGTGTTCAAATCACGTCGGGGTCACTGCTTACCATTTTATTCCCCACTGAGTTCATATATATCATTTCGAAAACAAAGTCAAAAGAAAGCAACCTTGCATTGGCCGGGAATCGAACCCGGGCCTCCCGCGTGGCAGGCGAGAATTCTACCACTGAACCACAAATGCTTCACATGGTGTGTTCACAGCAAGAGCTCTGTCAACATCGTGAAAGAGCTCTCCAACCCCAGCGCAGGAAACAACGACATCACCCCATCGCAAGACCTCTGCAACTCCCTCGCCTCATACTTCCACAACAAGATCACGGACATACACAGCAGTTTCAACAACCAACCAACGCACACCACGACCGACCAGCCACCCCCCCCCACCACCACCCTCCACGCCTGGACCCCGATCAGCACCGAAGACACCATCCGCACGATGAACTCCATCCACTCCGGATCACCGACCGACCCCTGCCCTCACCACGTCTTCAACAAGGCCGACACTGTCATCGCACCCCACCTGCGAGAAATCATCAACACATCCTTCGACACCGCCATCTTCCCCGAAAGCTGGAAACACGCCGAACTCAGCGCTCTACTCAAGAAACCAACAGCGGACCCCACCGACCTCAAGAATTACCGCCCCATCTCGCTTCTCCCGTTTCCAGCCAAAGTCATCGAGAAGACCGTCAACAAGCAGATGGCCGCCTTCCTCGAGACGAACGGATCCCTCGACCCCTCACAGTCCGGCTTCCGAGCCAAACACAGCACCGAGACCGCCCTCATCGCCGCCACCGATGACATCCGAGCCCTGATGGACAAGGGAGAAACAGCGGCCCTCATCCTCCTAGACCTCTCCGCGGCATTCGACACGGTCTGCCACCGCACCCTAATACAGCGCCTCAGCAACATCGGAATCAAGGACAAGGCGCTGGAATGGATCATCTCCTTCCTCGACGGAAGAACACAGCGAGTCCGCCTACCACCGTACAAGTCAGAGGCCTCCGAAGTCATCTGCGGCGTCCCCCAAGGATCATCCCTGAGCCCAACCCTCTTCAACGTCTACATGAGCCCCCTCGCGGCCATCGTACGCAAACACCACCTCAGCATCATCTCCTACGCCGACGACACCCAGCTGATCCTCTCCCTGACCAACGACCCCGCCGCCGCCAGAGCCAACCTGCACGAAGGGATGAGAGAGGTAGCCGAGTGGATGACGACCAGCCGCCTGAAACTGAACTCGGACAAGACGGAGGTCCTCATCATGGGCTCCTCACCCTCCGCCTGGGACGACTCCTGGTGGCCTCCCGCCCTGGGCACCGCACCCAAACCGACAGACCATGCACGAAACCTGGGCTTCATCCTGGACTCCTCCCTCTCCATGACCAGGCAAGTCAACAGCGTCTCCTCGGCGTGCTTCAACATCCTACGCATGCTACGAAAGATCTTCTGGTGGATCCCCACAGAGACCAGGAAGACCGTCACCCAGGCCCTCGTCACCAGCCGACTGGACTACGGCAACGCCCTCTACGCCGGGACCACCGCCAAGCTCCAGAAGAGACTCCAGCGGATCCAAAACGCCTCAGCCAGACTCATCCTCGACATCCCACGATCCAGCCACATCTCCGGACATCTGAGAGACCTTCACTGGCTCCCTATCAACAAGAGAATCACCTTCCGCCTCCTCACCCACGCACACAAAGCCCTACACGACCAAGGCCCGAGCTACCTCAACAGCCGAGTCAACTTCTACGCTCCCAAACGCCACCTCCGATCAGCCAACCACGCCCTCGCCGCCGTCCCCCGCATCCGAAGAGCGACTACAGGAGGAAGGTCCTTCTCCTACCTGGCCGCCAAGACCTGGAACTCCCTCCCGTCCGACCTGCGCCTGACCCAAGACCACCTCTCCTTCAGGAAGAAGCTGAAGACCTGGCTGTTCGAGCAGTAGCGGCACCCCCCCCCCCCCCCCCCCCCCCAAGCGCCTTGAGACCCTACGGGTATGTAGCGCGCTTTACAAGTGTCACTGATTGATTGATTGATTGATTGTCCAAGACAGTGGTCAGGTTCACACACTTAAATTGTACACATATGAACAAAGTGTGCGCAGCAGACATGATAACGCCAACGTTTCACATGATGATGGCAAGAATCAGATGCAGGAGACTATAAGTAATAATGTCTTTGCATTTGCTGAGGTCACTGGCTTGGTACTAGAGTTGTGGTTATCAGGGCATGATGGCAGGCTGCTCCTGACAGAAGTGGCTCACAGAATGCACCTGCCAGATCACCAGCACTATTGTGTTTCAGATCATGTCACTGAACTCTCCTCCTGGAAAATCCTTCCCACTGGCTTTGCCAGATTCTGTGTCCTCCCCAAAATGCTGGGGTGAAACGGGCAGAGTTCTGCGCCCTGCGCCCCTTTACGCATCCCTAATGCCATCCCAACGCGCCCTGGTCGGGCTTAGATCACTGGAGCCTCTGGAGATCAAGAACTCCGGAAGCCTAGGGTCAGGCCTATTGCAGAGGCATCTTGTGCCTGGCCATTCCGGGATTGTTGTGTTTCAGGGCCTAGCCATCAATACTCCTGGGATTTCTTTCCAGGAGAACCCTCATGTCCCTGTCCTCCCACAAGCCCGAGCTTTTATGTAAAATAAAGTGTGCTCTGTGGGCCTTCCCCTATGTGCTCTCTGCCTAATCTCTTTCTCCCAAGCTGAGCTCTGCAGGTAAATGTATCTATCTGACTGAGGGGCTAGGGAGGGCCTTTCCCAGCAGTCTTACAAGCCAAGAGTTCAGAGAAAGCACCTGCTCTGGGAAGGAGACTCTGCTCACAGAGAAGACAAGTCCAACATAACACAGTGAAGATGGGATGGGCAAGACACACGCCTCACGGGCTGGTAGCACGCAAACAGAGGAGCAGGGAGCTACGCTAAGCAGGCAAAGAGAAAAGTCATGTATGAGTCTCATGCACTGTGACCGGTAGTAATACTGGCTCTAACACCATTAGACAGTAGTCTACACATCATAAATTACAACAGTAACAAGACACTAAGCAAATGACAAATGCTGTATGGCATAAAGACGCCTTATATAATACAAGCTCCAAGCAGGCGCACACATGTCAAGACATATATTGAGTCTCAGGAAATGTATACAGTCAATAGTCTCTGTGGCGCAATCGGTTAGCGCGTTCGGCTGTTAACCGAAAGGTTGGTGGTTCAAGCCCACCCAGGGACGTTGCCTTTTGTCTGCATGAAACACAGATTTGCTCTTTCCTGCGTGCGATCCTTTCCCTGAATAGTTCAATCCTCAGCGTTCTCACTGCACCTGCAGTCAATTTCAATAATTAGGATAGAAAACAAAAGGCCAAGCCCTGTAATACAACCGTAGGCATATAAGCAGAGGAAAATAAGTCAAAAGGCCCACAGCATTTGTTCATCTGGCATCGAAGGCTGCAAGTGTAAGGACCTCGTGGCGCAACGGTAGCGCGTCTGACTCCAGATCAGAAGGTTGCGTGTTCAAATCACGTCGGGGTCACTGCTTACCATTTTATTCCCCACTGAGTTCATATATATCATTTCGAAAACAAAGTCAAAAGAAAGCAACCTTGCATTGGCCGGGAATCAAACCCGGGCCTCCCGCGTGGCAGGCGAGAATTCTACCACTGAACCACCAATGCTTCACATGGTGTGTTCATAGGCAGAGCTCTGTCCAAGACAGTGGTCAGGTTCACACACTTAAATTGTACACATATGAACAAAGTGTGCGCAGCAGACATGATAACGCCAACGTTTCACATGATGATGGCAAGAATCAGATGCAGGAGACTATAAGTAATAATGTCTTTGCATTTGCTGAGGTCACTGGCTTGGTACTAGAGTTGTGGTTATCAGGGCATGATGGCAGGCTGCTCCTGACAGAAGTGGCTCACAGAATGCACCCGCCAGATCACCAGCACTATTGTGTTTCAGATCATGTCACTGAACTCTCCTCCTGGAAAATCCTTCCCACTGGCTTTGCCAGATTCTGTGTCCTCCCCAAAATGCTGGGGTGAAACGGGCAGAGTTCTGCGCCCTGCGCCCCTTTACGCGTCCCTAATGCCATCCCAACGCGCCCTGGTCGGGCTTAGATCACTGGAGCCTCTGGAGATCAAGAACTCCGGAAGCCTAGGGTCAGGCCTATTGCAGAGGCATCTTGTGCCTGGCCATTCCGGGATTGTTGTGTTTCAGGGCCTAGCCATCAATACTCCTGGGATTTCTTTCCATGAGAACCTTCATGTCCCTGTCCTCCCACAAGCCCGAGCTTTTATGTAAAATAAAGTGTGCTCTGTGGGCCTTCCCCTATGTGCTCTCTGCCTAATCTCTTTCTCCCAAGCTGAGCTCTGCAGGTAAATGTATCTATCTGACTGAGGGGCTAGGGAGGGCCTTTCCCAGCAGTCTTACAAGCCAAGAGTTCAGAGAAAGCACCTGCTCTGGGAAGGAGACTCTGCTCACAGAGAAGACAAGTCCAACATAACACAGTGAAGATGGGATGGGCAAGACACACGCCTCACGGGCTGGTAGCACGCAAACAGAGGAGCAGGGAGCTACGCTAAGCAGGCAAAGAGAAAAGTCATGTATGAGTCTCATGCACTGTGACCGGTAGTAATACTGGCTCTAACACCATTAGACAGTAGTCTACACATCATAAATTACAACAGTAACAAGACACTAAGCAAATGACAAATGCTGTATGGCATAAAGACGCCTTATATAATACAAGCTCCAGGCAGGCGCACACATGTCAAGACATATATTGAGTCTCAGGAAATGTATACAGTCAATAGTCTCTGTGGCGCAATCGGTTAGCGCGTTCGGTTGTTAACCGAAAGGTTGGTGGTTCAAGCCCACCCAGGGACGTAGCCTTTTGTCTGCATGAAACACAGATACGTACCTTTGCTCTTTCCTGCGTGCGATCCTTTCCCTGAATAGTTCAATCCTCAGCGTTCTCACTGCACCTGCAGTCAATTTCAATAATTAGGATAGAAAACAAAAGGCCAAGCCCTGTAATACAACCGTAGGCATATAAGCAGAGGAAAATAAGTCAAAAGGCCCACAGCATTTGTTCATCTGGCATCGAAGGCTGCAAGTGTAAGGACCTCGTGGCGCAACGGTAGCGCGTCTGACTCCAGATCAGAAGGTTGCGTGTTCAAATCACGTCGGGGTCACTGCTTACCATTTTATTCCCCACTGAGTTCATATATATCATTTCGAAAACAAAGTCAAAAGAAAGCAACCTTGCATTGGCCGGGAATCGAACCCGGGCCTCCCGCGTGGCAGGCGAGAATTCTACCACTGAACCACCAATGCTTCACATGGTGTGTTCACAGCAAGAGCTCTGTCCAAGACAGTGGTCAGGTTCACACACTTAAATTGTACACATATGAACAAAGTGTGCGCAGCAGACATGATAACGCCAACGTTTCACATGATGATGGCAAGAATCAGATGCAGGAGACTATAAGTAATAATGTCTTTGCATTTGCTGAGGTCACTGGCTTGGTACTAGAGTTGTGGTTATCAGGGCATGATGGCAGGCTGCTCCTGACAGAAGTGGCTCACAGAATGCACCCGCCAGATCACCAGCACTATTGTGTTTCAGATCATGTCACTGAACTCTCCTCCTGGAAAATCCTTCCCACTGGCTTTGCCAGATTCTGTGTGGTCCCCAAAATGCTGGGGTGAAACGGGCAGAGTTCTGCGCCCTGCGCCCCTTTACGCGTCCCTAATGCCATCCCAACGCGCCCTGGTCGGGCTTAGATCACTGGAGCCTCTGGAGATCAAGAACTCCGGAAGCCTAGGGTCAGGCCTATTGCAGAGGCATCTTGTGCCTGGCCATTCCGGGATTGTTGTGTTTCAGGGCCTAGCCATCAATACTCCTGGGATTTCTTTCCAGGAGAACCCTCATGTCCCTGTCCTCCCACAAGCCCGAGCTTTTATGTAAAATAAAGTGTGCTCTGTGGGCCTTCCCCTATGTGCTCTCTGCCTAATCTCTTTCTCCCAAGCTGAGCTCTGCAGGTAAATGTATCTATCTGACTGAGGGGCTAGGGAGGGCCTTTCCCAGCAGTCTTACAAGCCAAGAGTTCAGAGAAAGCACCTGCTCTGGGAAGGAGACTCTGCTCACAGAGAAGACAAGTCCAACATAACACAGTGAAGATGGGATGGGCAAGACACACGCCTCACGGGCTGGTAGCACGCAAACAGAGGAGCAGGGAGCTACGCTAAGCAGGCAAAGAGAAAAGTCATGTATGAGTCTCATGCACTGTGACCGGTAGTAATACTGGCTCTAACACCATTAGACAGTAGTCTACACATCATAAATTACAACAGTAACAAGACACTAAGCAAATGACAAATGCTGTATGGCATAAAGACGCCTTATATAATACAAGCTCCAGGCAGGCGCACACATGTCAAGACATATATTGAGTCTCAGGAAATGTATACAGTCAATAGTCTCTGTGGCGCAATCGGATAGCGCGTTCGGCTGTTAACCGAAAGGTTGGTGGTTCAAGCCCACCCAGGGACGTAGCCTTTTGTCTGCATGAAACACAAATACGTACCTTTGCTCTTTCCTGCGTGCGATCCTTTCCCTGAATAGTTCAATCCTCAGCGTTCTCACTGCACCTGCAGTCAATTTCAATAATTAGGATAGAAAACAAAAGGCCAAGCCCTGTAATACAACCGTAGGCATATAAGCAGAGGAAAATAAGTCAAAAGGCCCACAGCATTTGTTCATCTGGCATCGAAGGCTGCAAGTGTAAGGACCTTGTGGCGCAACGGTAGCGCGTCTGACTCCAGATCAGAAGGTTGAGTGTTCAAATCACGTCGGGGTCACTGCTTACCATTTTATTCCCCACTGAGTTCATATATATCATTTCGAAAACAAAGTCAAAAGAAAGCAACCTTGCATTGGCCGGGAATCGAACCCGGGCCTCCCGCGTGGCAGGCGAGAATTCTACCACTGAACCACCAATGCTTCACATGGTGTGTTCACAGCAAGAGCTCTGTCCAAGACAGTGGTCAGGTTCACACACTTAAATTGTACACATATGAACAAAGTGTGCGCAGCAGACATGATAACGCCAACGTTTCACATGATGATGGCAAGAATCAGATGCAGGAGACTATAAGTAATAATGTCTTTGCATTTGCTGAGGTCACTGGCTTGGTACTAGAGTTGTGGTTATCAGGGCATGATGGCAGGCTGCTCCTGACAGAAGTGGCTCACAGAATGCACCCGCCAGATCACCAGCACTATTGTGTTTCAGATCATGTCACTGAACTCTCCTCCTGGAAAATCCTTCCCACTGGCTTTGCCAGATTCTGTGTCCTCCCCAAAATGCTGGGGTGAAACGGGCAGAGTTCTGCGCCCTGCGCCCCTTTACGCGTCCCTAACGCCATCCCAACGCGCCCTGGTCGGGCACAGCCCTGGTCGGGCTTAGATCACTGGAGCCTCTGGAGATCAAGAACTCCGGAAGCCTAGGGTCAGGCCTATTGCAGAGGCATCTTGTGCCTGGCCATTCCGGGATTGTTGTGTTTCAGGGCCTAGCCATCAATACTCCTGGGATTTCTTTCCATGAGAACCCTCATGTCCCTGTCCTCCCACAAGCCCGAGCTTTTATGTAAAAGAAAGTGTCCTCTGTGGGCCTTCCCCTATGTGCTCTCTGCCTAATCTCTTTCTCCCAAGCTGAGCTCTGCAGGTAAATGTATCTATCTGACTGAGGGGCTAGGGAGGGCCTTTCCCAGCAGTCTTACAAGCCAAGAGTTCAGAGAAAGCACCTGCTCTGGGAAGGAGACTCTGCTCACAGAGAAGACAAGTCCAACATAACACAGTGAAGATGGGATGGGCAAGACACACGCCTCACGGGCTGGTAGCACGCAAACAGAGGAGCAGGGAGCTACGCTAAGCAGGCAAAGAGAAAAGTCATGTATGAGTCTCATGCACTGTGACCGGTAGTAATACTGGCTCTAACACCATTAGACAGTAGTCTACACATCATAAATTACAACAGTAACAAGACACTAAGCAAATGACAAATGCTGTATGGCATAAAGACGCCTTATATAATACAAGCTCCAGGCAGGCGCACACATGTCAAAACATATATTGAGTCTCAGGAAATGTATACAGTCAATAGTCTCTGTGGCGCAATCGGTTAGCGCGTTTGGCTGTTAACCGAAAGGTTGGTGGTTCAAGCCCACCCAGGGACGTAGCCTTTTGTCTGCATGAAACACAGATACGTACCTTTGCTCTTTCCTGCGTGCGATCCTTTCCCTGAATAGTTCAATCCTCAGCGTTCTCACTGCACCTGCAGTCAATTTCAATAATCAGGATAGAAAACAAAAGGGCAAGCCCTGTAATACAACCGTAGGCATATAAGCAGAGGAAAATAAGTCAAAAGGCCCACAGCATTTGATCATCTGGCATCGAAGGCTGCAAGTGTAAGGACCTCGTGGCGCAACGGTAGCGCGTCTGACTCCAGATCAGAAGGTTGCGTGTTCAAATCACGTCGGGGTCACTGCTTACCATTTTATTCCCCACTGAGTTCATATATATCATTTCGAAAACAAAGTCAAAAGAAAGCAACCTTGCATTGGCCGGGAATCGAACCCGGGCCTCCCGCGTGGCAGGCGAGAATTCTACCACTGAACCACAAATGCTTCACATGGTGTGTTCACAGCAAGAGCTCTGTCCAAGACAGTGGTCAGGTTCACACACTTAAATTGTACACATATGAACAAAGTGTGCGCAGCAGACATGATAACGCCAACGTTTCACATGATGATGGCAAGAATCAGATACAGGAAACTATAAGTAATAATGTCTTTGCATTTGCTGAGGTCACTGGCTTGGTACTAGAGTTGTGGTTATCAGGGCATGATGGCAGGCTGCTCCTGACAGAAGTGGCTCACAGAATGCACCCGCCAGTTCACCAGCACTATTGTGTTTCAGATCATGTCACTGAACTCTCCTCCTGGAAAATCCTTCCCACTGGCTTTGCCAGATTCTGTGTCCTCCCCAAAATGCTGGGGTGAAACGGGCAGAGTTCTGCGCCCTGCGCCCCTTTACGCGTCCCTAATGCCATCCCAACGCGCCCTCGTCGGGCTTAGATCACTGGAGCCTCTGGAGATCAAGAACTCCGGAAGCCTAGGGTCAGGCCTATTGCAGAGGCATCTTGTGCCTGGCCATTCCGGGATTGTTGTGTTTCAGGGCCTAGCCATCAATACTCCTGGGATTTCTTTCCAGGAGAACCCTCATGTCCCTGTCCTCCCACAAGCCCGACCTTTTATGTAAAATAAAGTGTGCTCTGTGGGCCTTCCCCTATGTGCTCTCTGCCTAATCTCTTTCTCCCAAGCTGAGCTCTGCAGGTAAATGTATCTATCTGACTGAGGGGCTAGGGAGGGCCTTTCCCAGCAGTCTTACAAGCCAAGAGTTCAGAGAAAGCACCTGCTCTGGGAAGGAGACTCTGCTCACAGAGAAGACAAGTCCAACATAACACAGTGAAGATGGGATGGGCAAGACACACGCCTCACGGGCTGGTAGCACGCAAACAGAGGAGCAGGGAGCTACGCTAAGCAGGCAAAGAGAAAAGTCATGTATGAGTCTCATGCACTGTGACCGGTAGTAATACTGGCTCTAACACCATTAGACAGTAGTCTACACATCATAAATTACAACAGTAACAAGACACTAAGCAAATGACAAATGCTGTATGGCATAAAGACGCCTTATATAATACAAGCTCCAAGCAGGCGCACACATGTCAAGACATATATTGAGTCTCAGGAAATGTATACAGTCAATAGTCTCTGTGGCGCAATCGGTTAGCGCGTTCGGCTGTTAACCGAAAGGTTGGTGGTTCAAGCCCACCCAGGGACGTTGCCTTTTGTCTGCATGAAACACAGATTTGCTCTTTCCTGCGTGCGATCCTTTCCCTGAATAGTTCAATCCTCAGCGTTCTCACTGCACCTGCAGTCAATTTCAATAATTAGGATAGAAAACAAAAGGCCAAGCCCTGTAATACAACCGTAGGCATATAAGCAGAGGAAAATAAGTCAAAAGGCCCACAGCATTTGTTCATCTGGCATCGAAGGCTGCAAGTGTAAGGACCTCGTGGCGCAACGGTAGCGCGTCTGACTCCAGATCAGAAGGTTGCGTGTTCAAATCACGTCGGGGTCACTGCTTACCATTTTATTCCCCACTGAGTTCATATATATCATTTCGAAAACAAAGTCAAAAGAAAGCAACCTTGCATCGGCCGGGAATCGAACCCGGGCCTCCCGCGTGGCAGGCGAGAATTCTACCACTGAACCACCAATGCTTCACATGGTGTGTTCACAGCAAGAGCTCTGTCCAAGACAGTGGTCAGGTTCACACACTTAAATTGTACACATATGAACAAAGTGTGCGCAGCAGACATGATAACGCCAACGTTTCACATGATGATGGCAAGAATCAGATGCAGGAGACTATAAGTAATAATGTCTTTGCATTTGCTGAGGTCACTGGCTTGGTACTAGAGTTGTGGTTATCAGGGCATGATGGCAGGCTGCTCCTGACAGAAGTGGCTCACAGAATGCACCCGCCAGATCACCAGCACTATTGTGTTTGAGATCATGTCACTGAACTCTCCTCCTGGAAAATCCTTCCCACTGGCTTTGCCAGATTCTGTGTCCTCCCGAAAATGCTGGGGTGAAACGGGCAGAGTTCTGCGCCCTGCGCCCCTTTACGCGTCCCTAACGCCATCCCAACGCGCCCTGGTCGGGCACAGCCCTGGTCGGGCTTAGATCACTGGAGCCTCTGGAGATCAAGAACTCCGGAAGCCTAGGGTCAGGCCTATTGCAGAGGCATCTTGTGCCTGGCCATTCCGGGATTGTTGTGTTTCAGGGCCTAGCCATCAATACTCCTGGGATTTCTTTCCATGAGAACCCTCATGTCCCTGTCCTCCCACAAGCCCAAGCTTTTATGTAAAATAAAGTGTGCTCTGTGGGCCTTCCCCTATGTGCTCTCTGCCTAATCTCTTTCTCCCAAGCTGAGCTCTGCAGGTAAATGTATCTATCTGACTGAGGGGCTAGGGAGGGCCTTTCCCAGCAGTCTTACAAGCCAAGAGTTCAGAGAAAGCACCTGCTCTGGGAAGGAGACTCTGCTCACAGAGAAGACAAGTCCAACATAACACAGTGAAGATGGGATGGGCAAGACACACGCCTCACGGGCTGGTAGCACGCAAACAGAGGAGCAGGGAGCTACGCTAAGCAGGCAAAGAGAAAAGTCATGTATGAGTCTCATGCACTGTGACCGGTAGTAATACTGGCTCTAACACCATTAGACAGTAGTCTACACATCATAAATTACAACAGTAACAAGACACTAAGCAAATGACAAATGCTGTATGGCATAAAGACGCCTTATATAATACAAGCTCCAGGCAGGCGCACACATGTCAAGACATATATTGAGTCTCAGGAAATGTATACAGTCAATAGTCTCTGTGGCGCAATCGGTTAGCGCGTTCGGCTGTTAACCGAAAGGTTGGTGGTTCAAGCCCACCCAGGGACGTAGCCTTTTGTCTGCATGAAACACAGATATGTACCTTTGCTCTTTCCTGCGTGCGATCCTTTCCCTGAATAGTTCAATCCTCAGCGTTCTCACTGCACCTGCAGTCAATTTCAATAATTAGGATAGAAAACAAAAGGCCAAGCCCTGTAATACAACCGTAGGCATATAAGCAGAGGAAAATAAGTCAAAAGGCCCACAGCATTTGATCATCTGGCATCGAAGGCTGCAAGTGTAAGGACCTCGTGGCGCAACGGTAGCGCGTCTGACTCCAGATCAGAAGGTTGCGTGTTCAAATCACGTCGGGGTCACTGCTTACCATTTTATTCCCCACTGAGTTCATATATATCATTTCGAAAACAAAGTCAAAAGAAAGCAACCTTGCATTGGCCGGGAATCGAACCCGGGCCTCCCGCGTGGCAGGCGAGAATTCTACCACTGAACCACCAATGCTTCACATGGTGTGTTCACAGCAAGAGCTCTGTCCAAGACAGTGGTCAGGTTCACACACTTAAATTGTACACATATGAACAAAGTGTGCGCAGCAGACATGATAACGCCAACGTTTCACATGATGATGGCAAGAATCAGATGCAGGAGACTATAAGTAATAATGTCTTTGCATTTGCTGAGGTCACTGGCTTGGTACTAGAGTTGTGGTTATCAGGGCATGATGGCAGGCTGCTCCTGACAGAAGTGGCTCACAGAATGCACCCGCCAGATCACCAGCACTATTGTGTTTCAGATCATGTCACTGAACTCTCCTCCTGGAAAATCCTTCCCACCGGCTTTGCCAGATTCTGTGTCCTCCCCAAAATGCTGGGGTGAAACGGGCAGAGTTCTGCGCCCTGCGCCCCTTTACGCGTCCCTAATGCCATCCCAACGCGCCCTGGTCGGGCTTAGATCACTGGAGCCTCTGGAGATCAAGAACTCCGGAAGCCTAGGGTCAGGCCTATTGCAGAGGCATCTTGTGCCTGGCCATTCCGGGATTGTTGTGTTTCAGGGCCTAGCCATCAATACTCCTGGGATTTCTTTCCAGGAGAACCCTCATGTCCCTGTCCTCCCACAAGCCCGAGCTTTTATGTAAAATAAAGTGTGCTCTGTGGGCCTTCCCCTATGTGCTCTCTGCCTAATCTCTTTCTCCCAAGCTGAGCTCTGCAGGTAAATGTATCTATCTGACTGAGGGGCTAGGGAGGGCCTTTCCCAGCAGTCTTACAAGCCAAGAGTTCAGAGAAAGCACCTGCTCTGGGAAGGAGACTCTGCTCACAGAGAAGACAAGTCCAACATAACACAGTGAAGATGGGATGGGCAAGACACACGCCTCACGGGCTGGTAGCACGCAAACAGAGGAGCAGGGAGCTACGCTAAGCAGGCAAAGAGAAAAGTCATGTATGAGTCTCATGCACTGTGACCGGTAGTAATACTGGCTCTAACACCATTAGACAGTAGTCTACACATCATAAATTACAACAGTAACAAGACACTAAGCAAATGACAAATGCTGTATGGCATAAAGACGCCTTATATAATACAAGCTCCAAGCAGGCGCACACATGTCAAGACATATATTGAGTCTCAGGAAATGTATACAGTCAATAGTCTCTGTGGCGCAATCGGTTAGCGCGTTCGGCTGTTAACCGAAAGGTTGGTGGTTCAAGCCCACCCAGGGACGTTGCCTTTTGTCTGCATGAAACACAGATTTGCTCTTTCCTGCGTGCGATCCTTTCCCTGAATAGTTCAATCCTCAGCGTTCTCACTGCACCTGCAGTCAATTTCAATAATTAGGATAGAAAACAAAAGGCCAAGCCCTGTAATACAACCGTAGGCATATAAGCAGAGGAAAATAAGTCAAAAGGCCCACAGCATTTGTTCATCTGGCATCAAAGGCTGCAAGTGTAAGGACCTCGTGGCGCAACGGTAGCGCGTCTGACTCCAGATCAGAAGGTTGCGTGTTCAAATCACGTCGGGGTCACTGCTTACCATTTTATTCCCCACTGAGTTCATATATATCATTTCGAAAACAAAGTCAAAAGAAAGCAACCTTGCATTGGCCGGGAATCGAACCCGGGCCTCCCGCATGGCAGGCGAGAATTCTACCACTGAACCACCAATGCTTCACATGGTGTGTTCACAGCAAGAGCTCTGTCCAAGACAGTGGTCAGGTTCACACACTTAAATTGTACACATATGAACAAAGTGTGCGCAGCAGACATGATAACGCCAACGTTTCACATGATGATGGCAAGAATCAGATGCAGGAGACTATAAGTAATAATGTCTTTGCATTTGCTGAGGTCACTGGCTTGGTACTAGAGTTGTGGTTATCAGGGCATGATGGCAGGCTGCTCCTGACAGAAGTGGCTCACAGAATGCACCCGCCAGATCACCAGCACTATTGTGTTTCAGATCATGTCACTGAACTCTCCTCCTGGAAAATCCTTCCCACTGGCTTTGCCAGATTCTGTGTCCTCCCCAAAATGCTGGGGTGAAACGGGCAGAGTTCTGTGCCCTGCGCCCCTTTACGCGTCCCTAACGCCATCCCAACGCGCCCTGGTCGGGCACAGCCCTGGTCGGGCTTAGATCACTGGAGCCTCTGGAGATCAAGAACTCCGGAAGCCTAGGGTCAGGCCTATTGCAGAGGCATCTTGTGCCTGGCCATTCCGGGATTGTTGTGTTTCAGGGCCTAGCCATCAATACTCCTGGGATTTCTTTCCAGGAGAACCCTCATGTCCCTGTCCTCCCACAAGCCCGAGCTTTTATGTAAAATAAAGTGTGCTCTGTGGGCCTTCCCCTATGTGCTCTCTGCCTAATCTCTTTCTCCCAAGCTGAGCTCTGCAGGTAAATGTATCTATCTGACTGAGGGGCTAGGGAGGGCCTTTCCCAGCAGTCTTACAAGCCAAGAGTTCAGAGAAAGCACCTGCTCTGGGAAGGAGACTCTGCTCACAGAGAAGACAAGTCCAACATAACACAGTGAAGATGGGATGGGCAAGACACACGCCTCACGGGCTGGTAGCACGCAAACAGAGGAGCAGGGAGCTACGCTAAGCAGGCAAAGAGAAAAGTCATGTATGAGTCTCATGCACTGTGACCGGTAGTAATACTGGCTCTAACACCATTAGACAGTAGTCTACACATCATAAATTACAACAGTAACAAGACACTAAGCAAATGACAAATGCTGTATGGCATAAAGACGCCTTATATAATACAAGCTCCAGGCAGGCGCACACATGTCAAGACATATATTGAGTCTCAGGAAATGTATACAGTCAATAGTCTCTGTGGCGCAATCGGTTAGCGCGTTCGGCTGTTAACCGAAAGGTTGGTGGTTCAAGCCCACCCAGGGACGTAGCCTTTTGTCTGCATGAAACACAGATACGTACCTTTGCTCTTTCCTGCGTGCGATCCTTTCCCTGAATAGTTCAATCCTCAGCGTTCTCACTGCACCTGCAGTCAATTTCAATAATTAGGATAGAAAACAAAAGGCCAAGCCCTGTAATACAACCGTAGGCATATAAGCAGAGGAAAATAAGTCAAAAGGCCCACAGCATTTGTTCATCTGGCATCGAAGGCTGCAAGTGTAAGGACCTCGTGGCGCAACGGTAGCGCGTCTGACTCCAGATCAGAAGGTTGCGTGTTCAAATCACGTCGGGGTCACTGCTTACCATTTTATTCCCCACTGAGTTCATATATATCATTTCGAAAACAAAGTCAAAAGAAAGCAACCTTGCATTGGCCGGGAATAGAACCCGGGCTTCCCGCGTGGCAGGCGAGAATTCTACCACTGAACCACCAATGCTTCACATGGTGTGTTCACAGCAAGAGCTCTGTCCAAGACAGTGGTCAGGTTCACACACTTAAATTGTACACATATGAACAAAGTGTGCGCAGCAGACATGATAACGCCAACGTTTCACATGATGATGGCAAGAATCAGATGCAGGAGACTATAAGTAATAATGTCTTTGCATTTGCTGAGGTCACTGGCTTGGTACTAGAGTTGTGGTTATCAGGGCATGATGGCAGGCTGCTCCTGACAGAAGTGGCTCACAGAATGCACCCGCCAGATCACCAGCACTATTGTGTTTCAGATCATGTCACTGAACTCTCCTCCTGGAAAATCCTTCCCACTGGCTTTGCCAGATTCTGTGTCCTCCCCAAAATGCTGGGGTGAAACGGGCAGAGTTCTGCGCCCTGCGCCCCTTTACGCGTCCCTAACGCCATCCCAACGCGCCCTGGTCGGGCACAGCCCTGGTCGGGCTTAGATCACTGGAGCCTCTGGAGATCAAGAACTCCGGAAGCCTAGGGTCAGGCCTATTGCAGAGGCATCTTGTGCCTGGCCATTCCGGGATTGTTGTGTTTCAGGGCCTAGCCATCAATACTCCTGGGATTTCTTTCCATGAGAACCCTCATGTCCCTGTCCTCCCACAAGCCCGAGCTTTTATGTAAAATAAAGTGTGCTCTGTGGGCCTTCCCCTATGTGCTCTCTGCCTAATCTCTTTCTCCCAAGCTGAGCTCTGCAGGTAAATGTATCTATCTGACTGAGGGGCTAGGGAGGGCCTTTCCCAGCAGTCTTACAAGCCAAGAGTTCAGAGAAAGCACCTGCTCTGGGAAGGAGACTCTGCTCACAGAGAAGACAAGTCCAACATAACACAGTGAAGATGGGATGGGCAAGACACACGCCTCACGGGCTGGTAGCACGCAAACAGAGGAGCAGGGAGCTACGCTAAGCAGGCAAAGAGAAAAGTCATGTATGAGTCTCATGCACTGTGACCGGTAGTAATACTGGCTCTAACACCATTAGACAGTAGTCTACACATCATAAATTACAACAGTAACAAGACACTAAGCAAATGACAAATGCTGTATGGCATAAAGACGCCTTATATAATACAAGCTCCAGGCAGGCGCACACATGTCAAGACATATATTGAGTCTCAGGAAATGTATACAGTCAATAGTCTCTGTGGCGCAATCGGATAGCGCGTTCGGCTGTTAACCGAAAGGTTGGTGGTTCAAGCCCACCCAGGGACGTAGCCTTTTGTCTGCATGAAACACAAATACGTACCTTTGCTCTTTCCTGCGTGCGATCCTTTCCCTGAATAGTTCAATCCTCAGCGTTCTCACTGCACCTGCAGTCAATTTCAATAATTAGGATAGAAAACAAAAGGCCAAGCCCTGTAATACAACCGTAGGCATATAAGCAGAGGAAAATAAGTCAAAAGGCCCACAGCATTTGTTCATCTGGCATCGAAGGCTGCAAGTGTAAGGACCTTGTGGCGCAACGGTAGCGCGTCTGACTCCAGATCAGAAGGTTGAGTGTTCAAATCACGTCGGGGTCACTGCTTACCATTTTATTCCCCACTGAGTTCATATATATCATTTCGAAAACAAAGTCAAAAGAAAGCAACCTTGCATTGGCCGGGAATCGAACCCGGGCCTCCCGCGTGGCAGGCGAGAATTCTACCACTGAACCACCAATGCTTCACATGGTGTGTTCACAGCAAGAGCTCTGTCCAAGACAGTGGTCAGGTTCACACACTTAAATTGTACACATATGAACAAAGTGTGCGCAGCAGACATGATAACGCCAACGTTTCACATGATGATGGCAAGAATCAGATGCAGGAGACTATAAGTAATAATGTCTTTGCATTTGCTGAGGTCACTGGCTTGGTACTAGAGTTGTGGTTATCAGGGCATGATGGCAGGCTGCTCCTGACAGAAGTGGCTCACAGAATGCACCCGCCAGATCACCAGCACTATTGTGTTTCAGATCATGTCACTGAACTCTCCTCCTGGAAAATCCTTCCCACTGGCTTTGCCAGATTCTGTGTCCTCCCCAAAATGCTGGGGTGAAACGGGCAGAGTTCTGCGCCCTGCGCCCCTTTACGCGTCCCTAACGCCATCCCAACGCGCCCTGGTCGGGCACAGCCCTGGTCGGGCTTAGATCACTGGAGCCTCTGGAGATCAAGAACTCCGGAAGCCTAGGGTCAGGCCTATTGCAGAGGCATCTTGTGCCTGGCCATTCCGGGATTGTTGTGTTTCAGGGCCTAGCCATCAATACTCCTGGGATTTCTTTCCATGAGAACCCTCATGTCCCTGTCCTCCCACAAGCCCGAGCTTTTATGTAAAAGAAAGTGTCCTCTGTGGGCCTTCCCCTATGTGCTCTCTGCCTAATCTCTTTCTCCCAAGCTGAGCTCTGCAGGTAAATGTATCTATCTGACTGAGGGGCTAGGGAGGGCCTTTCCCAGCAGTCTTACAAGCCAAGAGTTCAGAGAAAGCACCTGCTCTGGGAAGGAGACTCTGCTCACAGAGAAGACAAGTCCAACATAACACAGTGAAGATGGGATGGGCAAGACACACGCCTCACGGGCTGGTAGCACGCAAACAGAGGAGCAGGGAGCTACGCTAAGCAGGCAAAGAGAAAAGTCATGTATGAGTCTCATGCACTGTGACCGGTAGTAATACTGGCTCTAACACCATTAGACAGTAGTCTACACATCATAAATTACAACAGTAACAAGACACTAAGCAAATGACAAATGCTGTATGGCATAAAGACGCCTTATATAATACAAGCTCCAGGCAGGCGCACACATGTCAAAACATATATTG
Organism: Lissotriton vulgaris; assembly: GCF_964263255.1. NCBI lineage: Eukaryota > Metazoa > Chordata > Amphibia > Caudata > Salamandridae > Lissotriton > Lissotriton vulgaris. The sequence continues at coordinate 200,399,977 of NC_141685.1, read as the reverse complement.
AGTCTCAGGAAATGTATACAGTCAATAGTCTCTGTGGCGCAATCGGTTAGCGCGTTTGGCTGTTAACCGAAAGGTTGGTGGTTCAAGCCCACCCAGGGACGTAGCCTTTTGTCTGCATGAAACACAGATACGTACCTTTGCTCTTTCCTGCGTGCGATCCTTTCCCTGAATAGTTCAATCCTCAGCGTTCTCACTGCACCTGCAGTCAATTTCAATAATCAGGATAGAAAACAAAAGGGCAAGCCCTGTAATACAACCGTAGGCATATAAGCAGAGGAAAATAAGTCAAAAGGCCCACAGCATTTGATCATCTGGCATCGAAGGCTGCAAGTGTAAGGACCTCGTGGCGCAACGGTAGCGCGTCTGACTCCAGATCAGAAGGTTGCGTGTTCAAATCACGTCGGGGTCACTGCTTACCATTTTATTCCCCACTGAGTTCATATATATCATTTCGAAAACAAAGTCAAAAGAAAGCAACCTTGCATTGGCAGGGAATCGAACCCGGGCCTCCCGCGTGGCAGGCGAGAATTCTACCACTGAACCACAAATGCTTCACATGGTGTGTTCACAGCAAGAGCTCTGTCCAAGACAGTGGTCAGGTTCACACACTTAAATTGTACACATATGAACAAAGTGTGCGCAGCAGACATGATAACGCCAACGTTTCACATGATGATGGCAAGAATCAGATACAGGAAACTATAAGTAATAATGTCTTTGCATTTGCTGAGGTCACTGGCTTGGTACTAGAGTTGTGGTTATCAGGGCATGATGGCAGGCTGCTCCTGACAGAAGTGGCTCACAGAATGCACCCGCCAGTTCACCAGCACTATTGTGTTTCAGATCATGTCACTGAACTCTCCTCCTGGAAAATCCTTCCCACTGGCTTTGCCAGATTCTGTGTCCTCCCCAAAATGCTGGGGTGAAACGGGCAGAGTTCTGCGCCCTGCGCCCCTTTACGCGTCCCTAATGCCATCCCAACGCGCCCTCGTCGGGCTTAGATCACTGGAGCCTCTGGAGATCAAGAACTCCGGAAGCCTAGGGTCAGGCCTATTGCAGAGGCATCTTGTGCCTGGCCATTCCGGGATTGTTGTGTTTCAGGGCCTAGCCATCAATACTCCTGGGATTTCTTTCCAGGAGAACCCTCATGTCCCTGTCCTCCCACAAGCCCGACCTTTTATGTAAAATAAAGTGTGCTCTGTGGGCCTTCCCCTATGTGCTCTCTGCCTAATCTCTTTCTCCCAAGCTGAGCTCTGCAGGTAAATGTATCTATCTGACTGAGGGGCTAGGGAGGGCCTTTCCCAGCAGTCTTACAAGCCAAGAGTTCAGAGAAAGCACCTGCTCTGGGAAGGAGACTCTGCTCACAGAGAAGACAAGTCCAACATAACACAGTGAAGATGGGATGGGCAAGACACACGCCTCACGGGCTGGTAGCACGCAAACAGAGGAGCAGGGAGCTACGCTAAGCAGGCAAAGAGAAAAGTCATGTATGAGTCTCATGCACTGTGACCGGTAGTAATACTGGCTCTAACACCATTAGACAGTAGTCTACACATCATAAATTACAACAGTAACAAGACACTAAGCAAATGACAAATGCTGTATGGCATAAAGACGCCTTATATAATACAAGCTCCAAGCAGGCGCACACATGTCAAGACATATATTGAGTCTCAGGAAATGTATACAGTCAATAGTCTCTGTGGCGCAATCGGTTAGCGCGTTCGGCTGTTAACCGAAAGGTTGGTGGTTCAAGCCCACCCAGGGACGTTGCCTTTTGTCTGCATGAAACACAGATTTGCTCTTTCCTGCGTGCGATCCTTTCCCTGAATAGTTCAATCCTCAGCGTTCTCACTGCACCTGCAGTCAATTTCAATAATTAGGATAGAAAACAAAAGGCCAAGCCCTGTAATACAACCGTAGGCATATAAGCAGAGGAAAATAAGTCAAAAGGCCCACAGCATTTGTTCATCTGGCATCGAAGGCTGCAAGTGTAAGGACCTCGTGGCGCAACGGTAGCGCGTCTGACTCCAGATCAGAAGGTTGCGTGTTCAAATCACGTCGGGGTCACTGCTTACCATTTTATTCCCCACTGAGTTCATATATATCATTTCGAAAACAAAGTCAAAAGAAAGCAACCTTGCATCGGCCGGGAATCGAACCCGGGCCTCCCGCGTGGCAGGCGAGAATTCTACCACTGAACCACCAATGCTTCACATGGTGTGTTCACAGCAAGAGCTCTGTCCAAGACAGTGGTCAGGTTCACACACTTAAATTGTACACATATGAACAAAGTGTGCGCAGCAGACATGATAACGCCAACGTTTCACATGATGATGGCAAGAATCAGATGCAGGAGACTATAAGTAATAATGTCTTTGCATTTGCTGAGGTCACTGGCTTGGTACTAGAGTTGTGGTTATCAGGGCATGATGGCAGGCTGCTCCTGACAGAAGTGGCTCACAGAATGCACCCGCCAGATCACCAGCACTATTGTGTTTGAGATCATGTCACTGAACTCTCCTCCTGGAAAATCCTTCCCACTGGCTTTGCCAGATTCTGTGTCCTCCCCAAAATGCTGGGGTGAAACGGGCAGAGTTCTGCGCCCTGCGCCCCTTTACGCGTCCCTAACGCCATCCCAACGCGCCCTGGTCGGGCACAGCCCTGGTCGGGCTTAGATCACTGGAGCCTCTGGAGATCAAGAACTCCGGAAGCCTAGGGTCAGGCCTATTGCAGAGGCATCTTGTGCCTGGCCATTCCGGGATTGTTGTGTTTCAGGGCCTAGCCATCAATACTCCTGGGATTTCTTTCCATGAGAACCCTCATGTCCCTGTCCTCCCACAAGCCCAAGCTTTTATGTAAAATAAAGTGTGCTCTGTGGGCCTTCCCCTATGTGCTCTCTGCCTAATCTCTTTCTCCCAAGCTGAGCTCTGCAGGTAAATGTATCTATCTGACTGAGGGGCTAGGGAGGGCCTTTCCCAGCAGTCTTACAAGCCAAGAGTTCAGAGAAAGCACCTGCTCTGGGAAGGAGACTCTGCTCACAGAGAAGACAAGTCCAACATAACACAGTGAAGATGGGATGGGCAAGACACACGCCTCACGGGCTGGTAGCACGCAAACAGAGGAGCAGGGAGCTACGCTAAGCAGGCAAAGAGAAAAGTCATGTATGAGTCTCATGCACTGTGACCGGTAGTAATACTGGCTCTAACACCATTAGACAGTAGTCTACACATCATAAATTACAACAGTAACAAGACACTAAGCAAATGACAAATGCTGTATGGCATAAAGACGCCTTATATAATACAAGCTCCAGGCAGGCGCACACATGTCAAGACATATATTGAGTCTCAGGAAATGTATACAGTCAATAGTCTCTGTGGCGCAATCGGTTAGCGCGTTCGGCTGTTAACCGAAAGGTTGGTGGTTCAAGCCCACCCAGGGACGTAGCCTTTTGTCTGCATGAAACACAGATATGTACCTTTGCTCTTTCCTGCGTGCGATCCTTTCCCTGAATAGTTCAATCCTCAGCGTTCTCACTGCACCTGCAGTCAATTTCAATAATTAGGATAGAAAACAAAAGGCCAAGCCCTGTAATACAACCGTAGGCATATAAGCAGAGGAAAATAAGTCAAAAGGCCCACAGCATTTGATCATCTGGCATCGAAGGCTGCAAGTGTAAGGACCTCGTGGCGCAACGGTAGCGCGTCTGACTCCAGATCAGAAGGTTGCGTGTTCAAATCACGTCGGGGTCACTGCTTACCATTTTATTCCCCACTGAGTTCATATATATCATTTCGAAAACAAAGTCAAAAGAAAGCAACCTTGCATTGGCCGGGAATCGAACCCGGGCCTCCCGCGTGGCAGGCGAGAATTCTACCACTGAACCACCAATGCTTCACATGGTGTGTTCACAGCAAGAGCTCTGTCCAAGACAGTGGTCAGGTTCACACACTTAAATTGTACACATATGAACAAAGTGTGCGCAGCAGACATGATAACGCCAACGTTTCACATGATGATGGCAAGAATCAGATGCAGGAGACTATAAGTAATAATGTCTTTGCATTTGCTGAGGTCACTGGCTTGGTACTAGAGTTGTGGTTATCAGGGCATGATGGCAGGCTGCTCCTGACAGAAGTGGCTCACAGAATGCACCCGCCAGATCACCAGCACTATTGTGTTTCAGATCATGTCACTGAACTCTCCTCCTGGAAAATCCTTCCCACCGGCTTTGCCAGATTCTGTGTCCTCCCCAAAATGCTGGGGTGAAACGGGCAGAGTTCTGCGCCCTGCGCCCCTTTACGCGTCCCTAATGCCATCCCAACGCGCCCTGGTCGGGCTTAGATCACTGGAGCCTCTGGAGATCAAGAACTCCGGAAGCCTAGGGTCAGGCCTATTGCAGAGGCATCTTGTGCCTGGCCATTCCGGGATTGTTGTGTTTCAGGGCCTAGCCATCAATACTCCTGGGATTTCTTTCCAGGAGAACCCTCATGTCCCTGTCCTCCCACAAGCCCGAGCTTTTATGTAAAATAAAGTGTGCTCTGTGGGCCTTCCCCTATGTGCTCTCTGCCTAATCTCTTTCTCCCAAGCTGAGCTCTGCAGGTAAATGTATCTATCTGACTGAGGGGCTAGGGAGGGCCTTTCCCAGCAGTCTTACAAGCCAAGAGTTCAGAGAAAGCACCTGCTCTGGGAAGGAGACTCTGCTCACAGAGAAGACAAGTCCAACATAACACAGTGAAGATGGGATGGGCAAGACACACGCCTCACGGGCTGGTAGCACGCAAACAGAGGAGCAGGGAGCTACGCTAAGCAGGCAAAGAGAAAAGTCATGTATGAGTCTCATGCACTGTGACCGGTAGTAATACTGGCTCTAACACCATTAGACAGTAGTCTACACATCATAAATTACAACAGTAACAAGACACTAAGCAAATGACAAATGCTGTATGGCATAAAGACGCCTTATATAATACAAGCTCCAAGCAGGCGCACACATGTCAAGACATATATTGAGTCTCAGGAAATGTATACAGTCAATAGTCTCTGTGGCGCAATCGGTTAGCGCGTTCGGCTGTTAACCGAAAGGTTGGTGGTTCAAGCCCACCCAGGGACGTTGCCTTTTGTCTGCATGAAACACAGATTTGCTCTTTCCTGCGTGCGATCCTTTCCCTGAATAGTTCAATCCTCAGCGTTCTCACTGCACCTGCAGTCAATTTCAATAATTAGGATAGAAAACAAAAGGCCAAGCCCTGTAATACAACCGTAGGCATATAAGCAGAGGAAAATAAGTCAAAAGGCCCACAGCATTTGTTCATCTGGCATCAAAGGCTGCAAGTGTAAGGACCTCGTGGCGCAACGGTAGCGCGTCTGACTCCAGATCAGAAGGTTGCGTGTTCAAATCACGTCGGGGTCACTGCTTACCATTTTATTCCCCACTGAGTTCATATATATCATTTCGAAAACAAAGTCAAAAGAAAGCAACCTTGCATTGGCCGGGAATCGAACCCGGGCCTCCCGCATGGCAGGCGAGAATTCTACCACTGAACCACCAATGCTTCACATGGTGTGTTCACAGCAAGAGCTCTGTCCAAGACAGTGGTCAGGTTCACACACTTAAATTGTACACATATGAACAAAGTGTGCGCAGCAGACATGATAACGCCAACGTTTCACATGATGATGGCAAGAATCAGATGCAGGAGACTATAAGTAATAATGTCTTTGCATTTGCTGAGGTCACTGGCTTGGTACTAGAGTTGTGGTTATCAGGGCATGATGGCAGGCTGCTCCTGACAGAAGTGGCTCACAGAATGCACCCGCCAGATCACCAGCACTATTGTGTTTCAGATCATGTCACTGAACTCTCCTCCTGGAAAATCCTTCCCACTGGCTTTGCCAGATTCTGTGTCCTCCCCAAAATGCTGGGGTGAAACGGGCAGAGTTCTGTGCCCTGCGCCCCTTTACGCGTCCCTAACGCCATCCCAACGCGCCCTGGTCGGGCACAGCCCTGGTCGGGCTTAGATCACTGGAGCCTCTGGAGATCAAGAACTCCGGAAGCCTAGGGTCAGGCCTATTGCAGAGGCATCTTGTGCCTGGCCATTCCGGGATTGTTGTGTTTCAGGGCCTAGCCATCAATACTCCTGGGATTTCTTTCCAGGAGAACCCTCATGTCCCTGTCCTCCCACAAGCCCGAGCTTTTATGTAAAATAAAGTGTGCTCTGTGGGCCTTCCCCTATGTGCTCTCTGCCTAATCTCTTTCTCCCAAGCTGAGCTCTGCAGGTAAATGTATCTATCTGACTGAGGGGCTAGGGAGGGCCTTTCCCAGCAGTCTTACAAGCCAAGAGTTCAGAGAAAGCACCTGCTCTGGGAAGGAGACTCTGCTCACAGAGAAGACAAGTCCAACATAACACAGTGAAGATGGGATGGGCAAGACACACGCCTCACGGGCTGGTAGCACGCAAACAGAGGAGCAGGGAGCTACGCTAAGCAGGCAAAGAGAAAAGTCATGTATGAGTCTCATGCACTGTGACCGGTAGTAATACTGGCTCTAACACCATTAGACAGTAGTCTACACATCATAAATTACAACAGTAACAAGACACTAAGCAAATGACAAATGCTGTATGGCATAAAGACGCCTTATATAATACAAGCTCCAGGCAGGCGCACACATGTCAAGACATATATTGAGTCTCAGGAAATGTATACAGTCAATAGTCTCTGTGGCGCAATCGGTTAGCGCGTTCGGCTGTTAACCGAAAGGTTGGTGGTTCAAGCCCACCCAGGGACGTAGCCTTTTGTCTGCATGAAACACAGATACGTACCTTTGCTCTTTCCTGCGTGCGATCCTTTCCCTGAATAGTTCAATCCTCAGCGTTCTCACTGCACCTGCAGTCAATTTCAATAATTAGGATAGAAAACAAAAGGCCAAGCCCTGTAATACAACCGTAGGCATATAAGCAGAGGAAAATAAGTCAAAAGGCCCACAGCATTTGTTCATCTGGCATCGAAGGCTGCAAGTGTAAGGACCTCGTGGCGCAACGGTAGCGCGTCTGACTCCAGATCAGAAGGTTGCGTGTTCAAATCACGTCGGGGTCACTGCTTACCATTTTATTCCCCACTGAGTTCATATATATCATTTCGAAAACAAAGTCAAAAGAAAGCAACCTTGCATTGGCCGGGAATAGAACCCGGGCTTCCCGCGTGGCAGGCGAGAATTCTACCACTGAACCACCAATGCTTCACATGGTGTGTTCACAGCAAGAGCTCTGTCCAAGACAGTGGTCAGGTTCACACACTTAAATTGTACACATATGAACAAAGTGTGCGCAGCAGACATGATAACGCCAACGTTTCACATGATGATGGCAAGAATCAGATGCAGGAGACTATAAGTAATAATGTCTTTGCATTTGCTGAGGTCACTGGCTTGGTACTAGAGTTGTGGTTATCAGGGCATGATGGCAGGCTGCTCCTGACAGAAGTGGCTCACAGAATGCACCCGCCAGATCACCAGCACTATTGTGTTTCAGATCATGTCACTGAACTCTCCTCCTGGAAAATCCTTCCCACTGGCTTTGCCAGATTCTGTGTCCTCCCCAAAATGCTGGGGTGAAACGGGCAGAGTTCTGCGCCCTGCGCCCCTTTACGCGTCCCTAACGCCATCCCAACGCGCCCTGGTCGGGCACAGCCCTGGTCGGGCTTAGATCACTGGAGCCTCTGGAGATCAAGAACTCCGGAAGCCTAGGGTCAGGCCTATTGCAGAGGCATCTTGTGCCTGGCCATTCCGGGATTGTTGTGTTTCAGGGCCTAGCCATCAATACTCCTGGGATTTCTTTCCATGAGAACCCTCATGTCCCTGTCCTCCCACAAGCCCGAGCTTTTATGTAAAATAAAGTGTGCTCTGTGGGCCTTCCCCTATGTGCTCTCTGCCTAATCTCTTTCTCCCAAGCTGAGCTCTGCAGGTAAATGTATCTATCTGACTGAGGGGCTAGGGAGGGCCTTTCCCAGCAGTCTTACAAGCCAAGAGTTCAGAGAAAGCACCTGCTCTGGGAAGGAGACTCTGCTCACAGAGAAGACAAGTCCAACATAACACAGTGAAGATGGGATGGGCAAGACACACGCCTCACGGGCTGGTAGCACGCAAACAGAGGAGCAGGGAGCTACGCTAAGCAGGCAAAGAGAAAAGTCATGTATGAGTCTCATGCACTGTGACCGGTAGTAATACTGGCTCTAACACCATTAGACAGTAGTCTACACATCATAAATTACAACAGTAACAAGACACTAAGCAAATGACAAATGCTGTATGGCATAAAGACGCCTTATATAATACAAGCTCCAGGCAGGCGCACACATGTCAAGACATATATTGAGTCTCAGGAAATGTATACAGTCAATAGTCTCTGTGGCACAATCGGTTAGCGCGTTCGGCTGTTAACCGAAAGGTTGGTGGTTCAAGCCCACCCAGGGACGTAGCCTTTTGTCTGCATGAAACACAGATACGTACCTTTGCTCTTTCCTGCGTGCGATCCTTTCCCTGAATAGTTCAATCCTCAGCGTTCTCACTGCACCTGCAGTCAATTTCAATAATTAGGATAGAAAACAAAAGGCCAAGCCCTGTAATACAACCGTAGGCATATAAGCAGAGGAAAATAAGTCAAAAGGCCCACAGCATTTGTTCATCTGGCATCGAAGGCTGCAAGTGTAAGGACCTTGTGGCGCAACGGTAGCGCGTCTGACTCCAGATCAGAAGGTTGCGTGTTCAAATCACGTCGGGGTCACTGCTTACCATTTTATTCCCCACTGAGTTCATATATATCATTTCGAAAACAAAGTCAAAAGAAAACAACCTTGCATTGGCCGGGAATCGAACCCGGGCCTCCCGCGTGGCAGGCGAGAATTCTACCACTGAACCACCAATGCTTCACATGGTGTGTTCACAGCAAGAGCTCTGTCCAAGACAGTGGTCAGGTTCACACACTTAAATTGTACACATATGAACAAAGTGTGCGCAGCAGACATGATAACGCCAACGTTTCACATGATGATGGCAAGAATCAGATGCAGGAGACTATAAGTAATAATGTCTTTGCATTTGCTGAGGTCACTGGCTTGGTACTAGAGTTGTGGTTATCAGGGCATGATGGCAGGCTGCTCCTGACAGAAGTGGCTCACAGAATGCACCCGCCAGATCACCAGCACTATTGTGTTTCAGATCATGTCACTGAACTCTCCTCCTGGAAAATCCTTCCCACTGGCTTTGCCAGATTCTGTGTCCTCCCCAAAATGCTGGGGTGAAACGGGCAGAGTTCTGCGCCCTGCGCCCCTTTACGCGTCCCTAATGCCATCCCAACGCGCCCTGGTCGGGCTTAGATCACTGGAGCCTCTGGAGATCAAGAACTCCGGAAGCCTAGGGTCAGGCCTATTGCAGAGGCATCTTGTGCCTGGCCATTCCGGGATTGTTGTGTTTCAGGGCCTAGCCATCAATACTCCTGGGATTTCTTTCCAGGAGAACCCTCATGTCCCTGTCCTCCCACAAGCCCGAGCTTTTATGTAAAATAAAGTGTGCTCTGTGGGCCTTCCCCTATGTGCTCTCTGCCTAATCTCTTTCTCCCAAGCTGAGCTCTGCAGGTAAATGTATCTATCTGACTGAGGGGCTAGGGAGGGCCTTTCCCAGCAGTCTTACAAGCCAAGAGTTCAGAGAAAGCACCTGCTCTGGGAAGGAGACTCTGCTCACAGAGAAGACAAGTCCAACATAACACAGTGAAGATGGGATGGGCAAGACACACGCCTCACGGGCTGGTAGCACGCAAACAGAGGAGCAGGGAGCTACGCTAAGCAGGCAAAGAGAAAAGTCATGTATGAGTCTCATGCACTGTGACCGGTAGTAATACTGGCTCTAACACCATTAGACAGTAGTCTACACATCATAAATTACAACAGTAACAAGACACTAAGCAAATGACAAATGCTGTATGGCATAAAGACGCCTTATATAATACAAGCTCCAGGCAGGCGCACACATGTCAAGACATATATTGAGTCTCAGGAAATGTATACAGTCAATAGTCTCTGTGGCGCAATCGGTTAGCGCGTTCGGCTGTTAACCGAAAGGTTGGTGGTTCAAGCCCACCCAGGGACGTAGCCTTTTGTCTGCATGAAACACAGATACGTACCTTTGCTCTTTCCTGCGTGCGATCCTTTCCCTGAATAGTTCAATCCTCAGCGTTCTCACTGCACCTGCAGTCAATTTCAATAATTAGGATAGAAAACAAAAGGCCAAGCCCTGTAATAAAACCGTAGGCATATAAGCAGAGGAAAATAAGTCAAAAGGCCCACAGCATTTGTTCATCTGGCATCGAAGGCTGCAAGTGTAAGGACCTCGTGGCGCAACGGTAGCGCGTCTGACTCCAGATCAGAAGGTTGCGTGTTCAAATCACGTCGGGGTCACTGCTTACCATTTTATTCCCCACTGAGTTCATATATATCATTTCGAAAACAAAGTCAAAAGAAAGCAACCTTGCATTGGCCGGGAATCGAACCCGGGCCTCCCGCGTGGCAGGCGAGAATTCTACCACTGAACCACCAATGCTTCACATGGTGTGTTCACAGCAAGAGCTCTGTCCAAGACAGTGGTCAGGTTCACACACTTAAATTGTACACATATGAACAAAGTGTGCACAGCAGACATGATAACGCCAACGTTTCACATGATGATGGCAAGAATCAGATGCAGGAGACTATAAGTAATAATGTCTTTGCATTTGCTGAGGTCACTGGCTTGGTACTAGAGTTGTGGTTATCAGGGCATGATGGCAGGCTGCTCCTGACAGAAGTGGCTCACAGAATGCACCCGCCAGATCACCAGCACTATTGTGTTTCAGATCATGTCACTGAACTCTCCTCCTGGAAAATCCTTCCCACTGGCTTTGCCAGATTCTGTGTCCTCCCCAAAATGCTGGGGTGAAACGGGCAGAGTTCTGCGCCCTGCGCCCCTTTACGCGTCCCTAATGCCATCCCAACGCGCCCTGGTCGGGCTTAGATCACTGGAGCCTCTGGAGATCAAGAACTCCGGAAGCCTAGGGTCAGGCCTATTGCAGAGGCATCTTGTGCCTGGCCATTCCGGGATTGTTGTGTTTCAGGGCCTAGCCATCAATACTCCTGGGATTTCTTTCCAGGAGAACCCTCATGTCCCTGTCCTCCCACAAGCCCGAGCTTTTATGTAAAATAAAGTGTGCTCTGTGGGCCTTCCCCTATGTGCTCTCTGCCTAATCTCTTTCTCCCAAGCTGAGCTCTGCAGGTAAATGTATCTATCTGACTGAGGGGCTAGGGAAGGCCTTTCCCAGCAGTCTTACAAGCCAAGAGTTCAGAGAAAGCACCTGCTCTGGGAAGGAGACTCTGCTCACAGAGAAGACAAGTCCAACATAACACAGTGAAGATGGGATGGGCAAGACACACGCCTCACGGGCTGGTAGCACGCAAACAGAGGAGCAGGGAGCTACGCTAAGCAGGCAAAGAGAAAAGTCATGTATGAGTCTCATGCACTGTGACCGGTAGTAATACTGGCTCTAACACCATTAGACAGTAGTCTACACATCATAAATTACAACAGTAACAAGACACTAAGCAAATGACAAATGCTGTATGGCATAAAGACGCCTTAGATAATACAAGCCCCAAGCAGGCGCACACATGTCAAGACATATATTGAATCTCAGGAAATGTATACAGTCAATAGTCTCTGTGGCGCAATCGGTTAGCGCGTTCGGCTGTTAACCGAAAGGTTGGTGGTTCAAGCCCACCCAGGGACGTTGCCTTTTGTCTGCATGAAACACAGATTTGCTCTTTCCTGCGTGCGATCCTTTCCCTGAATAGTTCAATCCTCAGCGTTCTCACTGCACCTGCAGTCAATTTCAATAATTAGGATAGAAAACAAAAGGCCAAGCCCTGTAATACAACCGTAGGCATATAAGCAGAGGAAAATAAGTCAAAAGGCCCACAGCATTTGTTCATCTGGCATCGAAGGCTGCAAGTGTAAGGACCTCGTGGCGCAACGGTAGCGCGTCTGACTCCAGATCAGAAGGTTGCGTGTTCAAATCACGTCGGGGTCACTGCTTACCATTTTATTCCCCACTGAGTTCATATATATCATTTCGAAAACAAAGTCAAAAGAAAGCAACCTTGCATTGGCCGGGAATCGAACCCGGGCCTCCCGCGTGGCAGGCGAGAATTCTACCACTGAACCACCAATGCTTCACATGGTGTGTTCACAGCAAGAGCTCTGTCCAAGACAGTGGTCAGGTTCACACACTTAAATTGTACACATATGAACAAAGTGTGCGCAGCAGACATGATAACGCCAACGTTTCACATGATGATGTCAAGAATCAGATGCAGGAGACTATAAGTAATAATGTCTTTGCATTTGCTGAGGTCACTGGCTTGGTACTAGAGTTGTGGTTATCAGGGCATGATGGCAGGCTGCTCCTGACAGAAGTGGCTCACAGAATGCACCCGCCAGATCACCAGCACTATTGTGTTTCAGATCATGTCACTGAACTCTCCTCCTGGAAAATCCTTCCCACTGGCTTTGCCAGATTCTGTGTCCTCCCCAAAATGCTGGGGTGAAACGGGCAGAGTTCTGCGCCCTGCGCCCCTTTACGCGTCCCTAACGCCATCCCAACGCGCCCTGGTCGGGCACAGCCCTGGTCGGGCTTAGATCACTGGAGCCTCTGGAGATCAAGAACTCCGGAAGCCTAGGGTCAGGCCTATTGCAGAGACATCTTGTGCCTGGCCATTCCGGGATTGTTGTGTTTCAGGGCCTAGCCATCAATACTCCTGGGATTTCTTTCCATGAGAACCCTCATGCCCCTGTCCTCCCACAAGCCCGAGCTTTTATGTAAAATAAAGTGTGCTCTGTGGGCCTTCCCCTATGTGCTCTCTGCCTAATCTCTTTCTCCCAAGCTGAGCTCTGCAGGTAAATGTATCTATCTGACTGAGGGGCTAGGGAGGGCCTTTCCCAGCAGTCTTACAAGCCAAGAGTTCAGAGAAAGCACCTGCTCTGGGAAGGAGACTCTGCTCACAGAGAAGACAAGTCCAACATAACACAGTGAAGATGGGATGGGCAAGACACACGCCTCACGGGCTGGTAGCACGCAAACAGAGGAGCAGGGAGCTACGCTAAGCAGGCAAAGAGAAAAGTCATGTATGAGTCTCATGCACTGTGACCGGTAGTAATACTGGCTCTAACACCATTAGACAGTAGTCTACACATCATAAATTACAACAGTAACAAGACACTAAGCAAATGACAAATGCTGTATGGCATAAAGACGCCTTATATACTACAAGCTCCAGGCAGGCGCACACATGTCAAGACATATATTGAGTCTCAGGAAATGTATACAGTCAATAGTCTCTGTGGCGCAATCGGTTAGCGCGTTCGGCTGTTAACCGAAAGGTTGGTGGTTCAAGCCCACCCAGGGACGTAGCCTTTTGTCTGCATGAAACACAGATACGTACCTTTGCTCTTTCCTGCGTGCGATCCTTTCCCTGAATAGTTCAATCCTCAGCGTTCTCACTGCACCTGCAGTCAATTTCAATAATTAGGATAGAAAACAAAAGGCCAAGCCCTGTAATACAACCGTAGGCATATAAGCAGAGGAAAATAAGTCAAAAGGCCCACAGCATTTGTTCATCTGGCATCGAAGGCTGCAAGTGTAAGGACCTCGTGGCGCAACGGTAGCGCGTCTGACTCCAGATCAGAAGGTTGCGTGTTCAAATCACGTCGGGGTCACTGCTTACCATTTTATTCCCCACTGAGTTCATATATATCATTTCGAAAACAAAGTCAAAAGAAAACAACCTTGCATTGGCCGGGAATCGAACCCGGGCCTCCCGCGTGGCAGGCGAGAATTCTACCACTGAACCACCAATGCTTCACATGGTGTGTTCACAGCAAGAGCTCTGTCCAAGACAGTGGTCAGGTTCACACACTTAAATTGTACACATATGAACAAAGTGTGCGCAGCAGACATGATAACGCCAACGTTTCACATGATGATGGCAAGAATCAGATGCAGGAGACTATAAGTAATAATGTCTTTGCATTTGCTGAGGTCACTGGCTTGGTACTAGAGTTGTGGTTATCAGGGCATGATGGCAGGCTGCTCCTGACAGAAGTGGCTCACAGAATGCACCCGCCAGATCACCAGCACTATTGTGTTTCAGATCATGTCACTGAACTCTCCTCCTGGAAAATCCTTCCCACTGGCTTTGCCAGATTCTGTGTCCTCCCCAAAATGCTGGGGTGAAACGGGCAGAGTTCTGCGCCCTGCGCCCCTTTACGCGTCCCTAACGCCATCCCAACGCGCCCTGGTCGGGCACAGCCCTGGTCCGGCTTAGATCACTGGAGCCTCTGGAGATCAAGAACTCCGGAAGCCTAGGGTCAGGCCTATTGCAGAGGCATCTTGTGCCTGGCCATTCCGGGATTGTTGTGTTTCAGGGCCTAGCCATCAATACTCCTGGGATTTCTTTCCATGAGAACCCTCATGCCCCTGTCCTCCCACAAGCCCGAGCTTTTATGTAAAATAAAGTGTGCTCTGTGGGCCTTCCCCTATGTGCTCTCTGCCTAATCTCTTTCTCCCAAGCTGAGCTCTGCAGGTAAATGTATCTATCTGACTGAGGGGCTAGGGAGGGCCTTTCCCAGCAGTCTTACAAGCCAAGAGTTCAGAGAAAGCACCTGCTCTGGGAAGGAGACTCTGCTCACAGAGAAGACAAGTCCAACATAACACAGTGAAGATGGGATGGGCAAGACACACGCCTCACGGGCTGGTAGCACGCAAACAGAGGAGCAGGGAGCTACGCTAAGCAGGCAAAGAGAAAAGTCATGTATGAGTCTCATGCACTGTGACCGGTAGTAATACTGGCTCTAACACCATTAGACAGTAGTCTAAACATCATAAATTACAACAGTAACAAGACACTAAGCAAATGACAAATGCTGTATGGCATAAAGACGCCTTATATAATACAAGCTCCAGGCAGGCGCACACATGTCAAGACATATATTGAGTCTCAGGAAATGTATACAGTCAATAGTCTCTGTGGTGCAATCGGTTAGCGCGTTCGGCTGTTAACCGAAAGGTTGGTGGTTCAAGCCCACCCAGGGACGTAGCCTTTTGTCTGCATGAAACACAGATACGTACCTTTGCTCTTTCCTGCGTGCGATCCTTTCCCTGAATAGTTCAATCCTCAGCGTTCTCACTGCACCTGCAGTCAATTTCAATAATTAGGATAGAAAACAAAAGGCCAAGCCCTGTAATACAACCGTAGGCATATAAGCAGAGGAAAATAAGTCAAAAGGCCCACAGCATTTGTTCATCTGGCATCGAAGGCTGCAAGTGTAAGGACCTCGTGGCGCAACGGTAGCGCGTCTGACTCCAGATCAGAAGGTTGCGTGTTCAAATCACGTCGGGGTCACTGCTTACCATTTTATTCCCCACTGAGTTCATATATATCATTTCGAAAACAAAGTCAAAAGAAAGCAATCTTGCATTGGCCGGGAATCGAACCCGGGCCTCCCGCGTGGCAGGCGAGAATTCTACCACTGAACCACCAATGCTTCACATGGTGTGTTCACAGCAAGAGCTCTGTCCAAGACAGTGGTCAGGTTCACACACTTAAATTGTACACATATGAACAAAGTGTGCGCAGCAGACATGATAACGCCAACGTTTCACATGATGATGTCAAGAATCAGATGCAGGAGACTATAAGTAATAATGTCTTTGCATTTGCTGAGGTCACTGGCTTGGTACTAGAGTTGTGGTTATCAGGGCATGATGGCAGGCTGCTCCTGACAGAAGTGGCTCACAGAATGCACCCGCCAGATCACCAGCACTATTGTGTTTCAGATCATGTCACTGAACTCTCCTCCTGGAAAATCCTTCCCACTGGCTTTGCCAGATTCTGTGTCCTCCCCAAAATGCTGGGGTGAAACGGGCAGAGTTCTGCGCCCTGCGCCCCTTTACGCGTCCCTAACGCCATCCCAACGCGCCCTGGTCGGGCACAGCCCTGGTCGGGCTTAGATCACTGGAGCCTCTGGAGATCAAGAACTCCGGAAGCCTAGGGTCAGGCCTATTGCAGAGACATCTTGTGCCTGGCCATTCCGGGATTGTTGTGTTTCAGGGCCTAGCCATCAATACTCCTGGGATTTCTTTCCATGAGAACCCTCATGCCCCTGTCCTCCCACAAGCCCGAGCTTTTATGTAAAATAAAGTGTGCTCTGTGGGCCTTCCCCTGTGTGCTCTCTGCCTAATCTCTTTCTCCCAAGCTGAGCTCTGCAGGTAAATGTATCTATCTGACTGAGGGGCTAGGGAGGGCCTTTCCCAGCAGTCTTACAAGCCAAGAGTTCAGAGAAAGCACCTGCTCTGGGAAGGAGACTCTGCTCACAGAGAAGACAAGTCCAACATAACACAGTGAAGATGGGATGGGCAAGACACACGCCTCACGGGCTGGTAGCACGCAAACAGAGGAGCAGGGAGCTACGCTAAGCAGGCAAAGAGAAAAGTCATGTATGAGTCTCATGCACTGTGACCGGTAGTAATACTGGCTCTAACACCATTAGACAGTAGTCTACACATCATAAATTACAACAGTAACAAGACACTAAGCAAATGACAAATGCTGTATGGCATAAAGACGCCTTATATACTACAAGCTCCAGGCAGGCGCACACATGTCAAGACATATATTGAGTCTCAGGAAATGTATACAGTCAATAGTCTCTGTGGCGCAATCGGTTAGCGCGTTCGGCTGTTAAACGAAAGGTTGGTGGTTCAAGCCCACCCAGGGACGTAGCCTTTTGTCTGCATGAAACACAGATACGTACCTTTGCTCTTTCCTGCGTGCGATCCTTTCCCTGAATAGTTCAATCCTCAGCGTTCTCACTGCACCTGCAGTCAATTTCAATAATTAGGATAGAAAACAAAAGGCCAAGCCCTGTAATACAACCGTAGGCATATAAGCAGAGGAAAATAAGTCAAAAGGCCCACAGCATTTGTTCATCTGGCATCGAAGGCTGCAAGTGTAAGGACCTCGTGGCGCAACGGTAGCGCGTCTGACTTCAGATCAGAAGGTTGCGTGTTCAAATCACGTCGGGGTCACTGCTTACCATTTTATTCCCCACTGAGTTCATATATATATCATTTCGAAAACAAAGTCAAAAGAACGCAACCTTGCATTGGCCGGGAATCGAACCCGGGCCTCCCGCGTGGCAGGCGAGAATTCTACCACTGAACCACCAATGCTTCACATGGTGTGTTCACAGCAAGAGCTCTGTCCAAGACAGTGGTCAGGTTCACACACTTAAATTGTACACATATGAACAAAGTGTGCGCAGCAGACATGATAACGCCAACGTTTCACATGATGATGGCAAGAATCAGATGCAGGAGACTATAAGTAATAATGTCTTTGCATTTGCTGAGGTCACTGGCTTGGTACTAGAGTTGTGGTTATCAGGGCATGATGGCAGGCTGCTCCTGACAGAAGTGGCTCACAGAATGCACCCGCCAGATCACCAGCACTATTGTGTTTCAGATCATGTCACTGAACTCTCCTCCTGGAAAATCCTTCCCACTGGCTTTGCCAGATTCTGTGTCCTCCCCAAAATGCTGGGGTGAAACGGGCAGAGTTCTGCGCCCTGCGCCCCTTTACGCGTCCCTAACGCCATCCCAACGCGCCCTGGTCGGGCACAGCCCTGGTCCGGCTTAGATCACTGGAGCCTCTGGAGATCAAGAACTCCGGAAGCCTAGGGTCAGGCCTATTGCAGAGGCATCTTGTGCCTGGCCATTCCGGGATTGTTGTGTTTCAGGGCCTAGCCATCAATACTCCTGGGATTTCTTTCCATGAGAACCCTCATGCCCCTGTCCTCCCACAAGCCCGAGCTTTTATGTAAAATAAAGTGTGCTCTGTGGGCCTTCCCCTATGTGCTCTCTGCCTAATCTCTTTCTCCCAAGCTGAGCTCTGCAGGTAAATGTATCTATCTGACTGAGGGGCTAGGGAGGGCCTTTCCCAGCAGTCTTACAAGCCAAGAGTTCAGAGAAAGCACCTGCTCTGGGAAGGAGACTCTGCTCACAGAGAAGACAAGTCCAACATAACACAGTGAAGATGGGATGGGCAAGACACACGCCTCACGGGCTGGTAGCACGCAAACAGAGGAGCAGGGAGCTACGCTAAGCAGGCAAAGAGAAAAGTCATGTATGAGTCTCATGCACTGTGACCGGTAGTAATACTGGCTCTAACACCATTAGACAGTAGTCTAAACATCATAAATTACAACAGTAACAAGACACTAAGCAAATGACAAATGCTGTATGGCATAAAGACGCCTTATATAATACAAGCTCCAGGCAGGCGCACACATGTCAAGACATATATTGAGTCTCAGGAAATGTATACAGTCAATAGTCTCTGTGGCGCAATCGGTTAGCGCGTTCGGCTGTTAACCGAAAGGTTGGTGGTTCAAGCCCACCCAGGGACGTAGCCTTTTGTCTGCATGAAACACAGATACGTACCTTTGCTCTTTCCTGCGTGCGATCCTTTCCCTGAATAGTTCAATCCTCAGCGTTCTCACTGCACCTGCAGTCAATTTCAATAATTAGGATAGAAAACAAAAGGCCAAGCCCTGTAATACAACCGTAGGCATATAAGTAGAGGAAAATAAGTCAAAAGGCCCACAGCATTTGTTCATCTGGCATCGAAGGCTGCAAGTGTAAGGACCTCGTGGCCCAACGGTAGCGCGTCTGACTCCAGATCAGAAGGTTGCGTGTTCAAATCACGTCGGGGTCACTGCTTACCATTTTATTCCCCACTGAGTTCATATATATCATTTCGAAAACAAAGTCAAAAGAAAGCAACCTTGCATTGGCCGGGAATCGAACCCGGGCCTCCCGCGTGGCAGGCGAGAATTCTACCACTGAACCACCAATGCTTCACATGGTGTGTTCACAGCAAGAGCTCTGTCCAAGACAGTGGTCAGGTTCACACACTTAAATTGTACACATATGAACAAAGTGTGCGCAGCAGACATGATAACGCCAACGTTTCACATGATGATGGCAAGAATCAGATGCAGGAGACTATAAGTAATAATGTCTTTGCATTTGCTGAGGTCACTGGCTTGGTACTAGAGTTGTGGTTATCAGGGCATGATGGCAGGCTGCTCCTGACAGAAGTGGCTCACAGAATGCACCCGCCAGATCACCAGCACTATTGTGTTTCAGATCATGTCACTGAACTCTCCTCCTGGAAAATCCTTCCCACTGGCTTTGCCAGATTCTGTGTCCTCCCCAAAATGCTGGGGTGAAACGGGCAGAGTTCTGCGCCCTGCGCCCCTTTACGCGTCCCTAACGCCATCCCAACGCGCCCTGGTCGGGCACAGCCCTGGTCGGGCTTAGATCACTGGAGCCTCTGGAGATCAAGAACTCCGGAAGCCTAGGGTCAGGCCTATTGCAGAGGCATCTTGTGCCTGGCCATTCCGGGATTGTTGTGTTTCAGGGCCTAGCCATCAATACTCCTGGGATTTCTTTCCATGAGAACCCTCATGTCCCTGTCCTCCCACAAGCCCGAGCTTTTATGTAAAATAAAGTGTGCTCTGTGGGCCTTCCCCTATGTGCTCTCTGCCTAATCTCTTTCTCCCAAGCTGAGCTCTGCAGGTAAATGTATCTATCTGACTGAGGGGCTAGGGAGGGCCTTTCCCAGCAGTCTTACAAGCCAAGAGTTCAGAGAAAGCACCTGCTCTGGGAAGGAGACTCTGCTCACAGAGAAGACAAGTCCAACATAAAACAGTGAAGATGGGATGGGCAAGACACACGCCTCACGGGCTGGTAGCACGCAAACAGAGGAGCAGGGAGCTACGCTAAGCAGGCAAAGAGAAAAGTCATGTATGAGTCTCATGCACTGTGACCGGTAGTAATACTGGCTCTAACACCATTAGACAGTAGTCTAAACATCATAAATTACAACAGTAACAAGACACTAAGCAAATGACAAATGCTGTATGGCATAAAGACGCCTTATATAATACAAGCTCCAGGCAGGCGCACACATGTCAAGACATATATTGAGTCTCAGGAAATGTATACAGTCAATAGTCTCTGTGGCGCAATCGGTTAGCGCGTTCGGCTGTTAACCGAAAGGTTGGTGGTTCAAGCCCACCCAGGGACGTAGCCTTTTGTCTGCATGAAACACAGATACGTACCTTTGCTCTTTCCTGCGTGCGATCCTTTCCCTGAATAGTTCAATCCTCAGCGTTCTCACTGCACCTGCAGTCAATTTCAATAATTAGGATAGAAAACAAAAGGCCAAGCCCTGTAATACAACCGTAGGCATATAAGCAGAGGAAAATAAGTCAAAAGGCCCACAGCATTTGTTCATCTGGCATCGAAGGCTGCAAGTGTAAGGACCTCGTGGCCCAACGGTAGCGCGTCTGACTCCAGATCAGAAGGTTGCGTGTTCAAATCACGTCGGGGTCACTGCTTACCATTTTATTCCCCACTGAGTTCATATATATCATTTCGAAAACAAAGTCAAAAGAAAGCAACCTTGCATTGGCCGGGAATCGAACCCGGGCCTCCCGCGTGGCAGGCGAGAATTCTACCACTGAACCACCAATGCTTCACATGGTGCATTCACAGCAAGAGCTCTGTCCAAGACAGTGGTCAGGTTCACACACTTAAATTGTACACATATGAACAAAGTGTGCGCAGCAGACATGATAACGCCAACGTTTCACATGATGATGGCAAGAATCAGATGCAGGAGACTATAAGTAATAATGTCTTTGCATTTGCTGAGGTCACTGGCTTGGTACTAGAGTTGTGGTTATCAGGGCATGATGGCAGGCTGCTCCTGACAGAAGTGGCTCACAGAATGCACCCGCCAGATCACCAGCACTATTGTGTTTCAGATCATGTCACTGAACTCTCCTCCTGGAAAATCCTTCCCACTGGCTTTGCCAGATTCTGTGTCCTCCCCAAAATGCTGGGGTGAAACGGGCAGAGTTCTGCGCCCTGCGCCCCTTTACGCGTCCCTAACGCCA
>NC_141685.1:200328868-200371368 GCF_964263255.1 Lissotriton vulgaris | reverse complement strand
TTGGTGGTTCAAGCCCACCCAGGGACGTTGCCTTTTGTCTGCATGAAACACAGATTTGCTCTTTCCTGCGTGCGATCCTTTCCCTGAATAGTTCAATCCTCAGCGTTCTCACTGCACCTGCAGTCAATTTCAATAATTAGGATAGAAAACAAAAGGCCAAGCCCTGTAATACAACCGTAGGCATATAAGCAGAGGAAAATAAGTCAAAAGGCCCACAGCATTTGTTCATCTGGCATCGAAGGCTGCAAGTGTAAGGACCTCGTGGCGCAACGGTAGCGCGTCTGACTCCAGATCAGAAGGTTGCGTGTTCAAATCACGTCGGGGTCACTGCTTACCATTTTATTCCCCACTGAGTTCATATATATCATTTCGAAAACAAAGTCAAAAGAAAGCAACCTTGCATTGGCCGGGAATCGAACCCGGGCCTCCCGCGTGGCAGGCGAGAATTCTACCACTGAACCACCAATGCTTCACATGGTGTGTTCACAGCAAGAGCTCTGTCCAAGACAGTGGTCAGGTTCACACACTTAAATTGTACACATATGATCAAAGTGTGCGCAGCAGACATGATAACGCCAACGTTTCACATGATGATGTCAAGAATCAGATGCAGGAGACTATAAGTAATAATGTCTTTGCATTTGCTGAGGTCACTGGCTTGGTACTAGAGTTGTGGTTATCAGGGCATGATGGCAGGCTGCTCCTGACAGAAGTGGCTCACAGAATGCACCCACCAGATCACCAGCACTATTGTGTTTCAGATCATGTCACTGAACTCTCCTCCTGGAAAATCCTTCCCACTGGCTTTGCCAGATTCTGTGTCCTCCCCAAAATGCTGGGGTGAAACGGGCAGAGTTCTGCGCCCTGCGCCCCTTTACGCGTCCCTAACGCCATCCCAACGCGCCCTGGTCGGGCACAGCCCTGGTCGGGCTTAGATCACTGGAGCCTCTGGAGATCAAGAACTCCGGAAGCCTAGGGTCAGGCCTATTGCAGAGGCATCTTGTGCCTGGCCATTCCGGGATTGTTGTGTTTCAGGGCCTAGCCATCAATACTCCTGGGATTTCTTTCCATGAGAACCCTCATGCCCCTGTCCTCCCACAAGCCCGAGCTTTTATGTAAAATAAAGTGTGCTCTGTGGGCCTTCCCCTATGTGCTCTCTGCCTAATCTCTTTCTCCCAAGCTGAGCTCTGCAGGTAAATGTATCTATCTGACTGAGGGGCTAGGGAGGGCCTTTCCCAGCAGTCTTACAAGCCAAGAGTTCAGAGAAAGCACCTGCTCTGGGAAGGAGACTCTGCTCACAGAGAAGACAAGTCCAACATAACACAGTGAAGATGGGATGGGCAAGACACACGCCTCACGGGCTGGTAGCACGCAAACAGAGGAGCAGGGAGCTACGCTAAGCAGGCAAAGAGAAAAGTCATGTATGAGTCTCATGCACTGTGACCGGTAGTAATACTGGCTCTAACACCATTAGACAGTAGTCTACACATCATAAATTACAACAGTAACAAGACACTAAGCAAATGACAAATGCTGTATGGCATAAAGACGCCTTATATAATACAAGCTCAAGGCAGGCGCACACATGTCAAGACATATATTGAGTCTCAGGAAATGTATACAGTCAATAGTCTCTGTGGCGCAATCGGTTAGCGCGTTCGGCTGTTAACCGAAAGGTTGGTGGTTCAAGCCCACCCAGGGACGTAGCCTTTTGTCTGCATGAAACACAGATACGTACCTTTGCTCTTTCCTGCGTGCGATCCTTTCCCTGAATAGTTCAATCCTCAGCGTTCTCACTGCACCTGCAGTCAATTTCAATAATTAGGATAGAAAACAAAAGGCCAAGCCCTGTAATACAACCGTAGGCATATAAGCAGAGGAAAATAAGTCAAAAGGCCCACAGCATTTGTTCATCTGGCATCGAAGGCTGCAAGTGTAAGGACCTCGTGGCGCAACGGTAGCGCGTCTGACTCCAGATCAGAAGGTTGCGTGTTCAAATCACGTCGGGGTCACTGCTTACCATTTTATTCCCCACTGAGTTCATATATATCATTTCGAAAACAAAGTCAAAAGAAAGCAACCTTGCATTGGCCGGGAATCGAACCCGGGCCTCCCGCGTGGCAGGCGAGAATTCTACCACTGAACCACCAATGCTTCACATGGTGTGTTCACAGCAAGAGCTCTGTCCAAGACAGTGGTCAGGTTCACACACTTAAATTGTACACATATGAACAAAGTGTGCGCAGCAGCCATGATAACGCCAACGTTTCACATGATGATGGCAAGAATCAGATGCAGGAGACTATAAGTAATAATGTCTTTGCATTTGCTGAGGTCACTGGCTTGGTACTAGAGTTGTGGTTATCAGGGCATGATGGCAGGCTGCTCCTGACAGAAGTGGCTCACAGAATGCACCCGCCAGATCACCAGCACTTTTGTGTTTCAGATCATGTCACTGAACTCTCCTCCTGGAAAATCCTTCCCACTGGCTTTGCCAGATTCTGTGTCCTCCCCAAAATGCTGGGGTGAAACGGGCAGAGTTCTGCGCCCTGCGCCCCTTTACGCGTCCCTAACGCCATCCCAACGCGCCCTGGTCGGGCACAGCCCTGGTCGGGCTTAGATCACTGGAGCCTCTGGAGATCAAGAACTCCGGAAGCCTAGGGTCAGGCCTATTGCAGAGGCATCTTGTGCCTGGCCATTCCGGGATTGTTGTGTTTCAGGGCCTAGCCATCAATACTCCTGGGATTTCTTTCCATGAGAACCCTCATGCCCCTGTCCTCCCACAAGCCCGAGCTTTTATGTAAAATAAAGTGTGCTCTGTGGGCCTTCCCCTATGTGCTCTCTGCCTAATCTCTTTCTCCCAAGCTGAGCTCTGCAGGTAAATGTATCTATCTGACTGAGGGGCTAGGGAGGGCCTTTCCCAGCAGTCTTACAAGCCAAGAGTTCAGAGAAAGCACCTGCTCTGGGAAGGAGACTCTGCTCACAGAGAAGACAAGTCCAACATAACACAGTGAAGATGGGATGGGCAAGACACACGCCTCACGGGCTGGTAGCACGCAAACAGAGGAGCAGGGAGCTACGCTAAGCAGGCAAAGAGAAAAGTCATGTATGAGTCTCATTCACTGTGACCGGTAGTAATACTGGCTCTAACACCATTAGACAGTAGTCTACACATCATAAATTACAACAGTAACAAGACACTAAGCAAATGACAAATGCTGTATGGCATAAAGACGCCTTATATAATACAAGCTCCAGGCAGGCGCACACATGTCAAGACATATATTGAGTCTCAGGAAATGTATACACTCAATAGTCTCTGTGGCGCAATCGGTTAGCGCGTTCGGCTGTTAACCGAAAGGTTGGTGGTTCAAGCCCACCCAGGGACGTAGCCTTTTGTCTGCATGAAACACAGATACGTACCTTTGCTCTTTCCTGCGTGCGATCCTTTCCCTGAATAGTTCAATCCTCAGCGTTCTCACTGCACCTGCAGTCAATTTCAATAATTAGGATAGAAAACAAAAGGCCAAGCCCTGTAATACAACCGTAGGCATATAAGCAGAGGAAAATAAGTCAAAAGGCCCACAGCATTTGTTCATCTGGCATCGAAGGCTGCAAGTGTAAGGACCTTGTGGAACCAACGGTAGCGCGTCTGACTCCAGATCAGAAGGTTGCGTGTTCAAATCACGTCGGGGTCACTGCTTACCATTTTATTCCCCACTGAGTTCATATATATCATTTCGAAAACAAAGTCAAAAGAAAGCAACCTTGCATTGGCCGGGAATCGAACCCGGGCCTCCCGCGTGGCAGGCGAGAATTCTACCACTGAACCACCAATGCTTCACATGGTGTGTTCACAGCAAGAGCTCTGTCCAAGACAGTGGTCAGGTTCACACACTTAAATTGTACACATATGAACAAAGTGTGCGCAGCAGACATGATAACGCCAACGTTTCACATGATGATGGCAAGAATCAGATGCAGGAGACTATAAGTAATAATGTCTTTGCATTTGCTGAGGTCACTGGCTTGGTACTAGAGTTGTGGTTATCAGGGCATGATGGCAGGCTGCTCCTGACAGAAGTGGCTCACAGAATGCACCCGCCAGATCACCAGCACTATTGTGTTTCAGATCATGTCACTGAACTCTCCTCCTGGAAAATCCTTCCCACTGGCTTTGCCAGATTCTGTGTCCTCCCCAAAATGCTGGGGTGAAACGGGCAGAGTTCTGCGCCCTGCGCCCCTTTACGCGTCCCTAATGCCATCCCAACGCGCCCTGGTCGGGCTTAGATCACTGGAGCCTCTGGAGATCAAGAACTCCGGAAGCCTAGGGTCAGGCCTATTGCAGAGGCATCTTGTGCCTGGCCATTCCGGGATTGTTGTGTTTCAGGGCCTAGCCATCAATACTCCTGGGATTTCTTTCCAGGAGAACCCTCATGTCCCTGTCCTCCCACAAGCCCGAGCTTTTATGTAAAATAAAGTGTGCTCTGTGGGCCTTCCCCTATGTGCTCTCTGCCTAATCTCTTTCTCCCAAGCTGAGCTCTGCAGGTAAATGTATCTATCTGACTGAGGGGCTAGGGAGGGCCTTTCCCAGCAGTCTTACAAGCCAAGAGTTCAGAGAAAGCACCTGCTCTGGGAAGGAGACTCTGCTCACAGAGAAGACAAGTCCAACATAACACAGTGAAGATGGGATGGGCAAGACACACGCCTCACGGGCTGGTAGCACGCAAACAGAGGAGCAGGGAGCTACGCTAAGCAGGCAAAGAGAAAAGTCATGTATGAGTCTCATGCACTGTGACCGGTAGTAATACTGGCTCTAACACCATTAGACAGTAGTCTACACATCATAAATTACAACAGTAACAAGACACTAAGCAAATGACAAATGCTGTATGACATAAAGACGCCTTATATAATACAAGCTCCAGGCAGGCGCACACATGTCAAGACATATATTGAGTCTCAGGAAATGTATACAGTCAATAGTCTCTGTGGCGCAATCGGTTAGCGCGTTCGGCTGTTAACCGAAAGGTTGGTGGTTCAAGCCCACCCAGGGACGTCGCCTTTTGTCTGCATGAAACACAGATACGTACCTTTGCTCTTTCCTGCGTGCGATCCTTTCCCTGAATAGTTCAATCCTCAGCGTTCTCACTGCACCTGCAGTCAATTTCAATAATTAGGATAGAAAACAAAAGGCCAAGCCCTGTAATAAAACCGTAGGCATATAAGCAGAGGAAAATAAGTCAAAAGGCCCACAGCATTTGTTCATCTGGCATCGAAGGCTGCAAGTGTAAGGACCTCGTGGCGCAACGGTAGCGCGTCTGACTCCAGATCAGAAGGTTGCGTGTTCAAATCACGTCGGGGTCACTGCTTACCATTTTATTCCCCACTGAGTTCATATATATCATTTCGAAAACAAAGTCAAAAGAAAGCAACCTTGCATTGGCCGGGAATAGAACCCGGGCCTCCCGCGTGGCAGGCGAGAATTCTACCACTGAACCACCAATGCTTCACATGGTGTGTTCACAGCAAGAGCTCTGTCCAAGACAGTGGTCAGGTTCACACACTTAAATTGTACACATATGAACAAAGTGTGCACAGCAGACATGATAACGCCAACGTTTCACATGATGATGGCAAGAATCAGATGCAGGAGACTATAAGTAATAATGTCTTTGCATTTGCTGAGGTCACTGGCTTGGTACTAGAGTTGTGGTTATCAGGGCATGATGGCAGGCTGCTCCTGACAGAAGTGGCTCACAGAATGCACCCGCCAGATCACCAGCACTATTGTGTTTCAGATCATGTCACTGAACTCTCCTCCTGGAAAATCCTTCCCACTGGCTTTGCCAGATTCTGTGTCCTCCCCAAAATGCTGGGGTGAAACGGGCAGAGTTCTGCGCCCTGCGCCCCTTTACGCGTCCCTAATGCCATCCCAACGCGCCCTGGTCGGGCTTAGATCACTGGAGCCTCTGGAGATCAAGAACTCCGGAAGCCTAGGGTCAGGCCTATTGCAGAGGCATCTTGTGCCTGGCCATTCCGGGATTGTTGTGTTTCAGGGCCTAGCCATCAATACTCCTGGGATTTCTTTCCAGGAGAACCCTCATGTCCCTGTCCTCCCACAAGCCCGAGCTTTTATGTAAAATAAAGTGTGCTCTGTGGGCCTTCCCCTATGTGCTCTCTGCCTAATCTCTTTCTCCCAAGCTGAGCTCTGCAGGTAAATGTATCTATCTGACTGAGGGGCTAGGGAGGGCCTTTCCCAGCAGTCTTACAAGCCAAGAGTTCAGAGAAAGCACCTGCTCTGGGAAGGAGACTCTGCTCACAGAGAAGACAAGTCCAACATAACACAGTGAAGATGGGATGGGCAAGACACACGCCTCACGGGCTGGTAGCACGCAAACAGAGGAGCAGGGAGCTACGCTAAGCAGGCAAAGAGAAAAGTCATGTATGAGTCTCATGCACTGTGACCGGTAGTAATACTGGCTCTAACACCATTAGACAGTAGTCTACACATCATAAATTACAACAGTAACAAGACACTAAGCAAATGAAAAATGCTGTATGGCATAAAGACGCCTTATATAATACAAGCTCCAGGCAGGCGCACACATGTCAAGACATATATTGAGTCTCAGGAAATGTATACAGTCAATAGTCTCTGTGGCGCAATCGGTTAGCGCGTTCGGCTGTTAACCGAAAGGTTGGTGGTTCAAGCCCACCCAGGGACGTAGCCTTTTGTCTGCATGAAACACAGATACGTACCTTTGCTCTTTCCTGCGTGCGATCCTTTCCCTGAATAGTTCAATCCTCAGCGTTCTCACTGCACCTGCAGTCAATTTCAATAATTAGGATAGAAAACAAAAGGCCAAGCCCTGTAATACAACCGTAGGCATATAAGCAGAGGAAAATAAGTCAAAAGGCCCACAGCATTTGTTCATCTGGCATCGAAGGCTGCAAGTGTAAGGACCTCATGGCGCAACGGTAGCGCGTCTGACTCCAGATCAGAAGGTTGCGTGTTCAAATCACGTCGGGGTCACTGCTTACCATTTTATTCCCCACTGAGTTCATATATATCATTTCGAAAACAAAGTCAAAAGAAAGCAACCTTGCATTGGCCGGGAATCGAACCCGGGCCTCCCGCGTGGCAGGCGAGAATTCTACCACTGAACCACCAATGCTTCACATGGTGTGTTCACAGCAAGAGCTCTGTCCAAGACAGTGGTCAGGTTCACACACTTAAATTGTAAACATATGAACAAAGTGTGCGCAGCAGACATGATAACGCCAACGTTTCACATGATGATGGCAAGAATCAGATGCGGGAGACTATAAGTAATAATGTCTTTGCATTTGCTGAGGTCACTGGCTTGGTACTAGAGTTGTGGTTATCAGGGCATGATGGCAGGCTGCTCCTGACAGAAGTGGCTCACAGAATGCACCCGCCAGATCACCAGCACTATTGTGTTTCAGATCATGTCACTGAACTCTCCTCCTGGAAAATCCTTCCCACTGGCTTTGCCAGATTCTGTGTCCTCCCCAAAATGCTGGGGTGAAACGGGCAGAGTTCTGCGCCCTGCGCCCCTTTACGCGTCCCTAATGCCATCCCAACGCGCCCTGGTCGGGCTTAGATCACTGGAGCCTCTGGAGATCAAGAACTCCGGAAGCCTAGGGTCAGGCCTATTGCAGAGGCATCTTGTGCCTGGCCATTCCGGGATTGTTGTGTTTCAGGGCCTAGCCATCAATACTCCTGGGATTTCTTTCCAGGAGAACCCTCATGTCCCTGTCCTCCCACAAGCCCGAGCTTTTATGTAAAATAAAGTGTGCTCTGTGGGCCTTCCCCTATGTGCTCTCTGCCTAATCTCTTTCTCCCAAGCTGAGCTCTGCAGGTAAATGTATCTATCTGACTGAGGGGCTAGGGAGGGCCTTTCCCAGCAGTCTTACAAGCCAAGAGTTCAGAGAAAGCACCTGCTCTGGGAAGGAGACTCTGCTCACAGAGAAGACAAGTCCAACATAACACAGTGAAGATGGGATGGGCAAGACACACGCCTCACGGGCTGGTAGCACGCAAACAGAGGAGCAGGGAGCTACGCTAAGCAGGCAAAGAGAAAAGTCATGTATGAGTCTCATGCACTGTGACCGGTAGTAATACTGGCTCTAACACCATTAGACAGTAGTCTACACATCATAAATTACAACAGTAACAAGACACTAAGCAAATGACAAATGCTGTATGGCATAAAGACGCCTTATATAATACAAGCTCCAGGCAGGCGCACACATGTCAAGACATATATTGAGTCTCAGGAAATGTATACAGTCAATAGTCTCTGTGGCGCAATCGGTTAGCGCGTTCGGCTGTTAACCGAAAGGTTGGTGGTTCAAGCCCACCCAGGGACGTAGCCTTTTGTCTGCATGAAACACAGATACGTACCTTTGCTCTTTCCTGCGTGCGATCCTTTCCCTGAATAGTTCAATCCTCAGCGTTCTCACTGCACCTGCAGTCAATTTCAATAATTAGGATAGAAAACAAAAGGCCAAGCCCTGTAATACAACCGTAGGCATATAAGCAGAGGAAAATAAGTCAAAAGGCCCACAGCATTTGTTCATCTGGCATCGAAGGCTGCAAGTGTAAGGACCTCGTGGCGCAACGGTAGCGCGTCTGACTCCAGATCAGAAGGTTGCGTGTTCAAATCACGTCGGGGTCACTGCTTACCATTTTATTCCCCACTGAGTTCATAGATATCATTTCGAAAACAAAGTCAAAAGAAAGCAACCTTGCATTGGCCGGGAATCGAACCCGGGCCTCCCGCGTGGCAGGCGAGAATTCTACCACTGAACCACCAATGCTTCACATGGTGTGTTCACAGCAAGAGCTCTGTCCAAGACAGTGGTCAGGTTCACACACTTAAATTGTACACATATGAACAAAGTGTGCGCAGCAGACATGATAACGCCAACGTTTCACATGATGATGGCAAGAATCAGATGCGGGAGACTATAAGTAATAATGTCTTTGCATTTGCTGAGGTCACTGGCTTGGTACTAGAGTTGTGGTTATCAGGGCATGATGGCAGGCTGCTCCTGACAGAAGTGGCTCACAGAATGCACCCGCCAGATCACCAGCACTATTGTGTTTCAGATCATGTCACTGAACTCTCCTCCTGGAAAATCCTTCCCACTGGCTTTGCCAGATTCTGTGTCCTCCCCAAAATGCTGGGGTGAAACGGGCAGAGTTCTGCGCCCTGCGCCCCTTTACGCGTCCCTAATGCCATCCCAACGCGCCCTGGTCGGGCACAGCCCTGGTCGGGCTTAGATCACTGGAGCCTCTGGAGATCAAGAACTCCGGAAGCCTAGGGTCAGACCTATTGCAGAGGCATCTTGTGCCTGGCCATTCCGGGATTGTTGTGTTTCGGGGCCTAGCCATCAATACTCCTGGGATTTCTTTCCATGAGAACCCTCATGTCCCTGTCCTCCCACAAGCCCGAGCTTTTATGTAAAATAAAGTGTGCTCTGTGGGCCTTCCCCTATGTGCTCTCTGCCTAATCTCTTTCTCCCAAGCTGAGCTCTGCAGGTAAATGTATCTATCTGACTGAGGGGCTAGGGAGGGCCTTTCCCAGCAGTCTTACAAGCCAAGAGTTCAGAGAAAGCACCTGCTCTGGGAAGGAGACTCTGCTCACAGAGAAGACAAGTCCAACATAACACAGTGAAGATGGGATGGGCAAGACACACGCCTCACGGGCTGGTAGCACGCAAACAGAGGAGCAGGGAGCTACGCTAAGCAGGCAAAGAGAAAAGTCACGTATGAGTCTCATGCACTGTGACCGGTAGTAATACTGGCTCTAACACCATTAGACAGTAGTCTACACATCATAAATTACAACAGTAACAAGACACTAAGCAAATGACAAATGCTGTATGGCATAAAGACGCCTTATATAATACAAGCTCCAGGCAGGCGCACACATGTCAAGACATATATTGAGTCTCAGGAAATGTATACAGTCAATAGTCTCTGTGGCGCAATCGGTTAGCGCGTTTGGCTGTTAACCGAAAGGTTGGTGGTTCAAGCCCACCCAGGGACGTAGCCTTTTGTCTGCATGAAACACAGATACGTACCTTTGCTCTTTCCTGCGTGCGATCCTTTCCCTGAATAGTTCAATCCTCAGCGTTCTCACTGCACCTGCAGTCAATTTCAATAATTAGGATAGAAAACAAAAGGCCAAGCCCTGTAATACAACCGTAGGCATATAAGCAGAGGAAAATAAGTCAAAAGGCCCACAGCATTTGATCATCTGGCATCGAAGGCTGCAAGTGTAAGGACCTCGTGGCGCAACGGTAGCGCGTCTGACTCCAGATCAGAAGGTTGCGTGTTCAAATCACGTCGGGGTCACTGCTTACCATTTTATTCCCCACTGAGTTCATATATATCATTTCGAAAACAAAGTCAAAAGAAAGCAACCTTGCATTGGCCGGGAATAGAACCCGGGCCTCCCGCGTGGC
Source organism: Lissotriton vulgaris (assembly GCF_964263255.1). Lineage (NCBI taxonomy): Eukaryota > Metazoa > Chordata > Amphibia > Caudata > Salamandridae > Lissotriton > Lissotriton vulgaris. Next base: position 200,360,868 of record NC_141685.1, on the reverse strand, counting down.
AGGCGAGAATTCTACCACTGAACCACCAATGCTTCACATGGTGTGTTCACAGCAAGAGCTCTGTCCAAGACAGTGGTCAGGTTCACACACTTAAATTGTACACATATGAACAAAGTGTGCGCAGCAGACATGATAACGCCAACGTTTCACATGATGATGGCAAGAATCAGATGCAGGAGACTATAAGTAATAATGTCTTTGCATTTGCTGAGGTCACTGGCTTGGTACTAGAGTTGTGGTTATCAGGGCATGATGGCAGGCTGCTCCTGACAGAAGTGGCTCACAGAATGCACCCGCCAGATCACCAGCACTATTGTGTTTCAGATCATGTCACTGAACTCTCCTCCTGGAAAATCCTTCCCACTGGCTTTGCCAGATTCTGTGTCCTCCCCAAAATGCTGGGGTGAAACGGGCAGAGTTCTGCGCCCTGCGCCCCTTTACGCGTCCCTAACGCCATCCCAACGCGCCCTGGTCGGGCACAGCCCTGGTCGGGCTTAGATCACTGGAGCCTCTGGAGATCAAGAACTCCGGAAGCCTAGGGTCAGGCCTATTGCAGAGGCATCTTGTGCCTGGCCATTCCGGGATTGTTGTGTTTCAGGGCCTAGCCATCAATACTCCTGGGATTTCTTTCCATGAGAACCCTCATGTCCCTGTCCTCCCACAAGCCCGAGCTTTTATGTAAAATAAAGTGTGCTCTGTGGGCCTTCCCCTATGTGCTCTCTGCCTAATCTCTTTCTCCCAAGCTGAGCTCTGCAGGTAAATGTATCTATCTGACTGAGGGGCTAGGGAGGGCCTTTCCCAGCAGTCTTACAAGCCAAGAGTTCAGAGAAAGCACCTGCTCTGGGAAGGAGACTCTGCTCACAGAGAAGACAAGTCCAACATAACACAGTGAAGATGGGATGGGCAAGACACACGCCTCACGGGCTGGTAGCACGCAAACAGAGGAGCAGGGAGCTACGCTAAGCAGGCAAAGAGAAAAGTCATGTATGAGTCTCATGCACTGTGACCGGTAGTAATACTGGCTCTAACACCATTAGACAGTAGTCTACACATCATAAATTACAACAGTAACAAGACACTAAGCAAATGACAAATGCTGTATGGCATAAAGACGCCTTATATAATACAAGCTCCAGGCAGGCGCACACATGTCAAGACATATATTGAGTCTCAGGAAATGTATACAGTCAATAGTCTCTGTGGCACAATCGGTTAGCGCGTTCGGCTGTTAACCGAAAGGTTGGTGGTTCAAGCCCACCCAGGGACGTAGCCTTTTGTCTGCATGAAACACAGATACGTACCTTTGCTCTTTCCTGCGTGCGATCCTTTCCCTGAATAGTTCAATCCTCAGCGTTCTCACTGCACCTGCAGTCAATTTCAATAATTAGGATAGAAAACAAAAGGCCAAGCCCTGTAATACAACCGTAGGCATATAAGCAGAGGAAAATAAGTCAAAAGGCCCACAGCATTTGTTCATCTGGCATCGAAGGCTGCAAGTGTAAGGACCTTGTGGCGCAACGGTAGCGCGTCTGACTCCAGATCAGAAGGTTGCGTGTTCAAATCACGTCGGGGTCACTGCTTACCATTTTATTCCCCACTGAGTTCATATATATCATTTCGAAAACAAAGTCAAAAGAAAGCAACCTTGCATTGGCCGGGAATCGAACCCGGGCCTCCCGCGTGGCAGGCGAGAATTCTACCACTGAACCACCAATGCTTCACATGGTGTGTTCACAGCAAGAGCTCTGTCCAAGACAGTGGTCAGGTTCACACACTTAAATTGTACACATATGAACAAAGTGTGCGCAGCAGACATGATAACGCCAACGTTTCACATGATGATGGCAAGAATCAGATGCAGGAGACTATAAGTAATAATGTCTTTGCATTTGCTGAGGTCACTGGCTTGGTACTAGAGTTGTGGTTATCAGGGCATGATGGCAGGCTGCTCCTGACAGAAGTGGCTCACAGAATGCACCCGCCAGATCACCAGCACTATTGTGTTTCAGATCATGTCACTGAACTCTCCTCCTGGAAAATCCTTCCCACTGGCTTTGCCAGATTCTGTGTCCTCCCCAAAATGCTGGGGTGAAACGGGCAGAGTTCTGCGCCCTGCGCCCCTTTACGCGTCCCTAATGCCATCCCAACGCGCCCTGGTCGGGCTTAGATCACTGGAGCCTCTGGAGATCAAGAACTCCGGAAGCCTAGGGTCAGGCCTATTGCAGAGGCATCTTGTGCCTGGCCATTCCGGGATTGTTGTGTTTCAGGGCCTAGCCATCAATACTCCTGGGATTTCTTTCCAGGAGAACCCTCATGTCCCTGTCCTCCCACAAGCCCGAGCTTTTATGTAAAATAAAGTGTGCTCTGTGGGCCTTCCCCTATGTGCTCTCTGCCTAATCTCTTTCTCCCAAGCTGAGCTCTGCAGGTAAATGTATCTATCTGACTGAGGGGCTAGGGAGGGCCTTTCCCAGCAGTCTTACAAGCCAAGAGTTCAGAGAAAGCACCTGCTCTGGGAAGGAGACTCTGCTCACAGAGAAGACAAGTCCAACATAACACAGTGAAGATGGGATGGGCAAGACACACGCCTCACGGGCTGGTAGCTCGCAAACAGAGGAGCAGGGAGCTACGCTAAGCAGGCAAAGAGAAAAGTCATGTATGAGTCTCATGCACTGTGACCGGTAGTAATACTGGCTCTAACACCATTAGACAGTAGTCTACACATCATAAATTACAACAGTAACAAGACACTAAGCAAATGACAAATGCTGTATGGCATAAAGACGCCTTATATAATACAAGCTCCAGGCAGGCGCACACATGTCAAGACATATATTGAGTCTCAGGAAATGTATACAGTCAATAGTCTCTGTGGCGCAATCGGTTAGCGCGTTCGGCTGTTAACCGAAAGGTTGGTGGTTCAAGCCCACCCAGGGACGTAGCCTTTTGTCTGCATGAAACACAGATACGTACCTTTGCTCTTTCCTGCGTGCAATCCTTTCCCTGAATAGTTCAATCCTCAGCGTTCTCACTGCACCTGCAGTCAATTTCAATAATTAGGATAGAAAACAAAAGGCCAAGCCCTGTAATAAAACCGTAGGCATATAAGCAGAGGAAAATAAGTCAAAAGGCCCACAGCATTTGTTCATCTGGCATCGAAGGCTGCAAGTGTAAGGACCTCGTGGCGCAACGGTAGCGCGTCTGACTCCAGATCAGAAGGTTGCGTGTTCAAATCACGTCGGGGTCACTGCTTACCATTTTATTCCCCACTGAGTTCATATATATCATTTCGAAAACAAAGTCAAAAGAAAGCAACCTTGCATTGGCCGGGAATCGAACCCGGGCCTCCCGCGTGGCAGGCGAGAATTCTACCACTGAACCACCAATGCTTCACATGGTGTGTTCACAGCAAGAGCTCTGTCCAAGACAGTGGTCAGGTTCACACACTTAAATTGTACACATATTTATTTATTTTATTTATGGGCTTATAACGCGCCGGCATCACACCCGAAGGTGTATCTCCGCGCGGAGCTGTGGAGAACAGGACAAACAGCACTCCAAACTAGAATAGAGTTGTTTTTAGGAGCTTCCTAAAGGCCAGATGGCTCGGGCACTCTCTAAGGGAAAGAGGGAGATTGTTCCATAGGCGCGGGCCCATAATGGAAAGGGCACGACCTCCCTGTCTGGTCTTGTAGTGTCTAGGAACCTGGAGTAACAGTTGGTTGCTCGACCTGAGATTGCGGCCGGGGCGGTGGTAAACAAATTTCTCGGCCAAATAGTGTGGACCGAGGTTGTAAAGACTCTTGTGTACCACACAACAAATCTTGAATTCCACCCGCTTCCGGATGGGAAGCCAGTGGAGGGCCTTGAAAAGGGGCAGAGATGGAGTTCTAGGGGGGGCATTAGTCACCAGGCGGGCCGCGGTGTTCTGAACCACCTGCAGTTTATTGAGCACTCCTTCGTTAGCTCCCAAGAAAAGGCCATTACAGTAGTCCAGGCGGCTCAGAACGAGGGCCTGGACCAAGGTCTTTCTTGTGTAGTCTGGAAGAAGGGGGAACACCTTCCGAAGGAGGCTTATAGTGTGGAAGCAGGATCCTGCCGTGGTGCTAGCATGGTGGGCAAGGGTGAGGTCGTGATCTAAACGAACCCCCAGGTTTTTCACCACCTGTTTAGGGGAGGGGGCCTGCCCCAGACTGGAGGGCCACCAGTCAGGAGTCCACAAGATTTTTTTATGAACAAAGTGTGCGCAGCAGACATGATAACGCCAACGTTTCACATGATGATGGCAAGAATCAGATGCGGGAGACTATAAGTAATAATGTCTTTGCATTTGCTGAGGTCACTGGCTTGGTACTAGAGTTGTGGTTATCAGGGCATGATGGCAGGCTGCTCCTGACAGAAGTGGCTCACAGAATGCACCCGCCAGATCACCAGCACTATTGTGTTTCAGATCATGTCACTGAACTCTCCTCCTGGAAAATCCTTCCCACTGGCTTTGCCAGATTCTGTGTCCTCCCCAAAATGCTGGGGTGAAACGGGCAGAGTTCTGCGCCCTGCGCCCCTTTACGCGTCCCTAATGCCATCCCAACGCGCCCTGGTCGGGCTTAGATCACTGGAGCCTCTGGAGATCAAGAACTCCGGAAGCCTAGGGTCAGGCCTATTGCAGAGGCATCTTGTGCCTGGCCATTCCGGGATTGTTGTGTTTCAGGGCCTAGCCATCAATACTCCTGGGATTTCTTTCCAGGAGAACCCTCATGTCCCTGTCCTCCCACAAGCCCGAGCTTTTATGTAAAATAAAGTGTGCTCTGTGGGCCTTCCCCTATGTGCTCTCTGCCTAATCTCTTTCTCCCAAGCTGAGCTCTGCAGGTAAATGTATCTATCTGACTGAGGGGCTAGGGAGGGCCTTTCCCAGCAGTCTTACAAGCCAAGAGTTCAGAGAAAGCACCTGCTCTGGGAAGGAGACTCTGCTCACAGAGAAGACAAGTCCAACATAACACAGTGAAGATGGGATGGGCAAGACACACGCCTCACGGGCTGGTAGCACGCAAACAGAGGAGCAGGGAGCTACGCTAAGCAGGCAAAGAGAAAAGTCATGTATGAGTCTCATGCACTGTGACCGGTAGTAATACTGGCTCTAACACCATTAGACAGTAGTCTACACATCATAAATTACAACAGTAACAAGACACTAAGCAAATGACAAATGCTGTATGGCATAAAGACGCCTTATATAATACAAGCTCCAGGCAGGCGCACACATGTCAAGACATATATTGAGTCTCAGGAAATGTATACAGTCAATAGTCTCTGTGGCGCAATCGGTTAGCGCGTTCGGCTGTTAACCGAAAGGTTGGTGGTTCAAGCCCACCCAGGGACGTCGCCTTTTGTCTGCATGAAACACAGATACGTACCTTTGCTCTTTCCTGCGTGCGATCCTTTCCCTGAATAGTTCAATCCTCAGCGTTCTCACTGCACCTGCAGTCAATTTCAATAATTAGGATAGAAAACAAAAGGCCAAGCCCTGTAATAAAACCGTAGGCATATAAGCAGAGGAAAATAAGTCAAAAGGCCCACAGCATTTGTTCATCTGGCATCGAAGGCTGCAAGTGTAAGGACCTCGTGGCGCAACGGTAGCGCGTCTGACTCCAGATCAGAAGGTTGCGTGTTCAAATCACGTCGGGGTCACTGCTTACCATTTTATTCCCCACTGAGTTCATATATATCATTTCGAAAACAAAGTCAAAAGAAAGCAACCTTGCATTGGCCGGGAATAGAACCCGGGCCTCCCGCGTGGCAGGCGAGAATTCTACCACTGAACCACCAATGCTTCACATGGTGTGTTCACAGCAAGAGCTCTGTCCAAGACAGTGGTCAGGTTCACACACTTAAATTGTACACATATGAACAAAGTGTGCACAGCAGACATGATAAAGCCAACGTTTCACATGATGATGGCAAGAATCAGATGCAGGAGACTATAAGTAATAATGTCTTTGCATTTGCTGAGGTCACTGGCTTGGTACTAGAGTTGTGGTTATCAGGGCATGATGGCAGGCTGCTCCTGACAGAAGTGGCTCACAGAATGCACCCGCCAGATCACCAGCACTATTGTGTTTCAGATCATGTCACTGAACTCTCCTCCTGGAAAATCCTTCCCACTGGCTTTGCCAGATTCTGTGTCCTCCCCAAAATGCTGGGGTGAAACGGGCAGAGTTCTGCGCCCTGCGCCCCTTTACGCGTCCCTAATGCCATCCCAACGCGCCCTGGTCGGGCTTAGATCACTGGAGCCTCTGGAGATCAAGAACTCCGGAAGCCTAGGGTCAGGCCTATTGCAGAGGCATCTTGTGCCTGGCCATTCCGGGATTGTTGTGTTTCAGGGCCTAGCCATCAATACTCCTGGGATTTCTTTCCAGGAGAACCCTCATGTCCCTGTCCTCCCACAAGCCCGAGCTTTTATGTAAAATAAAGTGTGCTCTGTGGGCCTTCCCCTATGTGCTCTCTGCCTAATCTCTTTCTCCCAAGCTGAGCTCTGCAGGTAAATGTATCTATCTGACTGAGGGGCTAGGGAGGGCCTTTCCCAGCAGTCTTACAAGCCAAGAGTTCAGAGAAAGCACCTGCTCTGGGAAGGAGACTCTGCTCACAGAGAAGACAAGTCCAACATAACACAGTGAAGATGGGATGGGCAAGACACACGCCTCACGGGCTGGTAGCACGCAAACAGAGGAGCAGGGAGCTACGCTAAGCAGGCAAAGAGAAAAGTCATGTATGAGTCTCATGCACTGTGACCGGTAGTAATACTGGCTCTAACACCATTAGACAGTAGTCTACACATCATAAATTACAACAGTAACAAGACACTAAGCAAATGACAAATGCTGTATGGCATAAAGACGCCTTATATAATACAAGCTCCAGGCAGGCGCACACATGTCAAGACATATATTGAGTCTCAGGAAATGTATACAGTCAATAGTCTCTGTGGCGCAATCGGTTAGCGCGTTCGGCTGTTAACCGAAAGGTTGGTGGTTCAAGCCCACCCAGGGACGTAGCCTTTTGTCTGCATGAAACACAGATACGTACCTTTGCTCTTTCCTGCGTGCGATCCTTTCCCTGAATAGTTCAATCCTCAGCGTTCTCACTGCACCTGCAGTCAATTTCAATAATTAGGATAGAAAACAAAAGGCCAAGCCCTGTAATACAACCGTAGGCATATAAGCAGAGGAAAATAAGTCAAAAGGCCCACAGCATTTGTTCATCTGGCATCGAAGGCTGCAAGTGTAAGGACCTCGTGGCGCAACGGTAGCGCGTCTGACTCCAGATCAGAAGGTTGCGTGTTCAAATCACGTCGGGGTCACTGCTTACCATTTTATTCCCCACGGAGTTCATAGATATCATTTCGAAAACAAAGTCAAAAGAAAGCAACCTTGCATTGGCCGGGAATCGAACCCGGGCCTCCCGCGTGGCAGGCGAGAATTCTACCACTGAACCACCAATGCTTCACATGGTGTGTTCACAGCAAGAGCTCTGTCCAAGACAGTGGTCAGGTTCACACACTTAAATTGTACACATATGAACAAAGTGTGCGCAGCAGACATGATAACGCCAACGTTTCACATGATGATGGCAAGAATCAGATGCGGGAGACTATAAGTAATAATGTCTTTGCATTTGCTGAGGTCACTGGCTTGGTACTAGAGTTGTGGTTATCAGGGCATGATGGCAGGCTGCTCCTGACAGAAGTGGCTCACAGAATGCACCCGCCAGATCACCAGCACTATTGTGTTTCAGATCATGTCACTGAACTCTCCTCCTGGAAAATCCTTCCCACTGGCTTTGCCAGATTCTGTGTCCTCCCCAAAATGCTGGGGTGAAACGGGCAGAGTTCTGCGCCCTGCGCCCCTTTACGCGTCCCTAATGCCATCCCAACGCGCCCTGGTCGGGCTTAGATCACTGGAGCCTCTGGAGATCAAGAACTCCGGAAGCCTAGGGTCAGGCCTATTGCAGAGGCATCTTGTGCCTGGCCATTCCGGGATTGTTGTGTTTCAGGGCCTAGCCATCAATACTCCTGGGATTTCTTTCCAGGAGAACCCTCATGTCCCTGTCCTCCCACAAGCCCGAGCTTTTATGTAAAATAAAGTGTGCTCTGTGGGCCTTCCCCTATGTGCTCTCTGCCTAATCTCTTTCTCCCAAGCTGAGCTCTGCAGGTAAATGTATCTATCTGACTGAGGGGCTAGGGAGGGCCTTTCCCAGCAGTCTTACAAGCCAAGAGTTCAGAGAAAGCACCTGCTCTGGGAAGGAGACTCTGCTCACAGAGAAGACAAGTCCAACATAACACAGTGAAGATGGGATGGGCAAGACACACGCCTCACGGGCTGGTAGCACGCAAACAGAGGAGCAGGGAGCTACGCTAAGCAGGCAAAGAGAAAAGTCATGTATGAGTCTCATGCACTGTGACCGGTAGTAATACTGGCTCTAACACCATTAGACAGTAGTCTACACATCATAAATTACAACAGTAACAAGACACTAAGCAAATGACAAATGCTGTATGGCATAAAGACGCCTTATATAATACAAGCTCCAGGCAGGCGCACACATGTCAAGACATATATTGAGTCTCAGGAAATGTATACAGTCACTAGTCTCTGTGGCGCAATCGGTTAGCGCGTTCGGCTGTTAACCGAAAGGTTGGTGGTTCAAGCCCACCCAGGGACGTAGCCTTTTGTCTGCATGAAACACAGATACGTACCTTTGCTCTTTCCTGCGTGCGATCCTTTCCCTGAATAGTTCAATCCTCAGCGTTCTCACTGCACCTGCAGTCAATTTCAATAATTAGGATAGAAAACAAAAGGCCAAGCCCTGTAATACAACCGTAGGCATATAAGCAGAGGAAAATAAGTCAAAAGGCCCACAGCATTTGATCATCTGGCATCGAAGGCTGCAAGTGTAAGGACCTCGTGGCGCAACGGTAGCGCGTCTGACTCCAGATCAGAAGGTTGCGTGTTCAAATCACGTCGGGGTCACTGCTTACCATTTTATTCCCCACTGAGTTCATATATATCATTTCGAAAACAAAGTCAAAAGAAAGCAACCTTGCATTGGCCGGGAATAGAACCCGGGCCTCCCGCGTGGCAGGCGAGAATTCTACCACTGAACCACCAATGCTTCACATGGTGTGTTCACAGCAAGAGCTCTGTCCAAGACAGTGGTCAGGTTCACACACTTAAATTGTACACATATGAACAAAGTGTGCGCAGCAGACATGATAACGCCAACGTTTCACATGATGATGGCAAGAATCAGATGCAGGAGACTATAAGTAATAATGTCTTTGCATTTGCTGAGGTCACTGGCTTGGTACTAGAGTTGTGGTTATCAGGGCATGATGGCAGGCTGCTCCTGACAGAAGTGGCTCACAGAATGCACCCGCCAGATCACCAGCACTATTGTGTTTCAGATCATGTCACTGAACTCTCCTCCTGGAAAATCCTTCCCACTGGCTTTGCCAGATTCTGTGTCCTCCCCAAAATGCTGGGGTGAAACGGGCAGAGTTCTGCGCCCTGCGCCCCTTTACGCGTCCCTAACGCCATCCCAACGCGCCCTGGTCGGGCACAGCCCTGGTCGGGCTTAGATCACTGGAGCCTCTGGAGATCAAGAACTCCGGAAGCCTAGGGTCAGGCCTATTGCAGAGGCATCTTGTGCCTGGCCATTCCGGGATTGTTGTGTTTCAGGGCCTAGCCATCAATACTCCTGGGATTTCTTTCCATGAGAACCCTCATGTCCCTGTCCTCCCACAAGCCCGAGCTTTTATGTAAAATAAAGTGTGCTCTGTGGGCCTTCCCCTATGTGCTCTCTGCCTAATCTCTTTCTCCCAAGCTGAGCTCTGCAGGTAAATGTATCTATCTGACTGAGGGGCTAGGGAGGGCCTTTCCCAGCAGTCTTACAAGCCAAGAGTTCAGAGAAAGCACCTGCTCTGGGAAGGAGACTCTGCTCACAGAGAAGACAAGTCCAACATAACACAGTGAAGATGGGATGGGCAAGACACACGCCTCACGGGCTGGTAGCACGCAAACAGAGGAGCAGGGAGCTACGCTAAGCAGGCAAAGAGAAAAGTCATGTATGAGTCTCATGCACTGTGACCGGTAGTAATACTGGCTCTAACACCATTAGACAGTAGTCTACACATCATAAATTACAACAGTAACAAGACACTAAGCAAATGACAAATGCTGTATGGCATAAAGACGCCTTATATAATACAAGCTCCAGGCAGGCGCACACATGTCAAGACATATATTGAGTCTCAGGAAATGTATACAGTCAATAGTCTCTGTGGCACAATCGGTTAGCGCGTTCGGCTGTTAACCGAAAGGTTGGTGGTTCAAGCCCACCCAGGGACGTAGCCTTTTGTCTGCATGAAACACAGATACGTACCTTTGCTCTTTCCTGCGTGCGATCCTTTCCCTGAATAGTTCAATCCTCAGCGTTCTCACTGCACCTGCAGTCAATTTCAATAATTAGGATAGAAAACAAAAGGCCAAGCCCTGTAATACAACCGTAGGCATATAAGCAGAGGAAAATAAGTCAAAAGGCCCACAGCATTTGTTCATCTGGCATCGAAGGCTGCAAGTGTAAGGACCTTGTGGCGCAACGGTAGCGCGTCTGACTCCAGATCAGAAGGTTGCGTGTTCAAATCACATCGGGGTCACTGCTTACCATTTTATTCCCCACTGAGTTCATATATATCATTTCGAAAACAAAGTCAAAAGAAAGCAACCTTGCATTGGCCGGGAATCGAACCCGGGCCTCCCGCGTGGCAGGCGAGAATTCTACCACTGAACCACCAATGCTTCACATGGTGTGTTCACAGCAAGAGCTCTGTCCAAGACAGTGGTCAGGTTCACACACTTAAATTGTACACATATGAACAAAGTGTGCGCAGCAGACATGATAACGCCAACGTTTCACATGATGATGGCAAGAATCAGATGCAGGAGACTATAAGTAATAATGTCTTTGCATTTGCTGAGGTCACTGGCTTGGTACTAGAGTTGTGGTTATCAGGGCATGATGGCAGGCTGCTCCTGACAGAAGTGGCTCACAGAATGCACCCGCCAGATCACCAGCACTATTGTGTTTCAGATCATGTCACTGAACTCTCCTCCTGGAAAATCCTTCCCACTGGCTTTGCCAGATTCTGTGTCCTCCCCAAAATGCTGGGGTGAAACGGGCAGAGTTCTGCGCCCTGCGCCCCTTTACGCGTCCCTAATGCCATCCCAACGCGCCCTGGTCGGGCTTAGATCACTGGAGCCTCTGGAGATCAAGAACTCCGGAAGCCTAGGGTCAGGCCTATTGCAGAGGCATCTTGTGCCTGGCCATTCCGGGATTGTTGTGTTTCAGGGCCTAGCCATCAATACTCCTGGGATTTCTTTCCAGGAGAACCCTCATGTCCCTGTCCTCCCACAAGCCCGAGCTTTTATGTAAAATAAAGTGTGCTCTGTGGGCCTTCCCCTATGTGCTCTCTGCCTAATCTCTTTCTCCCAAGCTGAGCTCTGCAGGTAAATGTATCTATCTGACTGAGGGGCTAGGGAGGGCCTTTCCCAGCAGTCTTACAAGCCAAGAGTTCAGAGAAAGCACCTGCTCTGGGAAGGAGACTCTGCTCACAGAGAAGACAAGTCCAACATAACACAGTGAAGATGGGATGGGCAAGACACACGCCTCACGGGCTGGTAGCACGCAAACAGAGGAGCAGGGAGCTACGCTAAGCAGGCAAAGAGAAAAGTCATGTATGAGTCTCATGCACTGTGACCGGTAGTAATACTGGCTCTAACACCATTAGACAGTAGTCTACACATCATAAATTACAACAGTAACAAGACACTAAGCAAATGACAAATGCTGTATGGCATAAAGACGCCTTATATAATACAAGCTCCAGGCAGGCGCACACATGTCAAGACATATATTGAGTCTCAGGAAATGTATACAGTCAATAGTCTCTGTGGCGCAATCGGTTAGCGCGTTCGGCTGTTAACCGAAAGGTTGGTGGTTCAAGCCCACCCAGGGACGTAGCCTTTTGTCTGCATGAAACACAGATACGTACCTTTGCTCTTTCCTGCGTGCGATCCTTTCCCTGAATAGTTCAATCCTCAGCGTTCTCACTGCACCTGCAGTCAATTTCAATAATTAGGATAGAAAACAAAAGGCCAAGCCCTGTAATACAACCATAGGCATATAAGCAGAGGAAAATAAGTCAAAAGGCCCACAGCATTTGTTCATCTGGCATCGAAGGCTGCAAGTGTAAGGACCTCGTGGCGCAACGGTAGCGCGTCTGACTCCAGATCAGAAGGTTGCGTGTTCAAATCACGTCGGGGTCACTGCTTACCATTTTATTCCCCACTGAGTTCATAGATATCATTTCGAAAACAAAGTCAAAAGAAAGCAACCTTGCATTGGCCGGGAATCGAACCCGGGCCTCCCGCGTGGCAGGCGAGAATTCTACCACTGAACCACCAATGCTTCACATGGTGTGTTCACAGCAAGAGCTCTGTCCAAGACAGTGGTCAGGTTCACACACTTAAATTGTACACATATGAACAAAGTGTGCGCAGCAGACATGATAACGCCAACGTTTCACATGATGATGGCAAGAATCAGATGCGGGAGACTATAAGTAATAATGTCTTTGCATTTGCTGAGGTCACTGGCTTGGTACTAGAGTTGTGGTTATCAGGGCATGATGGCAGGCTGCTCCTGACAGAAGTGGCTCACAGAATGCACCCGCCAGATCACCAGCACTATTGTGTTTCAGATCATGTCACTGAACTCTCCTCCTGGAAAATCCTTCCCACTGGCTTTGCCAGATTCTGTGTCCTCCCCAAAATGCTGGGGTGAAACGGGCAGAGTTCTGCGCCCTGCGCCCCTTTACGCGTCCCTAATGCCATCCCAACGCGCCCTGGTCGGGCTTAGATCACTGGAGCCTCTGGAGATCAAGAACTCCGGAAGCCTAGGGTCAGGCCTATTGCAGAGGCATCTTGTGCCTGGCCATTCCGGGATTGTTGTGTTTCAGGGCCTAGCCATCAATACTCCTGGGATTTCTTTCCAGGAGAACCCTCATGTCCCTGTCCTCCCACAAGCCCGAGCTTTTATGTAAAATAAAGTGTGCTCTGTGGGCCTTCCCCTATGTGCTCTCTGCCTAATCTCTTTCTCCCAAGCTGAGCTCTGCAGGTAAATGTATCTATCTGACTGAGGGGCTAGGGAGGGCCTTTCCCAGCAGTCTTACAAGCCAAGAGTTCAGAGAAAGCACCTGCTCTGGGAAGGAGACTCTGCTCACAGAGAAGACAAGTCCAACATAACACAGTGAAGATGGGATGGGCAAGACACACGCCTCACGGGCTGGTAGCACGCAAACAGAGGAGCAGGGAGCTACGCTAAGCAGGCAAAGAGAAAAGTCATGTATGAGTCTCATGCACTGTGACCGGTAGTAATACTGGCTCTAACACCATTAGACAGTAGTCTACACATCATAAATTACAACAGTAACAAGACACTAAGCAAATGACAAATGCTGTATGGCATAAAGACGCCTTATATAATACAAGCTCCAGGCAGGCGCACACATGTCAAGACATATATTGAGTCTCAGGAAATGTATACAGTCAATAGTCTCTGTGGCGCAATCGGTTAGCGCGTTCGGCTGTTAACCGAAAGGTTGGTGGTTCAAGCCCACCCAGGGACGTAGCCTTTTGTCTGCATGAAACACAGATACGTACCTTTGCTCTTTCCTGCGTGCGGTCCTTTCCCTGAATAGTTCAATCCTCAGCGTTCTCACTGCACCTGCAGTCAATTTCAATAATTAGGATAGAAAACAAAAGGCCAAGCCCTGTAATACAACCGTAGGCATATAAGCAGAGGAAAATAAGTCAAAAGGCCCACAGCATTTGTTCATCTGGCATCGAAGGCTGCAAGTGTAAGGACCTCGTGGCGCAACGGTAGCGCGTCTGACTCCAGATCAGAAGGTTGCGTGTTCAAATCACGTCGGGGTCACTGCTTACCATTTTATTCCCCACTGAGTTCATAGATATCATTTCGAAAAAAAAGTCAAAAGAAAGCAACCTTGCATTGGCCGGGAATCGAACCCGGGCCTCCCGCGTGGCAGGCGAGAATTCTACCACTGAACCACCAATGCTTCACATGGTGTGTTCACAGCAAGAGCTCTGTCCAAGACAGTGGTCAGGTTCACACACTTAAATTGTACACATATGAACAAAGTGTGCGCAGCAGACATGATAACGCCAACGTTTCACATGATGATGGCAAGAATCAGATGCAGGAGACTATAAGTAATAATGTCTTTGCATTTGCTGAGGTCACTGGCTTGGTACTAGAGTTGTGGTTATCAGGGCATGATGGCAGGCTGCTCCTGACAGAAGTGGCTCACAGAATGCACCCGCCAGATCACCAGCACTATTGTGTTTCAGATCATGTCACTGAACTCTCCTCCTGGAAAATCCTTCCCACTGGCTTTGCCAGATTCTGTGTCCTCCCCAAAATGCTGGGGTGAAACGGGCAGAGTTCTGCGCCCTGCGCCCCTTTACGCGTCCCTAACGCCATCCCAACGCGCCCTGGTCGGGCACAGCCCTGGTCGGGCTTAGATCACTGGAGCCTCTGGAGATCAAGAACTCCGGAAGCCTAGGGTCAGACCTATTGCAGAGGCATCTTGTGCCTGGCCATTCCGGGATTGTTGTGTTTCGGGGCCTAGCCATCAATACTCCTGGGATTTCTTTCCATGAGAACCCTCATGTCCCTGTCCTCCCACAAGCCCGAGCTTTTATGTAAAATAAAGTGTGCTCTGTGGGCCTTCCCCTATGTGCTCTCTGCCTAATCTCTTTCTCCCAAGCTGAGCTCTGCAGGTAAATGTATCTATCTGACTGAGGGGCTAGGGAGGGCCTTTCCCAGCAGTCTTACAAGCCAAGAGTTCAGAGAAAGCACCTGCTCTGGGAAGGAGACTCTGCTCACAGAGAAGACAAGTCCAACATAACACAGTGAAGATGGGATGGGCAAGACACACGCCTCACGGGCTGGTAGCACGCAAACAGAGGAGCAGGGAGCTACGCTAAGCAGGCAAAGAGAAAAGTCACGTATGAGTCTCATGCACTGTGACCGGTAGTAATACTGGCTCTAACACCATTAGACAGTAGTCTACACATCATAAATTACAACAGTAACAAGACACTAAGCAAATGACAAATGCTGTATGGCATAAAGACGCCTTATATAATACAAGCTCCAGGCAGGCGCACACATGTCAAGACATATATTGAGTCTCAGGAAATGTATACAGTCAATAGTCTCTGTGGCGCAATCGGTTAGCGCGTTTGGCTGTTAACCGAAAGGTTGGTGGTTCAAGCCCACCCAGGGACGTAGCCTTTTGTCTGCATGAAACACAGATACGTACCTTTGCTCTTTCCTGCGTGCGATCCTTTCCCTGAATAGTTCAATCCTCAGCGTTCTCACTGCACCTGCAGTCAATTTCAATAATTAGGATAGAAAACAAAAGGCCAAGCCCTGTAATACAACCGTAGGCATATAAGCAGAGGAAAATAAGTCAAAAGGCCCACAGCATTTGATCATCTGGCATCGAAGGCTGCAAGTGTAAGGACCTCGTGGCGCAACGGTAGCGCGTCTGACTCCAGATCAGAAGGTTGCGTGTTCAAATCACGTCGGGGTCACTGCTTACCATTTTATTCCCCACTGAGTTCATATATATCATTTCGAAAACAAAGTCAAAAGAAAGCAACCTTGCATTGGCCGGGAATCGAACCCAGGCCTCCCGCGTGGCAGGCGAGAATTCTACCACTGAACCACCAATGCTTCACATGGTGTGTTCACAGCAAGAGCTCTGTCCAAGACAGTGGTCAGGTTCACACACTTAAATTGTACACATATGAACAAAGTGTGCGCAGCAGACATGATAACGCCAACGTTTCACATGATGATGGCAAGAATCAGATGCAGGAGACTATAAGTAATAATGTCTTTGCATTTGCTGAGGTCACTGGCTTGGTACTAGAGTTGTGGTTATCAGGGCATGATGGCAGGCTGCTCCTGACAGAAGTGGCTCACAGAATGCACCCGCCAGATCACCAGCACTATTGTGTTTGAGATCATGTCACTGAACTCTCCTCCTGGAAAATCCTTCCCACTGGCTTTGCCAGATTCTGTGTCCTCCCCAAAATGCTGGGGTGAAACGGGCAGAGTTCTGCGCCCTGCGCCCCTTTACGCGTCCCTAACGCCATCCCAACGCGCCCTGGTCGGGCACAGCCCTGGTCGGGCTTAGATCACTGGAGCCTCTGGAGATCAAGAACTCCGGAAGCCTAGGGTCAGGCCTATTGCAGAGGCATCTTGTGCCTGGCCATTCCGGGATTGTTGTGTTTCAGGGCCTAGCCATCAATACTCCTGGGATTTCTTTCCATGAGAACCCTCATGTCCCTGTCCTCCCACAAGCCCGAGCTTTTATGTAAAATAAAGTGTGCTCTGTGGGCCTTCCCCTATGTGCTCTCTGCCTAATCTCTTTCTCCCAAGCTGAGCTCTGCAGGTAAATGTATCTATCTGACTGAGGGGCTAGGGAGGGCCTTTCCCAGCAGTCTTACAAGCCAAGAGTTCAGAGAAAGCACCTGCTCTGGGAAGGAGACTCTGCTCACAGAGAAGACAAGTCCAACATAACACAGTGAAGATGGGATGGGCAAGACACACGCCTCACGGGCTGGTAGCACGCAAACAGAGGAGCAGGGAGCTACGCTAAGCAGGCAAAGAGAAAAGTCATGTATGAGTCTCATGCACTGTGACCGGTAGTAATACTGACTCTAACACCATTAGACAGTAGTCTACACATCATAAATTACAACAGTAACAAGACACTAAGCAAATGACAAATGCTGTATGGCATAAAGACGCCTTATATAATACAAGCTCCAGGCAGGCGCACACATGTCAAGACATATATTGAGTCTCAGGAAATGTATACAGTCAATAGTCTCTGTGGCGCAATCGGTTAGCGCGTTCGGCTGTTAACCGAAAGGTTGGTGGTTCAAGCCCACCCAGGGACGTAGCCTTTTGTCTGCATGAAACACAGATACGTACCTTTGCTCTTTCCTGCGTGCGATCCTTTCCCTGAATAGTTCAATCCTCAGCGTTCTCACTGCACCTGCAGTCAATTTCAATAATTAGGATAGAAAACAAAAGGCCAAGCCCTGTAATACAACCGTAGGCATATAAGCAGAGGAAAATAAGTCAAAAGGCCCACAGCATTTGTTCATCTGGCATCGAAGGCTGCAAGTGTAAGGACCTCGTGGCGCAACGGTAGCGCGTCTGACTCCAGATCAGAAGGTTGCGTGTTCAAATCACGTCGGGGTCACTGCTTACCATTTTATTCCCCACTGAGTTCATAGATATCATTTCGAAAACAAAGTCAAAAGAAAGCAACCTTGCATTGGCCGGGAATCGAACCCGGGCCTCCCGCGTGGCAGGCGAGAATTCTACCACTGAACCACCAATGCTTCACATGGTGTGTTCACAGCAAGAGCTCTGTCCAAGACAGTGGTCAGGTTCACACACTTAAATTGTACACATATGAACAAAGTGTGCGCAGCAGACATGATAACGCCAACGTTTCACATGATGATGGCAAGAATCAGATGCAGGAGACTATAAGTAATAATGTCTTTGCATTTGCTGAGGTCACTGGCTTGGTACTAGAGTTGTGGTTATCAGGGCATGATGGCAGGCTGCTCCTGACAGAAGTGGCTCACAGAATGCACCCGCCAGATCACCAGCACTATTGTGTTTCAGATCATGTCACTGAACTCTCCTCCTGGAAAATCCTTCCCACTGGCTTTGCCAGATTCTGTGTCCTCCCCAAAATGCTGGGGTGAAACGGGCAGAGTTCTGCGCCCTGCGCCCCTTTACGCGTCCCTAACGCCATCCCAACGCGCCCTGGTCGGGCACAGCCCTGGTCGGGCTTAGATCACTGGAGCCTCTGGAGATCAAGAACTCCGGAAGCCTAGGGTCAGACCTATTGCAGAGGCATCTTGTGCCTGGCCATTCCGGGATTGTTGTGTTTCGGGGCCTAGCCATCAATACTCCTGGGATTTCTTTCCATGAGAACCCTCATGTCCCTGTCCTCCCACAAGCCCGAGCTTTTATGTAAAATAAAGTGTGCTCTGTGGGCCTTCCCCTATGTGCTCTCTGCCTAATCTCTTTCTCCCAAGCTGAGCTCTGCAGGTAAATGTATCTATCTGACTGAGGGGCTAGGGAGGGCCTTTCCCAGCAGTCTTACAAGCCAAGAGTTCAGAGAAAGCACCTGCTCTGGGAAGGAGACTCTGCTCACAGAGAAGACAAGTCCAACATAACACAGTGAAGATGGGATGGGCAAGACACACGCCTCACGGGCTGTGTAGGAAGGTGGCTACCTGACTATGGTTACCCCAGATTTTTTGCCTTGTGTTTAGCTGGTTTTCGACTTAGTTGGCCTGGTTCCCTGCTAATCAGGGCCCCAGGCTATCTGCTCTCTCTGTAAAATGGATTCCATGTACCCTAGGTGCATAACTAGATTGGCTTGGGTCACCTTATCAGCCCCTGTACAGTGCACTATAGGTGCCCAGGGCATAGGTGCATCCAAGGCCTACCAGGGGCTGCAGCATATCTTTTGCCACCCCTGGCTGGCTATCTAAAATTGACACAACTGGCTGATCACTCAGCTGGGGCAAGGTGGTGTAATCACCCCTTGCTTAGATATAGTATGCCTATATCTAAACCAATCTGGACACATATAAACCTGTGAGCCACTCCTATGGCAGGCCTTAACAATCCTGAAGGCAGAGTGCGTGGTTTAATGTGAGATGGTGCTCTAGCATGAGCTGAGCCTGTCTGCAGCTGTCGGGACCAATTCCCTTAGCTGTTCTGGGATAATGCCAAACCATATACTATTAAGTGCATTATAATCCTCGCGGTTATATGTCAACTTTGGTTTGGCTTTATCAAAACATGTCGTGTAAGGTGTCATACGATTTGGAATACTACCCCCTTGCCAGTCCTGGCGACGGGGGTAGCATTCCACCCCTCTAGAGGGGACGACATGTTACTTTTGCTAAAACGCGGTTGATTTTTAAAAGAGCCTCAGATCCACAAAATGGATGCTTCTGCCACAGACACATGTCTGACCTCCTGCTGCTGACCGAAACTCAGCAGAGGAGGCATGGACAAAGGATTTCCTGTCACAGGGAGGTGTGACACCACCCCAGACAGGAAATAGTGGATTGTAGCAGGGAGGTTTGATTGAAACCAGACAGTGCCTGGGGAGCACAAGGCTTCCCCTTGCATAATCCGGTCAAACCGGTTCTGGGGCAGCCCAGCCCCAGCTCCAGTGAGACCTGGACAAAGGAAAGGGGGTGTAACCACCCCCCTTCCTGGTCCCACCCATGCGCCGCACTTTCCGTGCTGCACCCGTCTCCTGTGGGCTACTCCCGACTTCTTCATTGCTTGTCCTGACTGCTCCCAGCGAATCTCTAGGCCCTAGGCCTAACCATTGTTCGATAAGTGTTACTTATACCACTTTTTTAATATATGGTCTGAGTGGCCACCCGCCCTCATCCATAAACGTGCAACTTTATATGTGTAACAGTGCTTTTGATTTAACGCTTGTGCCCCTTTCCTCATAAAGAGTACTGGGGAGTAATTTAGAAATAAATACATATATTTTTATAATATATACTTGTGTGGTGTCCTTTCATTTGATTACAGGATTGTATGTGGTAAAACAGCTCGCTTAACACGACCTCTTAAGTTAAGCCTTTAAGGCTGCTTAGTCCATGCTACCACTAGGATAGCTTGTCTAACAAGGTTGACTTACAACCAGACATCTTTGGGGTTTGTCTGGACTGATACCCAGTGGTTCCAGAATTGGAAACACTACATATCAGGCCAACTTCTCACAGGCTGGTAGCACGCAAACAGAGGAGCAGGGAGCTACGCTAAGCAGGCAAAGAGAAAAGTCATGTATGAGTCTCATGCACTGTGACCGGTAGTAATACTGGCTCTAACACCATTAGACAGTAGTCTACACATCATAAATTACAACAGTAACAAGACACTAAGCAAATGACAAATGCTGTATGGCATAAAGACGCCTTATATAATACAAGCTCCAGGCAGGCGCACACATGTCAAGACATATATTGAGTCTCAGGAAATGTATACAGTCAATAGTCTCTGTGGCGCAATCGGTTAGCGCGTTCGGCTGTTAACCGAAAGGTTGGTGGTTCAAGCCCACCCAGGGACGTAGCCTTTTGTCTGCATGAAACACAGATACGTACCTTTGCTCTTTCCTGCGTGCGATCCTTTCCCTGAATAGTTCAATCCTCAGCGTTCTCACTGCACCTGCAGTCAATTTCAATAATTAGGATAGAAAACAAAAGGCCAAGCCCTGTAATACAACCGTAGGCATATAAGCAGAGGAAAATAAGTCAAAAGGCCCACAGCATTTGATCATCTGGCATCGAAGGCTGCAAGTGTAAGGACCTCGTGGCGCAACGGTAGCGCGTCTGACTCCAGATCAGAAGGTTGCATGTTCAAATCACGTCGGGGTCACTGCTTACCATTTTATTCCCCACTGAGTTCATATATATCATTTCGAAAACAAAGTCAAAAGAAAGCAACCTTGCATTGGCCGGGAATCGAACCCGGGCCTCCCGCATGGCAGGCGAGAATTCTACCACTGAACCACCAATGCTTCACATGGTGTGTTCACAGCAAGAGCTCTGTCCAAGACAGTGGTCAGGTTCACACACTTAAATTGTACACATATGAACAAAGTGTGCGCAGCAGACATGATAACGCCAACGTTTCACATGATGATGGCAAGAATCAGATGCAGGAGACTATAAGTAATAATGTCTTTGCATTTGCTGAGGTCACTGGCTTGGTACTAGAGTTGTGGTTATCAGGGCATGATGGCAGGCTGCTCCTGACAGAAGTGGCTCACAGAATGCACCCGCCAGATCACCAGCACTATTGTGTTTCAGATCATGTCACTGAACTCTCCTCCTGGAAAATCCTTCCCACTGGCTTTGCCAGATTCTGTGTCCTCCCCAAAATGCTGGGGTGAAACGGGCAGAGTTCTGCGCCCTGCGCCCCTTTACGCGTCCCTAATGCCATCCCAACGCGCCCTGGTCGGGCTTAGATCACTGGAGCCTCTGGAGATCAAGAACTCCGGAAGCCTAGGGTCAGGCCTATTGCAGAGGCATCTTGTGCCTGACCATTCCGGGATTGTTGTGTTTCAGGGCCTAGCCATCAATACTCCTGGGATTTCTTTCCAGGAGAACCCTCATGTCCCTGTCCTCCCACAAGCCCGAGCTTTTATGTAAAATAAAGTGTGCTCTGTGGGCCTTCCCCTATGTGCTCTCTGCCTAATCTCTTTCTCCCAAGCTGAGCTCTGCAGGTAAATGTATCTATCTGACTGAGGGGCTAGGGAGGGCCTTTCCCAGCAGTCTTACAAGCCAAGAGTTCAGAGAAAGCACCTGCTCTGGGAAGGAGACTCTGCTCACAGAGAAGACAAGTCCAACATAACACAGTGAAGATGGGATGGGCAAGACAGACGCCTCACGGGCTGGTAGCACGCAAACAGAGGAGCAGGGAGCTACGCTAAGCAGGCAAAGAGAAAAGTCATGTATGAGTCTCATGCACTGTGACCGGTAGTAATACTGGCTCTAACACCATTAGACAGTAGTCTACACATCATAAATTACAACAGTAACAAGACACTAAGCAAATGACAAATGCTGTATGGCATAAAGACGCCTTATATAATACAAGCTCCAAGCAGGCGCACACATGTCAAGACATATATTGAGTCTCAGGAAATGTATACAGTCAATGCTCTCTGTGGCGCAATCGGTTAGCGCGTTCGGCTGGTAACCGAAAGGTTGGTGGTTCAAGCCCACCCAGGGACGTTGCCTTTTGTCTGCATGAAACACAGATTTGCTCTTTCCTGCGTGCGATCCTTTCCCTGAATAGTTCAATCCTCAGCGTTCTCACTGCACCTGCAGTCAATTTCAATAATTAGGATAGAAAACAAAAGGCCAAGCCCTGTAATACAACCGTAGGCATATAAGCAGAGGAAAATAAGTCAAAAGGCCCACAGCATTTGTTCATCTGGCATCGAAGGCTGCAAGTGTAAGGACCTCGTGGCGCAACGGTAGCGCGTCTGACTCCAGATCAGAAGGTTGCGTGTTCAAATCACGTCGGGGTCACTGCTTACCATTTTATTCCCCACTGAGTTCATATATATCATTTCGAAAACAAAGTCAAAAGAAAGCAACCTTGCATTGGCCGGGAATCGAACCCGGGCCTCCCGCGTGGCAGGCGAGAATTCTACCACTGAACCACCAATGCTTCACATGGTGTGTTCACAGCAAGAGCTCTGTCCAAGACAGTGGTCAGGTTCACACACTTAAATTGTACACATATGAACAAAGTGTGCGCAGCAGACATGATAACGCCAACGTTTCACATGATGATGGCAAGAATCAGATGCAGGAGACTATAAGTAATAATGTCTTTGCATTTGCTGAGGTCACTGGCTTGGTACTAGAGTTGTGGTTATCAGGGCATGATGGCAGGCTGCTCCTGACAGAAGTGGCTCACAGAATGCACCCGCCAGATCACCAGCACTATTGTGTTTCAGATCATGTCACTGAACTCTCCTCCTGGAAAATCCTTCCCACTGGCATTGCCAGATTCTGTGTCCTCCCCAAAATGCTGGGGTGAAATGGGCAGAGTTCTGCGCCCTGCGCCCCTTTACGCATCCCTAACGCCATCCCAACGCGCCCTGGTCGGGCACAGCCCTGGTCGGGCTTAGATCACTGGAGCCTCTGGAGATCAAGAACTCCGGAAGCCTAGGGTCAGGCCTATTGCAGAGGCATCTTGTGCCTGGCCATTCCCGGATTGTTGTGTTTCAGGGCCTAGCCATCAATACTCCTGGGATTTCTTTCCATGAGAACCCTCATGTCCCTGTCCTCCCACAAGCCCGAGCTTTTATGTAAAATAAAGTGTGCTCTGTGGGCCTTCCCCTATGTGCTCTCTGCCTAATCTCTTTCTCCCAAGCTGAGCTCTGCAGGTAAATGTATCTATCTGACTGAGGGGCTAGGGAGGGCCTTTCCCAGCAGTCTTACAAGCCAAGAGTTCAGAGAAAGCACCTGCTCTGGGAAGGAGACTCTGCTCACAGAGAAGACAAGTCCAACATAACACAGTGAAGATGGGATGGGCAAGACACACGCCTCACGGGCTGGTAGCACGCAAACAGAGGAGCAGGGAGCTACGCTAAGCAGGCAAAGAGAAAAGTCATGCATGAGTCTCATGCACTGTGACCGGTAGTAATACTGGCTCTAACACCATTAGACAGTAGTCTACACATCATAAATTACAACAGTAACAAGACACTAAGCAAATGACAAATGCTGTATGGCATAAAGACGCCTTATATAATACAAGCTCCAGGCAGGCGCACACATGTCAAGACATATATTGAGTCTCAGGAAATGTATACAGTCTATAGTCTCTGTGGCGCAATCGGTTAGCGCGTTCGGCTGTTAACCGAAAAGTTGGTGGTTCAAGCCCACCCAGGGACGTAGCCTTTTGTCTGCATGAAACACAGATACGTACCTTTGCTCTTTCCTGCGTGCGATCCTTTCCCTGAATAGTTCAATCCTCAGCGTTCTCACTGCACCTGCAGTCAATTTCAATAATTAGGATAGAAAACAAAAGGCCAAGCCCTGTAATACAACCGTAGGCATATAAGCAGAGGAAAATAAGTCAAAAGGCCCACAGCATTTGTTCATCTGGCATCGAAGGCTGCAAGTGTAAGGACCTCGTGGCGCAACGGTAGCGCGTCTGACTCCAGATCAGAAGGTTGCGTGTTCAAATCACGTCGGGGTCACTGCTTACCATTTTATTCCCCACTGAGTTCATATATATCATTTCGAAAACAAAGTCAAAAGAAAGCAACCTTGCATTGGCCGGGAATCGAACCCGGGCCTCCCGCGTGGCAGGCGAGAATTCTACCACTGAACCACCAATGCTTCACATGGTGTGTTCACAGCAAGAGCTCTGTCCAAGACAGTGGTCAGGTTCACACACTTAAATTGTACACATATGAACAAAGTGTGCGCAGCAGACATGATAACGCCAACGTTTCACATGATGATGGCAAGAATCAGATGCAGGAGACTATAAGTAATAATGTCTTTGCATTTGCTGAGGTCACTGGCTTGGTACTAGAGTTGTGGTTATCAGGGCATGATGGCAGGCTGCTCCTGACAGAAGTGGCTCACAGAATGCACCCGCCAGATCACCAGCACTATTGTGTTTGAGATCATGTCACTGAACTCTCCTCCTGGAAAATCCTTCCCACTGGCTTTGCCAGATTCTGTGTCCTCCCCAAAATGCTGGGGTGAAACGGGCAGAGTTCTGCGCCCTGCGCCCCTTTACGCGTCCCTAACACCATCCCAACGCGCCCTGGTCGGGCACAGCCCTGGTCGGGCTTAGATCACTGGAGCCTCTGGAGATCAAGAACTCCGGAAGCCTAGGGTCAGGCCTATTGCAGAGGCATCTTGTGCCTGGCCATTCCGGGATTGTTGTGTTTCAGGGCCTAGCCATCAATACTCCTGGGATTTCTTTCCATGAGAACCCTCATGTCCCTGTCCTCCCACAAGCCCGAGCTTTTATGTAAAATAAAGTGTGCTCTGTGGGCCTTCCCCTATGTGCTCTCTGCCTAATCTCTTTCTCCCAAGCTGAGCTCTGCAGGTAAATGTATCTATCTGACTGAGGGGCTAGGGAGGGCCTTTCCCAGCAGTCTTACAAGCCAAGAGTTCAGAGAAAGCACCTGCTCTGGGAAGGAGACTCTGCTCACAGAGAAGACAAGTCCAACATAACACAGTGAAGATGGGATGGGCAAGACACACGCCTCACGGGCTGGTAGCACGCAAACAGAGGAGCAGGGAGCTACGCTAAGCAGGCAAAGAAAAAAGTCATGTATGAGTCTCATGCACTGTGACCGGTAGTAATACTGGCTCTAACACCATTAGACAGTAGTCTACACATCATAAATTACAACAGTAACAAGACACTAAGCAAATGACAAATGCTGTATGGCATAAAGACGCCTTATATAATACAAGCTCCAGGCAGGCGCACACATGTCAAGACATATATTGAGTCTCAGGAAATGTATACAGTCAATAGTCTCTGTGGCGCAATCGGTTAGCGCGTTCGGCTGTTAACCGAAAGGTTGGTGGTTCAAGCCCACCCAGGGACGTAGCCTTTTGTCTGCATGAAACACAGATACGTACCTTTGCTCTTTCCTGCGTGCGATCCTTTCCCTGAATAGTTCAATCCTCAGCGTTCTCACTGCACCTGCAGTCAATTTCAATAATTAGGATAGAAAACAAAAGGCCAAGCCCTGTAATACAACCGTAGGCATATAAGCAGAGGAAAATAAGTCAAAAGGCCCACAGCATTTGTTCATCTGGCATCGAAGGCTGCAAGTGTAAGGACCTCGTGGCGCAACGGTAGCGCGTCTGACTCCAGATCAGAAGGTTGCGTGTTCAAATCACGTCGGGGTCACTGCTTACCATTTTATTCCCCACTGAGTTCATAGATATCATTTCGAAAACAAAGTCAAAAGAAAGCAACCTTGCATTGGCCGGGAATCGAACCCGGGCCTCCAGCGTGGCAGGCGAGAATTCTACCACTGAACCACCAATGCTTCACATGGTGTGTTCACAGCAAGAGCTCTGTCCAAGACAGTGGTCAGGTTCACACACTTAAATTGTACACATATGAACAAAGTGTGCGCAGCAGACATGATAACGCCAACGTTTCACATGATGATGGCAAGAATCAGATGCAGGAGACTATAAGTAATAATGTCTTTGCATTTGCTGAGGTCACTGGCTTGGTACTAGAGTTGTGGTTATCAGGGCATGATGGCAGGCTGCTCCTGACAGAAGTGGCTCACAGAATGCACCCGCCAGATCACCAGCACTATTGTGTTTCAGATCATGTCACTGAACTCTCCTCCTGGAAAATCCTTCCCACTGGCTTTGCCAGATTCTGTGTCCTCCCCAAAATGCTGGGGTGAAACGGGCAGAGTTCTGCGCCCTGCGCCCCTTTACGCGTCCCTAACGCCATCCCAACGCGCCCTGGTCGGGCACAGCCCTGGTCGGGCTTAGATCACTGGAGCCTCTGGAGATCAAGAACTCCGGAAGCCTAGGGTCAGACCTATTGCAGAGGCATCTTGTGCCTGGCCATTCCGGGATTGTTTTGTTTCGGGGCCTAGCCATCAATACTCCTGGGATTTCTTTCCATGAGAACCCTCATGTCCCTGTCCTCCCACAAGCCCGAGCTTTTATGTAAAATAAAGTGTGCTCTGTGGGCCTTCCCCTATGTGCTCTCTGCCTAATCTCTTTCTCCCAAGCTGAGCTCTGCAGGTAAATGTATCTATCTGACTGAGGGGCTAGGGAGGGCCTTTCCCAGCAGTCTTACAAGCCAAGAGTTCAGAGAAAGCACCTGCTCTGGGAAGGAGACTCTGCTCACAGAGAAGACAAGTCCAACATAACACAGTGAAGATGGGATGGGCAAGACACACGCCTCACGGGCTGGTAGCACGCAAACAGAGGAGCAGGGAGCTACGCTAAGCAGGCAAAGAGAAAAGTCACGTATGAGTCTCATGCACTGTGACCGGTAGTAATACTGGCTCTAACACCATTAGACAGTAGTCTACACATCATAAATTACAACAGTAACAAGACACTAAGCAAATGACAAATGCTGTATGGCATAAAGACGCCTTATATAATACAAGCTCCAGGCAGGCGCACACATGTCAAGACATATATTGAGTCTCAGGAAACGTATACAGTCAATAGTCTCTGTGGCGCAATCGGTTAGCGCGTTTGGCTGTTAACCGAAAGGTTGGTGGTTCAAGCCCACCCAGGGACGTAGCCTTTTGTCTGCATGAAACACAGATACGTACCTTTGCTCTTTCCTGCGTGCGATCCTTTCCCTGAATAGTTCAATCCTCAGCGTTCTCACTGCACCTGCAGTCAATTTCAATAATTAGGATAGAAAACAAAAGGCCAAGCCCTGTAATACAACCGTAGGCATATAAGCAGAGGAAAATAAGTCAAAAGGCCCACAGCATTTGATCATCTGGCATCGAAGGCTGCAAGTGTAAGGACCTCGTGGCGCAACGGTAGCGCGTCTGACTCCAGATCAGAAGGTTGCGTGTTCAAATCACGTCGGGGTCACTGCTTACCATTTTATTCCCCACTGAGTTCATATATATCATTTCGAAAACAAAGTCAAAAGAAAGCAACCTTGCATTGGCCGGGAATCGAACCCAGGCCTCCCGCGTGGCAGGCGAGAATTCTACCACTGAACCACCAATGCTTCACATGGTGTGTTCACAGCAAGAGCTCTGTCCAAGGCAGTGGTCAGGTTCACACACTTAAATTGTACACATATGAACAAAGTGTGCGCAGCAGACATGATAACGCCAACGTTTCACATGATGATGGCAAGAATCAGATGCAGGAGACTATAAGTAATAATGTCTTTGCATTTGCTGAGGTCACTGGCTTGGTACTAGAGTTGTGGTTATCAGGGCATGATGGCAGGCTGCTCCTGACAGAAGTGGCTCACAGAATGCACCCGCCAGATCACCAGCACTATTGTGTTTAAGATCATGTCACTGAACTCTCCTCCTGGAAAATCCTTCCCACTGGCTTTGCCAGATTCTGTGTCCTCCCCAAAATGCTGGGGTGAAACGGGCAGAGTTCTGCGCCCTGCGCCCCTTTACGCGTCCCTAACGCCATCCCAACGCGCCCTGGTCGGGCACAGCCCTGGTCGGGCTTAGATCACTGGAGCCTCTGGAGATCAAGAACTCCGGAAGCCTAGGGTCAGGCCTATTGCAGAGGCATCTTGTGCCTGGCCATTCCGGGATTGTTGTGTTTCAGGGCCTAGCCATCAATACTCCTGGGATTTCTTTCCATGAGAACCCTCATGTCCCTGTCCTCCCACAAGCCCGAGCTTTTATGTAAAATAAAGTGTGCTCTGTGGGCCTTCCCCTATGTGCTCTCTGCCTAATCTCTTTCTCCCAAGCTGAGCT
This sequence comes from Lissotriton vulgaris, assembly GCF_964263255.1. NCBI lineage: Eukaryota > Metazoa > Chordata > Amphibia > Caudata > Salamandridae > Lissotriton > Lissotriton vulgaris. The sequence goes on along the minus strand of NC_141685.1, from coordinate 200,332,649 downwards.
CTGCAGGTAAATGTATCTATCTGACTGAGGGGCTAGGGAGGGCCTTTCCCAGCAGTCTTACAAGCCAAGAGTTCAGAGAAAGCACCTGCTCTGGGAAGGAGACTCTGCTCACAGAGAAGACAAGTCCAACATAACACAGTGAAGATGGGATGGGCAAGACACACGCCTCACGGGCTGTGTAGGAAGGTGGCTACCTGACTATGGTTACCCCAGATTTTTTGCCTTGTGTTTAGCTGGTTTTCGACTTAGTTGGCCTGGTTCCCTGCTAATCAGGGCCCCAGGCTATCTGCTCTCTCTGTAAAATGGATTCCATGTACCCTAGGTGCATAACTAGATTGGCTTGGGTCACCTTATCAGCCCCTGTACAGTGCACTATAGGTGCCCAGGGCATAGGTGCATCCAAGGCCTACCAGGGGCTGCAGCATATCTTTTGCCACCCCTGGCTGGCTATCTAAAATTGACACAACTGGCTGATCACTCAGCTGGGGCAAGGTGGTGTAATCACCCCTTGCTTAGATATAGTATGCCTATATCTAAACCAATCTGGACACATATAAACCTGTGAGCCACTCCTATGGCAGGCCTTAACAATCCTGAAGGCAGAGTGCGTGGTTTAATGTGAGATGGTGCTCTAGCATGAGCTGAGCCTGTCTGCAGCTGTCGGGACCAATTCCCTTAGCTGTTCTGGGATAATGCCAAACCATATACTATTAAGTGCATTATAATCCTCGCGGTTATATGTCAACTTTGGTTTGGCTTTATCAAAACATGTCGTGTAAGGTGTCATACGATTTGGAATACTACCCCCTTGCCAGTCCTGGCGACGGGGGTAGCATTCCACCCCTCTAGAGGGGACGACATGTTACTTTTGCTAAAACGCGGTTGATTTTTAAAAGAGCCTCAGATCCACAAAATGGATGCTTCTGCCACAGACACATGTCTGACCTCCTGCTGCTGACCGAAACTCAGCAGAGGAGGCATGGACAAAGGATTTCCTGTCACAGGGAGGTGTGACACCACCCCAGACAGGAAATAGTGGATTGTAGCAGGGAGGTTTGATTGAAACCAGACAGTGCCTGGGGAGCACAAGGCTTCCCCTTGCATAATCCGGTCAAACCGGTTCTGGGGCAGCCCAGCCCCAGCTCCAGTGAGACCTGGACAAAGGAAAGGGGGTGTAACCACCCCCCTTCCTGGTCCCACCCATGCGCCGCACTTTCCGTGCTGCACCCGTCTCCTGTGGGCTACTCCCGACTTCTTCATTGCTTGTCCTGACTGCTCCCAGCGAATCTCTAGGCCCTAGGCCTAACCATTGTTCGATAAGTGTTACTTATACCACTTTTTTAATATATGGTCTGAGTGGCCACCCGCCCTCATCCATAAACGTGCAACTTTATATGTGTAACAGTGCTTTTGATTTAACGCTTGTGCCCCTTTCCTCATAAAGAGTACTGGGGAGTAATTTAGAAATAAATACATATATTTTTATAATATATACTTGTGTGGTGTCCTTTCATTTGATTACAGGATTGTATGTGGTAAAACAGCTCGCTTAACACGACCTCTTAAGTTAAGCCTTTAAGGCTGCTTAGTCCATGCTACCACTAGGATAGCTTGTCTAACAAGGTTGACTTACAACCAGACATCTTTGGGGTTTGTCTGGACTGATACCCAGTGGTTCCAGAATTGGAAACACTACATATCAGGCCAACTTCTCACAGGCTGGTAGCACGCAAACAGAGGAGCAGGGAGCTACGCTAAGCAGGCAAAGAGAAAAGTCATGTATGAGTCTCATGCACTGTGACCGGTAGTAATACTGGCTCTAACACCATTAGACAGTAGTCTACACATCATAAATTACAACAGTAACAAGACACTAAGCAAATGACAAATGCTGTATGGCATAAAGACGCCTTATATAATACAAGCTCCAGGCAGGCGCACACATGTCAAGACATATATTGAGTCTCAGGAAATGTATACAGTCAATAGTCTCTGTGGCGCAATCGGTTAGCGCGTTCGGCTGTTAACCGAAAGGTTGGTGGTTCAAGCCCACCCAGGGACGTAGCCTTTTGTCTGCATGAAACACAGATACGTACCTTTGCTCTTTCCTGCGTGCGATCCTTTCCCTGAATAGTTCAATCCTCAGCGTTCTCACTGCACCTGCAGTCAATTTCAATAATTAGGATAGAAAACAAAAGGCCAAGCCCTGTAATACAACCGTAGGCATATAAGCAGAGGAAAATAAGTCAAAAGGCCCACAGCATTTGATCATCTGGCATCGAAGGCTGCAAGTGTAAGGACCTCGTGGCGCAACGGTAGCGCGTCTGACTCCAGATCAGAAGGTTGCATGTTCAAATCACGTCGGGGTCACTGCTTACCATTTTATTCCCCACTGAGTTCATATATATCATTTCGAAAACAAAGTCAAAAGAAAGCAACCTTGCATTGGCCGGGAATCGAACCCGGGCCTCCCGCATGGCAGGCGAGAATTCTACCACTGAACCACCAATGCTTCACATGGTGTGTTCACAGCAAGAGCTCTGTCCAAGACAGTGGTCAGGTTCACACACTTAAATTGTACACATATGAACAAAGTGTGCGCAGCAGACATGATAACGCCAACGTTTCACATGATGATGGCAAGAATCAGATGCAGGAGACTATAAGTAATAATGTCTTTGCATTTGCTGAGGTCACTGGCTTGGTACTAGAGTTGTGGTTATCAGGGCATGATGGCAGGCTGCTCCTGACAGAAGTGGCTCACAGAATGCACCCGCCAGATCACCAGCACTATTGTGTTTCAGATCATGTCACTGAACTCTCCTCCTGGAAAATCCTTCCCACTGGCTTTGCCAGATTCTGTGTCCTCCCCAAAATGCTGGGGTGAAACGGGCAGAGTTCTGCGCCCTGCGCCCCTTTACGCGTCCCTAATGCCATCCCAACGCGCCCTGGTCGGGCTTAGATCACTGGAGCCTCTGGAGATCAAGAACTCCGGAAGCCTAGGGTCAGGCCTATTGCAGAGGCATCTTGTGCCTGACCATTCCGGGATTGTTGTGTTTCAGGGCCTAGCCATCAATACTCCTGGGATTTCTTTCCAGGAGAACCCTCATGTCCCTGTCCTCCCACAAGCCCGAGCTTTTATGTAAAATAAAGTGTGCTCTGTGGGCCTTCCCCTATGTGCTCTCTGCCTAATCTCTTTCTCCCAAGCTGAGCTCTGCAGGTAAATGTATCTATCTGACTGAGGGGCTAGGGAGGGCCTTTCCCAGCAGTCTTACAAGCCAAGAGTTCAGAGAAAGCACCTGCTCTGGGAAGGAGACTCTGCTCACAGAGAAGACAAGTCCAACATAACACAGTGAAGATGGGATGGGCAAGACAGACGCCTCACGGGCTGGTAGCACGCAAACAGAGGAGCAGGGAGCTACGCTAAGCAGGCAAAGAGAAAAGTCATGTATGAGTCTCATGCACTGTGACCGGTAGTAATACTGGCTCTAACACCATTAGACAGTAGTCTACACATCATAAATTACAACAGTAACAAGACACTAAGCAAATGACAAATGCTGTATGGCATAAAGACGCCTTATATAATACAAGCTCCAAGCAGGCGCACACATGTCAAGACATATATTGAGTCTCAGGAAATGTATACAGTCAATACTCTCTGTGGCGCAATCGGTTAGCGCGTTCGGCTGGTAACCGAAAGGTTGGTGGTTCAAGCCCACCCAGGGACGTTGCCTTTCGTCTGCATGAAACACAGATTTGCTCTTTCCTGCGTGCGATC